>NC_089216.1:8652231-8984295 GCF_963930695.1 Labrus bergylta
TTAAGTTTATATTCTGTGCTCTGTCTCATTAGTCTTCTTAGTAAAACTCACACTTACTATCTTTATTTTTGCTTTTTCCCGCTGCTTCATTGAAACATTCTGACATGTTTGCAATTCTAGCAGCGACTTTGTCCCCCTCTTTGTTCCTGCTGAAAAAATAGCTTTGTGTTCCCTTTATTACTCACAAAAATGGTGATGTCAGGCCTTCATTAAAGCTGAAACTATAAATTTGCTGGTTGGTTATTCGGCTATTACTTTGTGCTTGACAAAGCTTGGGGCCAAAATGTGAAAAACCCCAAGTTATAAAAGAGGAATTTATTTTGACTCGCAATAACAAGGTCCTCTAAATGGTCATCCAAGGTTCTGGGGGAAGTGTCGAACAAAATGACAGCGTACTTCAACGAAGGAAAAATGTATAAGTAAGAAGAGGGGATCAAACAGACTTTTGACAACAACAACTTTATGGGATTTTCTGGATGATGTTAAAAACTTAAACGTACATCTTTGATAGAATTCAGATTCAATCGGTGCCATAAGAGGTTTTTCATTATTAGCTGAAAGGGGATGTGAGTGTTTGGATTGCAAAAACTCATAAATCTTGTAAGGTGATGTTTTTCTCATTTCAAGAGATCTCTGGGTTTTCTATTAAAAACATGAATTACTGAATACCGTTTTTTTCCCCTTTTGGGCTACGTCTGATTGTTAAGGAAAGTTTGAATCACCCTGTTTCTTTGTTACATAACACTTTCTTTCTCATTAGTATTGTTTTTTTTCCACCCTCATGCCCAATGTCTCCTCTCCTTTCCCTCTGTTCTTTGCCCAACCTCATCATCATCTCTTTCTCTCTCTCTCTCTCTCTCTCTCCCTGTCAGCGGGGCGGACTACGGCACGCTGCTGATGAATCTGGGCTCTGAGAACTGTGCCACACTGCTGCACTTTGTCCTGCTGGAGAACAAGATCCTGCTGCACTCGCTCCGGCCCGCTGTGCTCACTGGGGTGGCCGAGGCCGTGGTGGCTGTGAGTATGCTCTGCTCTGCACGCCACAGTCGGTCATGTCCAGTAAAAACACAATGTGGTCATTATAATCGATAGTAGTTGTCATGCTACGTCATTTCTAAGAAATATACAGATGCCTTTACCCTACGACCACAGCTGCACTTTATTGACCCCATTAGAAATGAATGTAGAGATGTGATGCCTTAAAAACAAAATGAATAACCTGCCTGCCTGTGATGTCTATGAAGTTATGTAATCAATAGACATGAAATTCAACCTGTTGATTAAAGCTCCCTTGCTTTAGTATAGACTCAATAATGAAGATTGAAATTTACTTGCAAAATTTGGGTTGCAATTTTTCATGAAGTAGTTGGTGGTGGGTCTTGAGCTTCGACCGGTTGAGAACCTCAGATTTAGAGAAGACAATTCTTTATTGTCAGAGATTTGTTTTACACTTGCCAGTATAAATATTCTATTTATTTATTTATTTTATTTCACACAAGGTGACACATTTAAAGTTGGTGGAACCTTAAACAACATTAACAGGATACAAACAGACACAATAGAGATAGATTAAAGGAGGGCACTAGGATCTCATGGTTTAAATGTGAGGGGCGTATAGTATATATATATATATATATCATTGCATTATGCTTGTAAGGGTTAATCAGTTTGGTTGGAAGGACAATGTCGTTAAATCATGAAGGTATACCAGATTTGATTATGAGATGGCCAACAACACTCCCTCATTTATAATCATTCAGCTGCCCAGTCAAGTCAGGAGAGAGTACACAGCCCTGCACACCCACCCATTAGTGATATTAAAGCAGTCCCATACAGCACGGCCTCATCTAATGTGCAGAATATAATCGGCAAACTAAATTGGATCTATAAATATCTGTCCTTTTAATGCTTTGACTTATTCGATCATTCCAGCAGTGACATCAACACTGACAAACAGAGCGCTATTCAATTTCCATGCCTTACTTATTATTCAAAGGTTCTCTGTGAACTTATTCATGTGAAGGGGAACTTTGTGTAAAATTACACCAGTGTACCATCACTGATTTGAATCATTTCTGCACTCAGTATTCAAATTGATTCTCAAGCTGCGTGTGACCTGATTTGGACTTTGGCAATCATGTCTCTTTGAAAACACAGGATGTCACAATCCTAAATAATTTTTTGGTGTCACTCCAAATCAGTCACAATCGAGACGACCATTACATCTTACACAAGTGAGACCCGTAATGCCTTTATTGAATTCTGGTGTCTGATGTTGATAATCTCCAGTTGTAATGTAAACTCATTATTGGCAGCCTGGTTGCATCAATCCTTCTGCTCTCTTGTCTCCATCAGATGATCTTCCCCTTCCAGTGGCAGTGTCCCTACATCCCACTGTGCCCGCTGTCTTTAGCACAAGTCCTCAACGCTCCTTTTCCGTTCATAGTGGGTGTGGACTCCCGCTACTTCGACCTTTACGACCCCCCGCCAGATGTTGTCTGTGTGGATCTGGACACTAACACCATCTACCTGTATGCGATGCACCCTTAAATCTACAGTTTCTCAAAATTCCTGCAGCAATATACTTCCTTAACCAAGAGCAGTTTGCAGATTATTATTGTGCAGTGCTCCTGGTGACTTCCAGCTAACGGCCCTCGTGGCATTGTGTGTTACAGGTCTGATGAAAAGAGACACAACAACTGGAAGAACCTCCCAAAGAAGCCCTGCAAGAGTCTCGTTAACTCTCTGAGCAACTTGCACCACCAGCTGGCCACCGGTACAAACACAACCTTTGTTGAAATTATAACTGATGAAACTGAATAATTAATAATAATGTTGATTATCAAAATATTAAATCTTATGAAGCGCTAAAGGAAGTAATTATAAAAAATTAGATTATGATTTTAAAAATCGTAGAATGTGCTTCACAAGTAAAGTTGTTAACTTAATTTTAATGCAAAAAATAGTTACACATCAGCACACTAGTGTCTACTCAGCTAGTTTTGAGATAATAGTAACTTGTGTTAAAGTTATTTTTTGTATCAAAAAGGTTCAATTGAAAGCGTTATCATTTTTCAAACCATTTTTCTTAATCTTTCAGTGAGTCGGTAAAGAATATTTATATTTCTAGAAGGATTTTTAATAAAGATAAATTGTTCAGCTTTATAGCTTCACTGTAAACACTGTTAGCAAAGATCATTCCATTACACCAGCCGGTGCAGTGAGTCCTAAATATACAACACTGCCCACTGTTGTAGAGTAATGTATCTAAAACGTCTCTAGTTGCAGTCCGCCAAACATCACAGGAAGGCTCCGCGGTGGACATGACCCCCATCGAGGCTGACTTCACCTGGCACAAGAAGAAGACGGCCCTGGAGATGGAGATCCAGGAGACCTTCCTTCGCTTCATGGCCTCCATCCTGAAGGGCTACCGCTCCTATCTCAAACCCATCACAGAGGCGCCCTCGGAGAAGGCCACGGCGGCGGACTCCCTCTACGATCTGCAAGGTAAAGAAGTGATTGACGGCTCCCTTTCCTAATGTGCCCAAAAGCAAAGCGGTCATTATGATGGTATTGGTTTTCTTTAAATGTTTCCTATTTATATGGACGCTGTTATTGTGATTAGCCTTCAGGCTTCTTTTTAGCCTTTGCATAATTTACAGTAAGCTAATGATTCGTTAATCGAGATTCATATTTTAAGGCACGTCACGGCAATCACTCTACATGAATGCTTTCAGATCTCAGTCATCTTTCTCCGCCGCTCAAATAAGACTTCACTAATGCCTGTTGCTGGGAAACCGGTTTTAGACAGTGAAAGAGTGAAGCAAAAGGCTTCTTTCACGTTATCAAATGGTCCCATTCAAACACTTTGTCTGCATAAAGAAAGAAAAGGGGGGGGGGCGCTAGTAGCCTGATGGTTGTGTCGTGCACCCTATGTTCAGTATGGGGGCTGTGCGCCTCATTGCAGCGGCCTTGGGTTCGGCTGCATGTCACCCCCTGCTCTCTCCTCCCAATGTTTCCTGTCTCTCTTCAGCTGTCCTATCCAATGGAGGCGAAAATGGCTCAAAAAATATCTTTTAAAATCTTTTTTTTTTTCCACATGAATCACTTCATCTGTACATTTTTCTCGTGGATTTCAGAGTCTCTCCTTTCTTCCTCGCAGGCTTTCTCAAAAGCAGAGACCGTACGCATCAGAAGTTCTACTCCCAGCTCACCAAGACCCAGATCTTCATCCGCTTCATCGAGGAGTGCACCTTCGTCAGCGACAAGGACACCGGCCTGGCCTTTTTCGACGACTGCGTGGAGAAGGTGATTACATAGTCGGCGTCAGGCTGCTGTCAGATGTGTACAAACGGCACACTGGTGTTATGTTCTTCCACTTCCACCTGAGGATTCCTTCCTGGAACAAGCCTTTGTTTTGCGTTTTTTAATTGGTGAAATAACACTGGCCTGCTGGGGAAGCGGGGAAGTCAAAATTTCCTCTGATTCATTCTGTTCCCTTTGCTCTATTTCCTCCCCTTGCAGCTTTTTCCCTCTGATAAAATCGCGGACAAGGGCACCAAGGTAATCACTCTCACTGAAATCAGGTTTTCCTGCACCTTGTTCTTTAATGCTTGTCACTAACATTAAACAGAAATGAGCCGTGTTCTCCTTTTTGAAAAATGTTTCCATTACGGGGCATGGAAAGTTCCTGCTTCTCTTCTATCCTAACCACAATCACATGAGCATGTTTAACTGCATTATTGGAAAGACGTGACAGATTGTAGTTTGTGTGCAGTTCAGAGCTTCCATCAGACCGCCTGCAGAGTGTGCTTTTATTAAAAACTCATAGTTATGAGTATCACTGAGTCCTGGCTGCATGTAATCCTCACTAAAGGTTGAAGGCGAGTCATCTGAGGACACGAGGCTGTTAGAACTGGACGAGTCGCAGAAGAGCGAGCACACTGTCTTTGTTATGCCCCCTGAACCCGCAGCTGACGATGGACCTGAACCTGCACCCAGATACACGTAAGTCTCATGAACTCCACTTTATTAAAACCTTATTGATTTGGCATTAAACAAAAGTCTAAAAGAAATCTTTTTCTCATGCTCCAGTTATAAAAGTTTCCCGAGGCTGCACATGGGGCTCTTTGACCGTCCTAAAGAGTTACGGCCAGCGATCAGCAGCAGGACAGCAGGCGCCAGTCTGTCCAGCAGCCCTGCACTGCTGGCTAAGAGGACCAAGCAGGTGTGCACTCACTCACATAATCACTTTATGGAAAAGTAGCAGCAAAAACCCTGTTAGTTGAAAATGTGTTTCCCTCCATTATCTCATCAAATCGTCAACCCGTTTCAAAAAGATCTGCATGTTTTTTTGCCCTGATCCAACAGGAGATCAAGCTGGCATACAAGATGGCAAAGCGCTTCTACTCCAACCCTGCGCAGTGGGCCCGCTGTCTGTTCAGCCACTGCTACAGCCTGTGGTTCATCTGCCTGCCAGCAGCCGCGGGGCTCGCAAAGTCGAAAAGTCGCGCCATGCAGCAGGCGTACAACATCCTCCTGAAGATGAGGACTACTGAGGTGGAGGTGCTGGATGAGGTACAGGCACAGGTTTTTTTCTTCTGGCTTCTTCTTTACATCCTATTTGTATAAATTGGTGTTTCATATTTGTTGGTCTTTTGGGGCGTTCAGGTGTGCTTCAGAGTGGTGATGCAGCTCTGTGGTGTGTATGGTCTTCCTGTCATGGCTGTGAGAGTTCTGGTTGAGATGAAGAAAGCTGGAGTGCGCCCTAACGCCATCACATATGGATACTACAATAAGGTCCGAAACAGCCTTTCACATTGTCTATACTGTCGCTATAAAGACCTGAAAACAGGCATGTCCTCATCCTTTATTCTGTTTCCTCCACAGGCCGTCTTAGAGGGCCCCTGGCCGAGCAGAAACCGGAGTGGCCTCTTCATGTGGACTAAGCTGCGCAACGTACTGCGTGGAGCGACCCAGTTCAAGCAAGCACTCCACAGCACGTCTTCCAAGAAGGGAGCCACACTTAGTACCACAGGTTGGTATGGAGTATGCAGTATGGTATATATTTACTCCCTTTTCCGTTTCCCCCCCCTTTTTTCTCACTTGCTTGAAACTATGTCTCCTGGCCGCAGCTGCATCAGAAGAAGGGTCTGCAGCCACTGAAGTTGACCGTTTGAGTCATGGAAGTGGCGACAGTTCAAGCGAGGTCAACGGTGAGGAACACAACCTGTTTGCACACAGCCACAGCCTGGAAGAGACCACAGACAACCACTGCAGTACAGGTACTGACATCCTCAAATGCACAGGTTTTGAGTAATGTTTTTTAAAAATAAGTTCTATATCTGTCTGGTTGCTGCATTTGCATGTTTGAGCAATAACATAGGTGAGTGTTATGTAACCTTAACTTCAAGAGAAAAGATAATGACAAGAGGACCTAGGTGGTAAAAAGAAAACAATATGAAGCAGATTTAATTCAACCCTCTGTGAAAGATTCTAAAGCATGGTTTGTGGGTCTTCTGCGCCCCCCACAGGACGGCAGTCTGATCAAGGCTACGGCTCCAAGGACGAGTTACACCAGGAGCTAACAGAGCCTTCACATTCAGCTCTTCTTTCTGCTGTGGAGAGGAACAGTTCCAAAAATCAGCATAATGGTACAAAGAGCATACCGTGATTAAGTTTCCTATTGTTTTGCTGGTCTAATGATTTACAGCCTGCTAAGCCATGACACTGAGTAAAAAGGGGAAGCCTTGTTATAGTCTAAGACATTTGGCTTTCTGGTGTGCAGATCAGAGTATGCATATGTGGAGATACAGATACAAATTCCTCCCCTTTTGGATGGGGGAGGGGTGCACATGTGATGTGCAATACTATGCTGAAAAGTGTAATGTGTCCATATGCAGAAGAAAAGAGGACAAGGATCTCATCTTTCCAATATTTTACCTGTCAGGGCATGTGCTTAGTGTGGGTTGCAAAATAAAATATTTAAGGCACTTCATTACAGATCAAATGTCTGATGGTGATGACATATACAGACAGTGCTGAATATAATATGCTCAGGCCAATTCTCTCTGTGTTCAGACCACATCAAGATACATTTCTTTAGAGCATATTGTACTCACCTGTGTATACTGCCCCCATGTGGGCCAAGTATAGAGAGGCACGCCACTTACAATGATTTCTATGAGGACACTTTTCAAAAGAACTTGCACAAGTGAACTGTTTTTTAAAAGCAGGAGTTTAACCTTTCCAGGCTCTTGTGAGAAACTTCATGTACAAATTGAATAGGTAGGTAGTGGTAGACTAACATGACAAATAAGATTAAAGCAGGTGTATATAGGCAGTCCAGGTGGAAAATATTTTTTTGGTTTTAGATTGCTGTAAAGAAAAATTCAAGAATTCTTAAGGTAGAGAACTCCATAATTTGGATCCTCTGTAGGTTTAACTAAACTGAGTTTGACAAATCCTGGAATAAGTGGGCTCTAAGGAGACAAGAGTTACTTTTGGAGCATTGGTTATTGTATGAATATATGTCACAGAAAGAGGGAGGAAAGAAACTGTGTAGAAATAAGGTTTATCCTCCTCCTTTTATTAATTGTTAATTGTGTCCTTTTATTACCAGGTGGAGATATTGCCAGCTCTGTGGACAGTGCTATAGCAGTGGCGGAGCCCCCCAGTCCTGTTGAGTTACCCTCGCCTGTCCCCAGCATTGTGAAGCTGTTCACAGGGAGCTTTGACGCTGGCAGGGAAACAGGTGAGAAGAGCGACATCCAAACATTTGATCGTGAGAAAGCCAAACTGAAGGTGCAGCTCTAATTATATCTCTGCACATTCTGCAGGTACCGGGAAGCTGTTTAGGAGACAAAGCAAGACTGATAGCGTGTCTTTCCCTGGTGACGATGCCACGCTGGTATCAGGGGACGTAGCTAACCAGCCCCAGCAGCAGCAGCAGCAGCAGCAGCAGCAGCAGCAGCAGCAGCAGCGACAGAAGTCCTTTGCCGAGCGCAGCTGTAGCTTCAGCGCTGAGAGCCGCGCTGGGATGCTCCTGGAGAAAGGAGTAGACCACATGGCGAGTCAGATGGGTGCAGATGCCCGTATCCTTGCTGCAGCTCTCTGTGCCGGCCAGAGCCCACCGCCTAATAGTGTGTCTAAAGCACTTTTTAAAGACCTGGAGGAAGAGCCTGAAGAGGACCAGGGTCTGATACTGGGAAAGCTACATGACCAAGAGGGTACTGAGGCAGCAGGAGAATGGAAAGGAGACGAGACAGAGGTAGAGCGGACTGAGGATAAAATGGAAAAACGAGAGAGGAAAGACACTGAGACACAGGACGATGATTTTGCCCTTCGTGGAGCGGCGCTGGAAAGAGAAGATGTGCAGGCAGGTGCTGACCCGCTTTCCCGCCTGATGTCCGAGAGCGAAGACTCTGCTTCCGTCAACAGCCAGGAGCCACTTCGCTCCGTGCCTGCTGTGGTGTCCCGCAACCTGGCCGAGGAAATCGAAATGTACATGAGCCTGCGGAGTCCCCTGGGTGCGAAGTCGTCCAGCATGGAGCTCCAGCAGGCTGAGGGAGACTCCACTGACGCCCCACAGCCCAAGCCGCCTCTGGAGCGCAGATCCAGCCTCCCCGTGCCTCCTGTTAAAACTTTGACCGGCTCGCCTGGTGATACACCCAAACGCAGTCCTAACACTGTCACACGCTCCAAGACTTTCGCGGTAAAGACAAGAACCCCCGCCAGCACTACAGGAAGCCCCGGACCAAGATCTGCCTCACTGACTGCGCTGGTAAAGTCCTCCCAAGGGGGGTCGTTGGGATCTGTCATCAACTCTATTTCAGGAATAAAGATGGACACCCTTTTGTCAGGACCCAAGATTGATGTACTCAAATCCAGCATGAAACAGGCGGCAAATGTGGCCAGCAAAGTGTGGGGGGCAGTCGCTTCAGCTTACTCCTACTCTGATGACGAGGTTAGTTATATTAAAGGACGATTGCTGACATTCTTTTCCCTATTATTGTATCCATACTATCACTTTACATTTTGTATTTGTTCTTGTACTTTGTAGGATGAACATGCTCAGGGAGGAGGGGGCTTCCCGGCACGCCTCGATGAAAACATGCTAGCCGAACACGAGTTAGACGACAGTCCCGAGAGAGGAGCCATCCCGGGGTTGGTGGCAAACGGCCTGAACCAGAGCTGCACCAGCCTGGGCAGCAGCAGTGGCAGCAGCGACACTGGCAGAGGGACCCACCAGACGCGTAAGCACTTAGTCTGACGCCGAAACATGCAAAGGGTCTAATGGGGGCTAGCTTTAAACTCTGCTTGTGTTTCTAACTGCAGATCCAACTCCAGGACGAGCAGGCAGGGGTCCCGACTCTGAGCAGGGCTCGTCACATCACGCCTCCTCCTCTAGTATTTACCAGAACTGTGCCCTGGAGGTGAGACATAGTGTCACAGACTTTACTGCCAACATGCCACAGTGGATTAACTACTAACTGGTTGGGTGTATTTTTCCTGCTGTTAGGTGCTGATGTCCAGTTGCTCCCAGTGTCACTCTTGTGAAGCTCTGGTGTACGATGAGGAGATAATGGCCGGCTGGACGGCAGATGACTCCAACCTGAATACCAACTGTCCTTTCTGCCGCACAGCCTTTCTCCCCTTTCTGCATGTGGAGTTTCATGACTTGCGCACAATGACCGGGTATGGATCTGTTGTCTTTGAATTTGCAGGAACATATTCTTACATAATATGAACTGTTACCATGAGAAACCCCATGTAGGGCAGCCCACCAAAATTTGACAATTCAAATCATAAGTCAAGAAGATGCCACGTTGATTCTTTCTTTGTCATTTAAATATCTCCTCAGATTATTACCAAAGCAGCAGCATAACAATCTGGAAACTTTTTATTTTTTAAAAGCTCCAAAAAGTTGTTTTTTTGACAGGAGTAGAGTTACCCAAAGAGATCTCCTCAATCCAATCAGTGTAAAACAATCTCCAGTGTTCTTCTGCAACTTACAAGAACTGATCTCCCTCTTATTTTAGCTCACAATCTCACCGCAATTTAACTAAATCGTGTTTTCCCTCTCAGCTTCTATATGAATCCTAGTGCCTCAGGAGACAGCATCCACAGCACCAGTGCCCAGCCCACAGCCAGTAGCTCAGCTGACATAAAGTCACCAGACCTCATCAGTTTCCCTGAAGAGGAATCCAAGGAGTCTCCAGATGACCAGACTGGAACACATAAAAGGTACCAATAACCACATGGAACACCCACAGCACCTTAAGCAGAGAGTTTCCTTTTGCTTATCTTATCCTGACTCCCGCTTTGCCTTTTGTGTTTTAGTCTGATTCCAGAGCCGGTGCAGTCAGATCCCCTGGGTCTCCTGGAGCACCAGGCAGCGGGGAAGCAGCAGAAATGCAGCGGGACGTCCCTGACGCGCAGCAACAGTGTCGGGGGCCCGCTGCAGAGCTTGGACTACTCCCAGAGACCTGGACATGGTGTGTCCACCACCAGTCTGCCCTGTAGCCTGCAAGAAGTGTCGGTCAGTTTTCCTTAGGCTTGCATCACTTACATCACTTGATATGTTGTTCTCATTAATAGTTGGCCAGCTAGCGAAACTCTTGCTTGCAAAAAGATGGATTGAGTTGTGGTTAGTGAACCAGTAACAAAGTGACACAACTATAACTGGAATGTGGGGAAAAATAATAGGTTTGTGTGTTCGACTTTCAGGATGGCATGGGGACTAAACGGCCAAATCCCAAGCCTGTGTCTGTACCCTACCTCAGCCCCTTGGTGTTGCGCAAGGAGCTGGAAACCCTGTTGGAGAATGAGGGAGACCAGGTAAAGTACTCACATGCACACATCATGTCTCCCACGCAGCTCGTACAAATGCATTTGCTCCAACTTCCCATTCATTACCTACCAGGTGATCTACACCCACAAGTTCCTCAGCCAGCACCCCATCATCTTCTGGAACCTGGTTTGGTATTTCCGTCGCCTGGACCTGCCCAGTCACCTGCCAGGTCTCATCCTTACCTCTGAACACTGCAACAAAGGAGTACAGGTTCGACACTTGAAATGTCATCTTTGATTATTGTGTCTCTTTTTTTTTGTTCTGGCTCTCCTTCATGTTTCCCTGTTTGTCTTTGCAGCTGCCCCTGACCTCACTGTCCCAGGACAGCAAGCAGGTGTACATCCAGCTCCTGTGGGACAACGTCAACCTGCACCAGGAGAATGGAGATCCTCTTTACCTGCTCTGGAGGACCTTTAGTGAGTGAACAATAATAAGTAATACACAGCCATGCTACATTAGGAGTTGTAAAAGAAAAGAAAATATGCAATACTGAAATCATGTTTTATGCAAGAACAAAATCAACCACTAGAGGGAGACAAAGTCCAAAAAAAATATTTAATTCCTTCACCGAGTTGCTGTAGTTGATATTATGTTTTTGTTTGATAAATCAGTGTTATGTTGGTTGAAAATTAAAACAATATGTGGATCTTTATATATGTCATAAGCTCAGATTTGGGCAAGAACATTACATAATGCAGTTATTTGTAGCACTTTGCATCCAGTATCATGTTTGGAGTGAAAGCTCTGATGGTGTATGTCTTGTTCTCTAGTGGAGAAGAAGGGGACGTTGGCTCCAACAGACCACCAGGAGATCCGTACCCTCCTCAACACAATCGTTCGCAACATCCAGACCAATGATGTCTACGGGCCAATCAACCTGTTGATCCGAGAGATCAAGCGACGCCCAGAGGGGGTCAAACGCCAGAGGTCAGCCTTCACCTTGTGTCTCATTGATCTCCTAGAAACTCCAAAAGTTTAGCTGTAAAAGATTCAAACGTTCATATTTTGAATGCTAATTTAAACGTCTCTTATGTGTCATGCATTTCTTGCAGGAGTATCTATAGAGACATTTTGTTCCTCTCACTGGTGGCCTTGGGAAGGGAGAACATCGACGTAGGTGAGTGATTGTTTCGAACGGAAGGCTTCCCGTCGCGTCACGCTAGCAGGTAACCTTTTAGAGTCTGAATGTCGTGAAAAGTGTTGCTAATTTGCATCGTGTGACTTTGATGATCCCGCAGAGGCCTTCGACAGGGAGTACCGCCTGGCTTACGACGAACTGAGCGCCGAGCAGCTCAAGTCTTTGCACCGCATCGATCAACCGCCCAGCCCGAGCGTCCAGTGGTGTGTTAAATGCTTCGGTGCCCCCTTCATCTGATCGCCAACGACTGCAGCAAAGACAGGAACCATGGCCCAAGTGCTACAGCAGGAGGAAAGGATTGGGTGGCGGGGGAAATTATTTTGAATTGAAACGCGTCCAATTCCCCAATCGTGGTACTACTTCTCCCCCTTGACCTAGAAGACACTCCTTTTCTGCTTTTTGACACCCTCATGTTGCCTTTGTTAGAGGCTTACCAAGCCGCTACTTAAATGGGACTCTTTGTGTAAATAGGTTGGAAAGCTGCAGTGAATCTTTTGGGTCTAGTTGAGGTATACTTATTCAAAGATGGTGTAAAGGTGTATTAATCACTGTACAGAATGTATTGACTGCCCCTGTGGTGTAGACGTATGTGTGTGTGTAAGTGTGTGTGTTTAATAATACAGTCAGTTAGTTTTCTGTCTTCACCTTTTTTGCCCGTTCACTCTAATCTTTGCGAACTGTCCCAAAACAGACCATGACTGTTCCATTGTGCACTTTCTAAACAACAACAGTAAGTCAAGTTCATATATCTTTTTGTACATATTGTTAATTAGGGAGTGAGGGGGGGGGGGGGGGGGGTTTCAACAAGTCCCGATGCCTTGACTGTTTTGTGTGCTCCAAGTCTTAATGAATTGCTTAATTTGCTTAACCTTAAATGTGCAGGTTCAGTATGAGGCGTTTTGTCTTTGTAAAAAAAAAAAAAAAAAGAATTGACGGCACACGTGTAGATGTGAGAGGACAGAGGACAATCACAAAAAAAAAGTTTCTGCGACATTCCAGATGACCCTCAATAAGTAAGGTCTGAAAAGTATTATGAATCCCTTCAACAACACTGAACTGATTAAAAGCAGGCATTCGGAGGGAAAAAAAATCATCGGTGGTCAACTCAAACAATAATCCTAGACACATGTTTTCTTGCAGGGAAAGCCAGCCTCAGTGATGGAGCAGTCAGTCCTACTTGTGTTTTTAATATCTGCATTTTTTTAAACAGTCACAACGTGTACTTAATCAGCTAATACGCCGTATTAGAATATTAAATTAGAACTGTCACTTAAATATATTGGGTCTGCTTCCTACTCTAGGGTAGCCTGAACTATTAGAGGTTTTTTTTATTGGGTCTATTTTTTGAAAGGAATGCTTTTATGGTTTACACTCGGTAGCTTTGGCTGATTAGGGCAGCAGTTAGAGCTTTAAGTCACAAAGGGCTTCTTCATGACTGCTGACACTGTTCATTATCCAAGATGACATTCCACTTTAAGACAGAAAAGAAGCAGCTGTGATGAAATGCTGGGGACATGGGTGTAGATAAATAGATGGATAGATGACCTTTATTGTAGGGTTGGGAGAGTCCCTTGTACAGAAACATTAATATTGTGAAATAATGAATTTGCACTGCATAGATTAAAACCTGACCTGAACCCAGGATGAGAATGAATTGAGACCTTTACGAAATATTAACAACACAGTTTGTTTTTTTGCGGAAAAAAAATAGAAATGCTCAATTATTTATTTTTGTATTATTGACATTCTGATTGCTGACAGTGTAATCCCTTAGTATTTTATCACTAACAATCTCCCTTTGCCCTTTAATCTTTCCCACCCTGTACTGACTTTGTAAATGTTGCCTCTTTATGACAGAGGATGTACAGAAGAGATTGTTTTTTAACAATAGATTAAGTGATCTCTTACCGTCCTGTGGAAAGGAACTGAATGTCTACACTTAAGTGCGCTGCAATAAATGAGTTTGTGTATTGATTGAAAACAAAATGTGTCATTTTTTGTCTCCATTAATGAGAACTTGTGTCATACCTGCTCATCAACAGAGATTTCTGCACTGCAGGTCTGATGGATTTAAAGCTCCTGTGATTAGCTGCTGACTAGTCATGAAACAGACTGAATTATTGCTGATGCCTATTATTAACAGGAATAATAATAGTAGAATAATCACATTACCTTTTAGTATGTTGAATTTTTTTTAAAACATATTGTGGAAAAAAAAAAAAAAGTTAATTATGTGAAACAAAATGTAAAGGGTTGCTTTTTAGATTTCATAATGACCTCAATTAAAACATTTAATAAAAACAAAATAAAATAAAAACAACCCCTAGAGGAATAGATCAAAAATGGAAATTGTGGTCCCTCAATCAATGAAGGAGTATTTAAGAAGTTTTCTCTTTCTGGCTCGTGCTGTTGTCCGCACATGGTTTACACGCACGCACTCACGCACGCGCGTCATCAAACACCATGGTAACAACCAACCGAGGCTATATAAGGACCGCAGACCGTTCAACTTTCCCCTTTTTGCAATTGAACTTTGACGAGAGTTGACCTTTTGCAAGACCTTGCTGGAAAGCTAATTATTTAAAAGCGCTGCATCAATATCTTCTCCAAGAACACTTCTTCTAAAACAACAGGAAAGAAAAGAACTTCTTGGACTCAGTGGGACACCTATCGGGGTCACCAAAGAGCTCGGAGATCACCTTCAGCGGACCGGTGATGGACGAGGAGCACCTGTCCGCCCAACACTTGTCTGACAGCGGTGGAGGTATTTCAAATGTGACCTTTTTTTTTTTAACCATTGACATTTCATTGATTAATTTATTAATCTCCATAAACGCTCTGACGTTTTATCAGTCAAACCTTTTTTTAAATGTGAGATTTAAAGTCGAGAGCTCTCATGATGTTATTAGGGCCTCAATGAAAAAAACAAATGTTTGGTGAACTTTGATTTTCTCGCTGTTTTTCCTGTGTAAAAAAAACCTTTTGATTGCTGTAATGTCTGAATACTTAGCGCGCCAATTGTGGACTCAATTAGGAAGTGTCGGGGTGATTTGAAATACTGTTATTTTGGTTTAAGAGCAACAATTTTGTTCGGAAATTAAACATAAATTATCTGAAAAAGATGGCGACCAAGCCAAATTTTGTAAAATGCTAAATATATTATTTAGTTTTGCACCATGGAGACCATCATTCGGGAGATCCATGACGTCAGAACGTCAGTGTCAGTAACTAGGCACGTTCTTATCTCAGTACGTTTGTTTTGATGTGGAGATAATATTAAATTATCTTGTGCTTTTATTTTCAAGCTGTTCTCATTACATCAAATTACGATCATGGGTTTTATATTCATTTAGGCCTACTATATTTGAGTTCAATGTCATAATTCATGCTTTCAATTGCGTTTTTTTATTAAATCAAATTGAATCAAATTACAGTGGCCTATCAAATAGTCCCTTCTTCCTATAAAAGCTCTGAGCTGGTTGGAGATTCTTCTAAGTCGACTTTATTTTGCCTATTTTTAGAAAATCCTAGAATTGTAACATTTGTCAGTGTTATGTTTGTTTATCCATCATGTCATCATGTAAAACAGGACTAATCTATAAAAGGCTTAAAAAAATGACCAGATTGTAGATTTCTAGTTTATAACCTGGGTCTTCTGACGTATATATATATATATATGAACATCCTTGTATGTATGTTTCATAAAGTGTTGCATGAACGCAGCTTTAAAAAATCATCAAAGTAGAGCGTCACAATATTTTGTATCACTGTTAAAGGGCCTAAGGTTTGTGGCTGGTTTGGGATTGTTTAGGCTGCAATCTTAGTCAGTATACAGACAAATGAAGTGCTTACTTTACACAGATGTTGTTATTTAATCAGACGTTGTTACATTTTGAAATCAGGTATACTGATGCTTTATTTTTGTCTCCCTCAGTGGTACGTCCTGACGGCCTCCCCGAGATGATCAGCATCAGGATCGTGGACGACGATGATTCTGAGGTAGAGGTAGGTATACCAGAGGACACTCCCCCAGTGTCCTCTGGTGATGGAGAGGAAGTCATCTGGGTCTTGGATGACGAGGAGGAGGACCAGGTAGAGGTAGGTATACCAGTGGACATTTTTTCAGTGTCCTCTGGTGATGAGGAGGAAGTAATCTGGATTTCGGATGACATGGAAGCAGAGGAAGAGGTAGGTAGACCAGGGGACATTTCTCCAGTGTCCTCTGAGGATGAAGATGAGGATGAGGTGAACGGAGAGGAGCAGGAAGAGGAGCATGAAGAGGAGAGGGGAGAGGAGACTGAAGAGGAGACTGAAGAGGAGACTGAAGAGGAGAGCGAGTATGAGGAGGACTTTTCAGACTCGTTCAGTGAGGATTCTGGGTATGAATCCATGTATGACTCTGAAGAGCACCTCGAGGATGAAGATGAAGAGGAGGACAACAGATCTCTCTCCTCTTTGGACCAGCAGATACCGGAGGATTTCTACCAGAGATGGCAGCAGGTGTCTCCTCCTGTTCCTGATGCTCCTCCTCAGCTGCTGACTGTCCGACATCCACAGGAAGAAGATCCTACCTCACCTTCAAGATCAGAAGATAGTGCTACCTCAACCTCAGGCCTCAGCTCCTCCACCAAGAGGAGCAGGGAGGAGATCCTCACAGAGCAGGTAAGTAGTAAGAGGCCCAGGTGTGACTGTGAGGAATGCTACGAGGAGAGTGCTCCCTCAACCTCAGGCCTCAGCTCCTCCACCAAGAGGAGCAGGGAGGAGAGCTACATGGACTCCACTCCATCCACCTCAGGCTCCTACAGAAGAAGAGGATTCTGGGAGTATCCCCCTGTGGTTGATGACAGTGATTCTGATTTGGATGACAACCCTGATTCCACCTCTGCAGTAGAAGAGGAAGCCAGACCAGGGGACATTCCTCCAGTGTCCTCTGAGCATGAAGATGAGGATGAGGTGATCGAAGAGGAGAGCGAAGAGGAGTATGAAGAGGAGTATGATGAGCAGTATGAAGAGGAGTATGATGAGGAGTATGAAGAGGAGTACTATGAGGAGTATGAAGAGGAGAGCGAAGAGGAGAGCGAAGAAGAGTGCGAACAGGAGTTCGAAGCGGAGAGTGAAGAGGAGAGCGAGGACGAGAGGGAACAGGCGACCGAGGGTGAGGAGGACTTCTCAGGCTGGTTCAGGGAGGATTCAGGGTATGAGTATGACTCTGAAGAGGACCTCGAGGATGAAGATGAAGAGGAGGACAACAGATCTCTCTCCCCCTTGGACCGGCAGTTCCCGGAGGATTTCTACCAGAGATGGCAGCAGGTGTCTCCTCCTGTTCCTGATGCTCCTCCTCAGCTGCTGACTGTCTGGCATCCACATGAAGAAGATCCTACCTCACCTTCAAGATCAGAAGATAGTGCTCCCTCAACCTCAGGCCTCAGCTCCTCCACTAAGAGGAGCAGGGAGGAGATCCTCACAGAGCAGGTAAGTAGTAAGAGGCCCAGGTGTGACTGTGAGGAATGCTACGAGGAGAGTGCTCCCTCAACCTCAGGCCTCAGCTCCTCCACCAAGAGGAGCAGGGAGGAGAGCTACATGGACTCCACTCCATCCACCTCAGGCTCCTACAGAAGAAGAGGATTCTGGGAGTATCCCCCTGTGGTTGATGAGGAGACCACAGGAGTATGAAGAGGAGTATGGAGAGGAGTATGGACAGGAGTATGGAGAGGAGTATGAAGAGCAGTATGGAGAGGAGTATGGAGAGGAGTATGGAGAGGAGTATGGAGAGCAGTATGGAGAGGAGTATGGAGAGGAGTATGGAGAGGAGTATGGAGAGGAGTATGGAGAGCAGTATGGAGAGGAGTATGGAGAGGAGTATGGAGAGGAGTATGGAGAGGAGTATGGAGAGCAGTATGGAGAGGAGTATGGAGAGGAGTATGGAGAGCAGTATGGAGAGGAGTATGGAGAGGAGTATGGAGAGGAGTATGGAGAGCAGTATGGAGAGGAGTATGGAGAGGAGTATGGAGAGGAGTATGGAGAGCAGTATGGAGAGGAGTATGGAGAGGAGTATGGAGAGGAGTATGGAGAGCAGTATGGAGAGCAGTATGGAGAGCAGTATGGAGAGGAGTATGGAGAGCAGTATGGAGAGCAGTATGGAGAGGAGTATGGAGAGCAGTATGGAGAGGAGTATGGAGAGGAGTATGAAGAGGAGTATGGAGAGCAGTATGGAGAGGAGTATGGAGAGGAGTATGGAGAGCAGTATGGAGAGCAGTATGGAGAGGAGTATGGAGAGGAGTGGGAAGAGGAGTATGAAGAGGAGTATGGAGAGCAGTATGGAGAGCAGTATGGAGAGGAGTGGGAAGAGGAGTATGGAGAGGAGTATGAAGAGGAGTATGGAGAGCAGTATGGAGAGCAGTATGGAGAGGAGTGGGAAGAGGAGTATGGAGAGGAGTATGGAGAGCAGTATGGAGAGGAGTATGGAGAGCAGTATGGAGAGGAGTATGGAGAGCAGTATGGAGAGGAGTATGAAGAGGAGTATGGAGAGCAGTATGGAGAGCAGTATGGAGAGGAGTGGGAAGAGGAGTATGGAGAGGAGTATGGAGAGCAGTATGGAGAGCAGTATGGAGAGGAGTGGGAAGAGGAGTATGGAGAGGAGTATGGAGAGCAGTATGGAGAGGAGTGGGAAGAGCAGTATGGAGAGGAGTATGGAGAGCAGTATGGAGAGGAGTGGGAAGAGCAGTATGGAGAGGAGTATGGAGAGCAGTATGGAGAGGAGTATGGAGAGCAGTATGGAGAGGAGTTTGAAGTGGAGAGTGAAGAGGAGAGCGAGGACGAGAGGGAACAGGCGACTGAGGGCGAGGAGGACTTCTCAGGCTGGTTCAAGGAGGATTCTGGGTATGAGTATGACTAGGTGTGCTACTTCCACTTCAGGCCTCAGCTCCTCCACCAAGAGGAGCAGGGAGGAGAGCTACACGGACTCCACTCCATCCACCTCAGGCTCCTACAGAAGAAGAGGATTCTGGGAGTATCCCCCTGTGGTTGATGACAGCTATTCTGATTTGGATGACAGCCCTGATTCCTCCAGGAAGTGAAAAGTGGAATCTTTTTGTCTGGCAGGACTTTTCAAAGCCCCAGAAACCTTTTCCACATGTCTTGCAGACAATGCTGTTAGGCCACCTTATACCTGCAAGTACTGTACAAGCATTGGGCACGTTTTTTGATAGTTTAATCAACTTCTGGAATAGTGCAGACTCAGATAGTTACTCTTTCTTACTTTGTTATGTTGTTGTGTATTTGTCTATGTACGGTCCAGGTGGCTATACCAGACAAAGGTAAGGTAATATTTATTAGCAATAGTTTCTAAAGACGGCTGATAATTCCATGAACAGGTAATTAAACACTGTTTATTGTCATCACTGTGTTGCACGTAACCATGTTTTATAAATAAGATGTAGGTGACTAGCAGACAGAGGTAAGCTTATACTGCCTAACATTAGGAATCTAATGTTCATATCCACTTTTTTTTAAATAAAAAGCAAAATGTTGTCTTTAGCCACTTAGTTATACTGTTGTTTGTTTGCTTCTCAGGTGTACCAACCCCCCCCCCCCCCCACAAGACGAGACGATGGAGAAGGCCAAGACTCGACACCCAAGATTCCCATGGCGACAGAAGACGTGTTTACTCCAGAGCAGATGTGAAGGATGGATGACTACAGGACCAGCTGGAGAGCGATGGGCACCTTGCTGTCACACAGCAAAGTAAGTGCTGATAAACTTAAGATGCCTTTATGTGTATTCTTTTTATTATAGGTAAAGACATCATGCAAAGGTTGTAATACTATGTCCACACTAACACATGTCTTATGATTCTTTTTCACAGGGCAGGACTCCTCTGTGTTTCCAGTGTTCCTGCATGGGGCATCTATGAATGGACAACCAATCATTCCTCCAGAAGCCTCAGAGACCCACAAGCCCCTCCTCGTCGGCCCCACCAACCCAAACCCCTCAACACCACCCTCTTCTCTCTTTCCATTTTTAAAATCTTTAAAATAAATAATATTTGTGTGCCATAAATTATCTTGTTTGTTTTAAGTTCATAGTTGACATTTTAATTATAAACTAAGTGAATGTACAGTAAATATTATATGTATAACTTACTGATCTGATATCTAACTGTACATGTTTTAAACAAGGGTTCATTAAGCAATTTTCAGACTCTGAAAATACTAAACAAGTTAAGTAATTGTCACAAACAGTTCTATATCACAGAGTCAAAAGGTGAATATAAAATTGCTATAGGGCATTCTCTGGCCTTAAAATAATTTCTAGATTATACTTCACTGAAAAAGGAAAACTAATAAATGCATTTTTGAGGAAGCATGGAGGAATTCTGTGGATGTCAGCGAGAGATGTTCAACTCAAGGAGTCCCATTAGATATGTTCAGAAGTTCCAGTTCAGCACTGAGTTTCATGAGGAATAAAGTGTCAAGCTGCATGCACTAATAAAACAAAACACTGGCAAATGCACAGATAGAGACAGCACAGTAAACGAGCCCTCACCCTCTTTTCAGTATAGTGTGTTCCAGGCTATTTTTCTTTTGCAATATTATGAAGTTATCATCAAAAAATAGATGCATTCTCGAGAGGAAAGACTGTTTTATATTTATATGTTTTTAACATGCTTCAGGGTATTTCTTCTGAATTTAGGACTGTGTCAGTATTTGGGTGGTTTAAATCAGTTTGGTGTGGTTTCATGCATGTCAATAGCTCTTGGCAATCTGGTGTCATATGCCATATTGGTGCACATAGAGACTGTTTCCTAGGACTGTGGAAATGACAAAAATATCCAACTGGAAATATTGAAATATTATGTGTGCATAATGAAATCTGTTTGGATGCCGTAAGTGTAATTTGAATTTTGAAATATTATTTTATGGAAGTAATTATTGAAGCAATGTCAAGGAGTTTGTCTTTGTTTAAATAGCCTACATAAAAATACGGATCTTGAATGAAGAAATCATTTTAACATGGTACATTTTGAATGGTTTAAATTTACATGTTTGTGTTTACTTGGCATGCCCGCAGCAATCGTTTTTTTTTAATTTTATTTGGTAAATGTTTTTTTTTTTTTCTTTTTGGAAAAACACCCAAACCCTCAAACATGCAACAAACTTTGTACATTTCCTCAGGCACTCCTTTATGTAGGCTTACTTATCTATGAAAGGAAATTGATTGAGAAAACTCACTTTTCTGAGGATTTTATGATGGCACGGCATTTTTAGAGATAAGGCCACAATTAAATATAGCCTGCTCCCTTCGTGAACATACATTATTATCCTAAACGCATCCTCCTGCCTTGCACATCTGTTGGGTTGGCATGGTTGGCATGTATCATATTTTAAAGATAGATCCCATAGAATGAAATATAGACATACAAATAATGCCATTCAAGCATTACTGATGGGCCTCCATGCATGTGTGGTGTGTTGGTGACTGTGTCCTCTGTCTTCTGAAGGTTTCGGTTTATTTGGCTTGACACGGGAGGTTTCTGGGTGGGAGGTGGACGCGTTTCCCTCTTCGATCAGCCAATGACGGCGCGCAGGTGAGTCGTTATGTAGTGAGTGGATATCATTCATTCAGCGATTGGCCGCGCTTCAAACCGGCGAATATGACGGACGCGGACATTGCGACAACCAAGTGAAAAATATAATCACAGTGAGCCGAAACGCCAAGCGAGCGGATAAAGTTTGTTCTGAAACGAGGGTTCACTTTTTGGGGTTGGCTTTCACCCACGGACGCGGGAGTTGGCGTTGCTTCCTGTTGGACAGACAGGGTGCCAAACACCAAGGTCAGCTTACACCGCCGTGCCTGTAGCTTTCATTGTTGGTCCAAGAAAACGTCCTGTGAGTGAGTGTGTGTGTGTGTGTGTGTGTGTGTGAGTGTGTGTGCGCGCCCCCCGGGGACGAGCCCAGGAGCAGGGGCCCACTTTGAATGTTGTGTTTACAAGCTGCAACGAGCATTTCTACTGACTGTTCCTTGAAGTAGCCTAATGTTTTGCGGCCACAGGTGCGTGCAGAGGAGCTGTGACTCACGCTGACCTGAACACCCCTCCAGAGAGGACGCGGGACAACAAGATGCCCCTGAAGCGGACGAGAAACGCAGCAAGTGCCCAAATTAAAGAACAGCTGAGCCGGGAGCTGCGACAGAGCAGGCTGACTCTTTTCATTCAGCAGTTTGAGAAAGAAGGTTTGGTAGACTTGTCAACTGTCGGGTCATCCTCCACAGGTGTGAAGCTCTGCCCGTAAAACTGCCAAACATTTACCTTCACAGCACAAGAGCGCATGAACGAGTTGGAGGCCAAACTGGAGAACATGCTGGCGACAGTGGACATAGTCTTCAAAGTGGAGCTGATGAAGATGCCGCCTCCTCTAAGAAACACACTCATCGGGGATTTGATAAGCGGTGAGACGTGCGTCATCATCCACACATTAAATAGGCCATAATTCAAGGATGCATTAAAGTATTTGTCGTTTCTTTTTCTGTTTTTTTTTCTGTGATAGATGAGGATATCTCAGCTAGCGATGTGTCTATTGCAATGAAGGTGAGTGTATTCCATTGTTTATGTCAATTTGGAGCTTTTTAGGTTATAAAAAGTACAATATAATCCCTTGTTTTTTTTTTGTTTTTTTTTAGAATGAGACCCTTGAGATGAACCTACCCCTCAAGAGGGTGCCAAGTAAAAGAGGTAAAGCTGCTCCGTAAACCAAGATGGAAACAACACAGCTTCAAACCCTGAATAAAGAAGTCATCCTATGTGCTTATATATATTATTTTTTTTAAAGCAAAATCAACGGACTCTCCACCGGTTCAGATCACCCCAGCCCAGAGGTCCTCATCAAGAACCTCAAAGGTAAATTTAAAAAAAAATCAAAAGGTTATATCCAACTTTAAAACGTGACCATTTCAGTAAATGTTTGTTTTTTTATTTCTCTTAGTGTGGAAAGGGGACGAAAAAGACAAGAACATTAGTTGGGAGCAACAGCACTGGAAACCTCAGGTAAGATTGCAGACGCACGAGTCAGAAAAAAAAACGATTTTGTGACTCAGTATGGACACTTTGACTCCATTCTCTACAGGGGCTCCTCAGTCACTGTGAAAAGAACTCAAAGCCGCTTGACCAAGACCAATGACCAGACCATTCCGACCAAACCTAAACTCAGGTCTGTTATTAGTAGACATGTTGTATTTAGTGTTACATTTATGTGACAGTGTTTTTTTTCTGTCCTAAAGAGTTAAACTTGCTGTCGCAGGTCTGTCGTCTCCACTGGTGATCTGCACTGTTCAATGGCAGGCTCTTCTGCACACATCACTGTCACAACAGCACAGGGACAGGTACTTGTGTTTAGTTTATTTCGTCGGCCTATCTGTAAGGGGCGAAGCAATGCTGTATGATTCTTTAATTATAAATAATAAATAAAGATTCCTTCTATGATCCAACAGAACTGAATGATTGAAGTTTGTGCTGGATTGTTATCTGATGACCAAAACTTGTGTTCCATGTATTTTCTTCTCGTTCCCAGACTGTCAGCTTCTCTGAAGAGACCAAGGATGAGATAAACTTGGATTTACTGGATGATGAGGCATGGTGCCAGATTCAGAAGCTCACTGTAAGACAGAGTTCATCTTTAAATGTGCCTCATGAGTGCTTGTGCCATTTCAGAGCAAAACTCTTGACTAAAGCCTTAAAACAATATATAATATATATATCTTAATATTCAAAACTTACATTTGTTCCAACTTGTAATCCCTCTTTGCAAATTTTATTTTCAGAGTCTGATGGCATATCTGTCAAGGCGAAGCCGCTGTCAGCAATGAGTAAAGATCCACTCAGACCCAAATTTTTTCAACATTTAACAACAAAGTCTGTTCTCAAAGTCGAAATCAGTGTATATACGTTTTGTTTATTACTCGTCGGATGTTCTAATAAGAGCATCAGTTGTGTGCTTTGGCTGTCTGAAAAAGTTTTTAAGTTGTTATATAATAAAGCTTATTTGTGTTTTCCTACATGATTATAATTTTATTCAAGAGAAAAACTCTATTTGTTGTTACTCTGTCTGGAGTTTGGGACGTGACAAATCATCTTATCATCGGGAGGGGTAAAGAGTTCAAACCTTTTAGAAATGAGTGTATGATTTTATTGTAGTTAATGATGCGTTGAAAAATTGACTCAGTAAATACGAATGTCTGATTCCAGTCAAGTTTATGTGGAAAAAGTAGCAAAAAATAAGCTTTAACATTCATGTCTCAGTTTGAAAACTGCACATTTTGACACCTCATGATTTAAAAAAAAAAATGATTGAGATGGGGAAGATTAAGCTTTTATCCCTAATACCTTCCACGTTATTTAAAATGTCCTACAAAGAAGATTGTTAGAACATAAAACTGAAGAACTACTGCTGCTGCTGCTGCTGCTGCGAGTCAAGTGACTGCATCTCGACCTCCATGGGCTCCTCTCGGTGTGTCTGGGCGGAGGGAGAGCCGGAGCACGGAGCTTGTGTGCAGCGGCTGGAATGCGACTCTGGATCCATGCGGGGATAGAAAGGACCGACCAGCCAGTTGAGTGGGGTGTTATTGACCAGGTAATCCATGACCTTGTCCAGGGAGTTTTTCATTTCACTCAGATGCGCTTTGCTGCTGGTTAGCACACTATCTGGCAGGTCTCTCAGCGCTTTGGCTTTGCTGAAGCTGTTGTAGACGTGTGTGGCAGAGCGGCCAAGGGAGAGCGCCTCATGCTGGACGTGGCTGGGAAGGCCCTGGAGACTGGAGGCGAGGCCCAGACACGTGGTTTGGAGCTGGGTGGTGAGGGAGCGAGCCAGGGCCAGGGTGCGAGACTCGATAACCTGAGTGGAGGGAATGGAAAAAATAATGACAATCAAAAATCTGAGTCGGGGCGGAAAAAAATGTGGTGTGTAACCCAACTATTCACATAAAACAGAATAAACAATGTGCACACTGACATCTCTTTCATTAGTGTCTTCCACCTCCTTACCTCTGCCTCGTGACCATACTCCTGGTTTGGACCACTGGACTTCCACCCCACCAGGGACCTCAGTTTGTCATTAACACTCTGGTTAGCCCCATTTCTGTCATGTTGAATCTAGAAGAAAAACATATCAGATGGTTTTTTTTTTGTCTTTTTAACGTCTGTAAGCCGTCACAATATTAGCATTTTACAATCCATGTTTTAATGAATATGGACTGGAGGTAGTTTTTTTTTTTTTGTTAATGGGCAGCAGTAGATGCTTTTAATATGTTTAATGACCTACCAGGTCAACAGTATAGTTGAGCTCGGAAATGAATTTCCTGCTCGTCATCTTGCCATCTTGGATCTTGACCAGGGCTCGGTTGTACGCCCGCTTCCTGAGCTTGGTGGAGAGGGAACCAAGACGGACGTAGTAGCTCGTCTTCTTGCTGTCAAAGCCCCTCACAGCCTCCATCTCTGTCATGCGGGGGGAGAAAACGAGGACAAACAACATTTGATGACTGGGTCCTTTTCAGGATTTTCTAGTAGAGTTTGCATGTTGAAGTAGCAGGATGCTTTAAATCCATGAAAAATGTTACAAGGACTAAACAGAATCCTTTTAGATTAGCAGGCTTGTTTGTTCTTACCACAGTTCACTCTTAACAAAGACCCCTTTTATGATGCAAGGAAACATACTAACAGCATTATCTGGTAAGTCCTGTTTTGCTGGAAACTTGACCAAATCCATCATAAACGCATAATTCGGCAGCTTAGTAATAACTGACCTTTCAAAACATAGTCACTGGAATGAGGAGGTTTCACTCACCCAGCTCTTCCTCCGTCAGAGGCAGATACTGCTCCACCAGACTCTCGGAGGTACTGAGGGCCGTGTCCACCCCGCTGCTGACCAGCTGAGCCACTCTGCTTTCCAGCACCGTGGTCACACTCCCACTGACAACCGCCCTGGTCCTCTCCATCCCATCGTGCACCGCGCCCCGCGTCATAGTCACAGCACTGGTCAGGGTGTCTGAAACTGTGTCCTTGGCACCGGACACTTTGCCAGTCACAACTTCTTTGGCATTGGTTACCACACCCTTAGCACTAGAAACAACCTGGGTAATAAAAATACAAACAAAAATAGTTGTAATGATTAGGGGAAAGTTGTTTTTTGGACTTTAATGCCTTTAATTGTTAGGACAGTGGATAGAGTGGGGAACGACATGCAGGAAAGGAGCCACAGATAGGACCCAAAACCAGGCTGCCCGCCCGGAGGACCTCAGCCTTTGCCCATGTGGCGTGGTGAGGGGAAAGTTTAAAGTTCAAGTAAGTGAAGAAACAGATTTCACAGGAGGTTAAACCCTCATGATTGACCCAACAGTAACTGTCAGCCAAAACTTGTGCAATCTGGCCGCGCATTCACCACATACCTGCTCAGATGGCTGGTGAAGTATTGGCAAGGTTTTCTCAATCTTGTCCAAACCCTTACACGCCAGGTCATTGGCAATGGCAACTATGAAAAACAAGCAATTTAAAGTAAATAGGATGTAATCAACAAGCTTCAACAAGATCCATTCAATACATTCAAAAAAAAAAAACTTCAACAAGAAGTCATATGTGAGAAAAAGATGTGTCACATTTGAGTGATTCAAAGTAAACAGAAAAACTGGGTGAAACATCAAGCTGACTAAGAGAACAACCATCTGACCTGAAGTTCCTGTTTCTCTGAGTGACTCAGCTGGACAGCAAATAACTGTCCTCTGAACGTCAAAGACACATATTGATTTTATTTTTGCATGAACAGAACGAAAGCAATGGGATTCGTACTCTGAGGTTCCAGCTTGTAAATGATGGGCGAAGCTGTGGTGACGACCACGGAGGTGATGTTGCGGACGCCTTGCTCGGCAGCCTCACACACCGTCTTGAAGTAAGGGTGGGTGTCCTTGGTGTTGCAGTACACGCTGGATACCAGGCCATAGGTGGAGCTCACCAGGGGGAGGCTGCTCACCCTCTCCACCACGTTCTGTGAGGATAAAACCCACAGAGAAGGCTTACTGACGGCTCATAATGCAACGCAACAATAGTTTCACTTTGTGTTGTTAAAACAGTTTCTGAGACAAAACACAACTTAAACAAACACTGTCTTGATTCAAAACAGTCTTTAAGCAGCAGAACAGTAATAACAAAGAAACAGGACTACTCTCAACACATTTATTTCTGTGTGGTGTACTTCAACTTTGAAATAGAAAGGGTTAACATGTTCTTCTAAATCCTTCTTCTAACGTGTAAAAGGCATACTTACTTTCTAGTGTCCTTTCTTGGTATTAAAACATATCATATTCCAACTCTACCCAGGAAACTCACCTGATTTGAGATAACTGCTGCTGCCATGTCTGCTGAATCAAAACCTACAAAGATAAAACGAAACATGTAGCATCTCAATTTAAAGGAACACATGTTGACATATTCTTAAGAGAGCCATAGGAACTTGACAGAAACTACAGGGGTCTATTACTTTCGTTTTATCCATAGCAGTGGGTCTGTAATAATAGTTATGTAGCCTAATAATACAGTCTCAACAATGTGTGGAACAAAGACGACTAAACTATAGTTGTCAAGTCGTACAATTAGTAGGCTGACTTGTAAATATAGGAAGAGACTCACCCAAGTTTCAGAGGTCTATCCGGAGTGTCAATGAGCTGACTGATGCGGCGTGGGAGGCGCAGCAGCTGTATTTATATTCTGGAATTCTCGCGAGATGTGGTGCTTCCCCATGACGTCAGCGACTGTAACGTTTCTGGGGCAAAGGTGAAAGGGGTAAAAGTTTAGTCGGATGGGGGAATTCCTATGAAAGCAGCCATCACGTGGACAAGGTATTACACCCAACAGCAGTGTGATTTCTTCAGCTGTCATAACCCGACGAGACTTTAGCTGGAAAGAGGAATATTCAGTTTTTTTGTTTTTTTTTGACAAAAGACAAAAAAGCTAATACACAACACCGCACCTGAAGAGCCTCACTTCACCTGCTTTCTTCGCACATTATCTTTATTCACCTCTTAAAGTATTCTGAAGTCTTTACTTAGGTGCACACGACCCTATATGAACTTTACCTTTGTTTTCTTCTTCACTGTCTCTGTGCGAAAGTGATTAGTCTTATTTGGGGATCCTTTTTTCAGGAACTGGCCCCCCATAGACCGTGGTTAGTTTAAGTAAATGTATACTGAAAGGTACAAATAACTGAGACAATACAAACATTAAAACTACATTTTATACATCTTCATTAAGGCCCATTTAGATTTGCACTTACATTGACCATGAAGAATACATGCAACAAAGTCAGACTTGGTCTTTTTTTTTTTTTTTTTTAAACACACATGAATAGTATCAGAAATTGAAAATCTTATTGTCACCTCTACATTTTTTTTTTAGTTTTACTCTTTAAGAGCTAAATATGACCCTTTACTTATTAATCTATGGAGGGTTAAAGTGGTGAAAGTAAGATAATTAAAATAGTCTGAAGTCAAATATTCACCATTTAAATATTTGCTACGAATGAGGTCAGCTGAGCTATACTTTCTCATACTATTTTTCAGAAACATAAGTCGGGTTTTTTCCCCCCTAGTTAATGCAAGAAATTCAACCTAACACTTGCTTAATACATTTCTAATGACTTTTTTTAATGGCCTGAATCGTACCATATGCCAGAGGTTTACCCACACATCAGCATGTCTGTGTTTGCCAGTAGCTCATCACAGCCACATGTGTGACTCTGTTTCTCATTTGAGGGCAGCGTAATATTATTTCTACGTGTCAGGGCTTATTTCTGTCAAGATTTTTTTTTTGCACGTGTTATTAAAAATGTAAATTATGTGCTAATGTGGTTTCCTAGATACGACACATTTGGTAGCCAGATGAGGAAACATGGGCTTAGTTCAGATACTCCACTTGGCGCACACATTTGTGGTCCTGGATTGTGTGGATGTGTCCCTTGAGGCCCATTTATCAGCTCTTGTATAACTAATAAATAGACCCCATATGAAAATGTTGGCTGAAGTAAACCACAGACTCTAATTTTTCATAAGGTTCTGACTGGAGGAAGTCCACACAATAAGATTTTAGCATGGTCTGATTAATCCAATGTCATACACAATCTGCAGTCCATCCTCTACTCTACACAATGAACACGTTGCACTGGAGTCTGGACATTGATCTGCTTTTATTTTATTGTCCATGTCACATCCTTTTAATTGATTCATCAGCTTTTCTATGATAAAAAGCAACGTCAAAGCTGATAAAGCATTATGACTCACCAGCATTATTTGGGTTAGGGTGACATTACTGGTGGTTAAAGGGTGCAATATTTGGCTTACATTTTATCTGTGATATTAAACCTTTACAATTAATTTAGGTTTAGAGGATTACAGATGGGTCAGCGTCTTTTAAATGTGGGAATAGGAACATTGAGTTTCAAACTCCAGTTAGAGCGTAAACACAATGTTGTCTATGTGATCCTAAGTGTCAATGACCTATTTAATTCACTCAGTTCTTTACACCTTCTAATTCGAGGTTACACAATTTATTTGAACGTTAATTTACATTTAATGAAAAGGTTGTGCCATTAGATTTTACCTTCATAAGCCCATCAATTACTCTACTAATGAAACACCCACTAAAGCTAAGTGAAATAGTACAGGATGTCCGACTGCTAAGCAGTACTCTGATTAAGCACATTGTGAAAATGGAAACCAAAAGTTACACTTTTCCATGGTTGTTTTGGTTCAGTGTCCTTACTTGACTTGTTTTTCATCTCTGAGAAGAAAAAGTTGCCGTCTTCCAGTCAAGCTAAAAGTTCAAACCACCCGACGTTATTCTGCAATCTGTGTCTGACAATCTCAGAAAAGGTCATCTAAGAGAAAGGCAAGACACTGGAAGGCATTTTTTACAGTTTTTTTTAAAAAGTAGAACTGTGACCTGATGGTCATACCAGAAATGTTTTATTGATTTTTCAGAGATATAAGATGTAAAACCAGATTACAAAAATATAAAAGGTGTGTCTGGTGAAGTCAAGAAGTCAGCAGGTTTATACAAGGGACCTCACCTCTACAAATACAAAGCAATAAGAGTAACTTCACATTTTCAAACTAAATTATATATATGTATATTTGAATACATACATGTATACAAATACATGCATAAAAATAAAAGGAGTGACAATAAACCCACAAATATAAAAGTTAATCAATGAAATAGACAACAATCTTTCAAAAACATGAAAAAATCTGTTCTATTTGAAATGCTGATATTTCATGAGCACGTTTTATTTTGTATTTCTTCATTCAGGCCACTAGATGTCACCAAAGTCGACGTTCTTACCCACCAGGAGCACGCAGCATCCCAACCTGTGTCTTCCTTTTGTTCCCTCTCTTTCAAATTGATATCAAGGAATGTTTTTGTTTTTTTTGTTGCAAGAATGTTTGTACAAATAAAGAGTGTTTTACAATAAGTGAAGCAATAAAAGTGATATGCTTCCAAGGTGCATCTATACAGGATATAAAGTTAAAATAATTAGAACAGAGTTAGATTATATATCATGCCCTTTTAAATATGTGTTTCATTGGGTTCTCTTATTTACCACAATTTCAACATTATCACAATGAAGTATTGTAAGCTTTCACAATAAACAGATCGCAACAGTCTGTATTTTTTGCAAATGTTTCATGTAAACAAGCAGTGCTTTGGTTCCCAGCATGTGTACATTTTACAATGACCATACATTCACACCCCTGTGAAGCTATACGGATACCCTCAGATTAACCCGTCCTTTGAGTAGTGAAAAAACAAATAAACACAACCATGACTTTTGTTTTGGATTCAGGAGAGACATGTTGTAAACACTGGTATTGTGTGTTAAACATAAAGAACAGCAGATAAACTATGAGCTCATATGCACGCTTTGATTTTTGTATAATTATCACACCTCGAATTGTGTTATTGAACAACCTTATTAGCATATTTCCCTCATCTTGCAGGCCTAGTATTTGATAGATCTGTGTACAGTAACAGACAGAGGCGGTAATGATCTGAGCAAATTGTTGACTCCTTTTGTCATTCTACAGAAAGTCAAGATGAAAAGAAAGACCCTGTCCCTTTCTCTCCCAGAGGGGTGCTCCTGTTGTGCAGATGGCATCAGGAGATTACAAAGTCTGGCAGGACCCGAGAGCAGATCCTTACAGGACATCCCTCCATTGTACCCTCTGGGAAAGGTAGGTCTGTGGGCAGTGTGCCAAGGCTCCTGGCTGGGTAACAGATACCTGTTGGCTACTGGGAAAGTGTCACACCTCCAGGTCACACACAGTCAGAGGCGCTGTGTGAAGAAAGAGCGCCGGCGGAATGAGAAAGACAGTGGGAGAGTGGCTGTCGTTTGATTCTCTTTGGATCATTTGGATCAGGCAGAGATGTGGCTTTAGAGCACAGGAGAAAAGAAAGTGACACGTCTTTGGTGCAGAGGTATGCTTTGGTTAACTCAAGCCTCAAACGATGCTGCTGCTGTGAGACAGTGCAGTCTGAGAGAGAACTCTGCCCGACTGTCCATCAAACCTGTGTCAGGGTACTTTAGATTTTGTTAATACAAGGGGATTAAGAATCTTCCAGTCAAACAGATACATTAAATAACCAAAAATATATGTTTAAAGCATGAAATAATAGATGATAGAATCAACATTTTCATATTTTTTTAGGATTTTAGGATTTAGTATCTTTCAGCCTCAAGTGGCCACTGGAGGAACTGCACCTTCTTACACTTGCATGGCTTAATATGTCATTTCAGAGGTTTTTTCGTGGTCAGAAAACCTAAACAGTGTGCTCAGAGACGCCTTTTATATGTGTAAAGTTGAAGGGAAATTCAGAGTCTGGGGATTATTATTCCAGTGAGTTCATCACTGCTGTGGGTCATTTTCTATACAAGTAGAAGTGTTCATATAAGACCCTTTTTTATTCTAAACGCAGCTCTCGGATAAGCCAAAATGTGCCTACTACAAAACAAATAGTACATAACAGAGATGCAATTTAAGATGTAGCTTGAATGTAAATTGTTTTCTACCTTAGTTAAAACTTTGCTGTGTTTTGCAAAAAATGTAATTCTATGTTCAAAAACAGTAAGTATTGCAGCGGTTGACTGTCAGTTTCCCCCCTGTATGTATGCGTCTGCTTAAAGAGTCTCTTTTTGGTTCTGTTTGGAGTTAAACCCTATTATAAAATCTGCCTAAAAGCAAACTATGCACTTGACAAACACGATACATTTTAGTGCAGTGACGGTAGATATTGTTGGACCAACGTGAAAAAGAAAATGAAACCCGAGTAGTTCTGCCACCTCAAAGAAATGTCTGGCTGTCTTTTTGATCAAGTAGGAGGTGGACTGAATATTGGCTGTGTTCATGTTGTCACACTGAATCTACACCAGAGTTTCAACATCTGGGACCAAAATAGCTTCAGAAAGTTTTGTTGCCCTGTTGCTAAATTTGGCACTGTTATTCTTCCCAGCTTCAATTCCATCTCCAAAGCTGGAGAAGTCGTGCACGCAGAAATTAGTTACATTTTAACAAGATGCCGCCCCTCTAGAAATAACCATTACTTCAGCCTTTAATAAACAGCAGATCTACACAGACAATGTGTGTTTAGTGGGGCTGTAACTGCAGATTTATAGCTGCAATATAGACAAAGAGACAAGACCAGGGTTTGTTAAGCAGGGCTCTGTGCACCTGTCCGATGTAATCCTCAAATAATAACTGCATCTCATTAGTTAAGACATCCGAGTTATCCGCCTACATTTCCTACTGAGAGGATCAAAACGGAAAACGAGTGAAAAAGTGTGAGAAAAGATCAGTTGTTGATCAGTCTTGCTTTGAAAATGAGCTCACCTGAGCTCACTTCCATCCGTCATGATTTTCTCAGGAAAGTCTTATATTGAGTGGTTGCTGACCTGTAAGCCACAGTTATGATTGCTAAGCCAGGAAAACACTTTGAAAGGGTCAGATGGGAGGTGAGAAAAATGACCACAGAAGGCTGTCCCCGGCATGGGTCTGACACCGTCCCACATGACCCCGCCATGTTTCCTTTTCACAGAGCCGTGCTGGGATTAGCAGGCCGGCTGTTTGTGCTGGCAAAGAGGCAGCAATTCACAGCTTTATTTTCTGGGTGCTGTTGCTGACAACCAGACCGAGTCCCGAGTAATTATGATATAATTGAGAATGATCTAAAACCAAATGTCCAGGCTCTGCTGTCCGAAGCAGTGTTTACAGAAAACAGCTGCTTAAATAGGCACTTAGAAGGAATTAGAATAACATTTTCTATGTCCCAGCGTGAGTGTGTCTCTGTCTGTGTGCAAGTGTGCGTGGGTTGGCTATTTGGGCACCTACACAGACAAACTCTTTGTTTTGGAAGTGTTCGCTTAAGTCTTCAGGGGCAGACAGGAGCCAAGAACAACGTGGGAAATGGACTCTTGCTTCATTTCTGCTTTCTCTCCGGGCTTTTCCTTTGCTGTCTCTGTGTCAGACGGGTTTTTCAGCTGGACTCCAGAACTGTACCTGAGGCGTGCAGAAGTTTGGACAAACCAAGGGAACGAAGCATGGAGAAGAGAGAAGTCATAATGGGTTCTGAGTGGCGCTGACAGCCGGGCCAAGCTGTCTGTCGTCACTCTCCTTCTCTGCCTCGTCTTTTAACACACACACACACACATGTTGTCAACAGGAGACCTGTACACAACCAGACCTCTGCCCAGGTGGTCTGTATGGCTAGCAAGTGGCCTGCAGCACCACACTGGCAGAAGCAGAATTCACTTTGAGGCCCGGCCTTGATTTTTTAAAAATGACTATCAATGCTTGCCTCCTCCACTCAGCAATTATAATTTGTTTCATATTCCAGGAAATAACGGAGATGAGTCATATGAATTGTGATCTACTGAGACAATATTGAGCACACATGTTTATCGGCGTGCCCCTAAAGCCTCCAAAAGCCTCACGGAACACCTGACTAATTACAGTGTCAGTATTACCTAACCGACAAACTTCATACAGAAGAGGGAAAAATTAAAGATGATCATATGTGGGGACAGTGCTACACTATAAAAATGCGGTTACAATTTTTCTTCTTCAAAATGAAGTTAGGACTTAACACGTGTTTACTTTTTTAAGATAGTATGCCATAGGAAAACAATTATAGACCTATCCTGAAAAAACAACATTAAATAGGACAACAAAAAGTGTGAAATTTGCCGGCCAGGCTGAAACCTTATTTTGACTTGATTACTTGTTTAGTGCTGCTCTGCTTTGGTTTGGAAAAATACATCCATCCATCCATCCATCCATCCATCCATTTTCTTCCGCTTATCCGAGGTCTGGTCTCGTTGGTAGCAAGCACAATAAGTCAACCCGGACTTCCCTCTCCCATGCAACTTGATAAATACACTTTAAATTTACATGAAAGAGAATGAAGAAAACTGATAGACTGAAGGTGAAAAACGTGCATGAGTGCTTAGTTGTCCAATTCTTGCACATTAAAACTCATGCCAAAGGATGTGTAACCCTCAATAACTGCACTGTTCATCTCCTCTGCCAGCTACTTGCCTGCAGCAGATTTTCTGAAACAATAGATTTCCACCCCTGAAACATGACTGTGTTTGAAACTTGGACTGTCTCATTCTTGCCAGCTGCTTGATTATTTTCCTCTGATTTTGGCTGAGCTCTTATATCCAAGAAAAATCTGGGAAGGATACATCACATTTCTTAGGTTAACGTTGACAGGAAATCCAGGATGAGTGTAGTATGACACTTTAATCGTTTTATGTGGATACTTAATGCCATTTATTTAATTGATAGATTATTTGGACATTTTTATGAAAATTCACCCCATATATATATATGGCATATTTGATTTGTAGACGTAAGCTAGAGTTTGTATGTATTCAGAGATTTCCTCAAAGAAAGAAAAAAATATACCCTTGGGTTTCCCAGACAAGCTGACTGATCACTGGCAACAGTGTGAAGAGTGCATTGCCCACTGTCTACATTTCTGACTGGTGGTTTGTGGCATGATGCCCTCAGACAGAACGCAGTGGACACAACATGCCTGAAGGAAAAGCGATGCCTGGAGCTGAAACAGATCTGCGCTGACAGATATACAGGTTCCTGTACACTTAGCAAGCCTGGCATTCCCCGGAACCCTGTGGCCCAACACTGGCAAGAGCTTTCATTTCCTCCAGGGTTTCAAGCATGAGCAGACGCACGTACAAACACACAGACACAAACACATTCAGATAGTGTGCCAAATTCCACAGAGCCTTAAAGGCAATCAGGGAAGGATGAGAAAGGCAATTAAGTGGCGTAAACCACATGCCAGGGGACAGGAACCAATAAGAAAGACGCCACAACGACACTTGAGTTTGTTTGCTTAATGTTGTATTTTATGGAAGAAAGCTCATTTCTTTCCAAAGGTTAGATGTGAAGATGGATACCACTCCCGCATGTACCCTTAAATTGCTATTACAAACAGGTATTTTGATTGTTTGGTTTAGTATGAATATAAAGATTTTAAACTGGTTCACAGCTAGCCTGGCTCTACGATAAGTAAGTACGGACTTTCTTTCTCCCAAAACTGATTCTAATTCATTTGCAATAAAGGAAAATACATCTTAAGTTTATACTCACAGATACGACTAATCCTATGTAGGCCTAATCTGAATGTCATCTTTGTGTATGGCCTGGCATTGGCGCAATCCAGGCATAAAAACATGCTAATCACCTAGAAACGAGCTGGGCTAATGTCAGCTAATGCCATCTTTGGCATTAGCGGCCCCTTGTTACGCCTCTTTGCCTGTTTTGAAATATCAGACAAAAGCTTTTTTAATATGAAACTGCTTTAATAAGTTTTTTTTATACGTTTTTATTACAAAAACTTTGGTTTTAATAAACTAGCTTAAAATGTGTTACACGAAAAAGACTGATTGTTTACAATTGGCTAGCTTTCATTGATGTTAAACTTACACATTCCGTTAACAATCAGTTATGGTCGTCATATCATCGCTTATTAATTTACTGTTTTTGAGGAGAAGACTATTGTGGTATATGAAGTTTAAAAATGACGTGTTATTTTTCTTTGTGGGGGATATGTATTTACTTTATTAGACTATTTTTAATAGGTGCAGGGTCTTCCTGGAGTTGAGAATTCCTGTGAGGTTTCAAGGTTTGGTTTCCTGGCTAAAGCATTAATTAGTGCACTCTAGTCATGCGGTTAAATGGGTTTATTAATCTGTTACCTCTGGAATGAACCAGGCGTATCCTTTTTCCAACCTTTTTGGCAAGTTTAGCTTACCATCACCTGGCTATACATTCATATTTTACTGACGGACATGAGAGTGGTATTTGTGGCTTAGGAGAAAAAAAACGGCCTTTTTCAAATGTGTTAGCTGTCTGTTTAATGCAAAAACAAGCTAGCTGGTGTCCCCCTGAAGGGCAAGTTCTTTAGCTGGTATCTGGCAAATTCCTGCCCTCTCTTTGAACACATGTGACAAGCAGCGCTTTGACTTTCAGGCCAAATATCACTGATCAAACAGCTATGTTTGGTGTCAGCCAAAGGGAGACAACTAGGTTACTCATGCGGGGGGCACTGACCTGCTCCAAGTATGTTTAGCTAGGAAACCAGCTCATGTACTGTACATACTGTGGCCCTATTCTGCTCTTGTAAAGCCATACCTTTATGCTTGTAAGTTCATGCTAAGAAACTGGAGGGTAAAAGGATGGTAGCAACCTCTTAAAATGTCTGAAAATAGTGTTATTGAGCACCAGGCATCCCTCCCATCATTGCATTCAAACAAAGGATCTGTACTAAAAGACTGTCATTAGCTTCTGCCTCAACCCCTTATTTGTCTCCCCACACAGAGAATTCCCAGTAAGATCTGTCGAGCAAACAACTGACAGATGCTATTTAAGCCCGTAGAGCCCCTAAAAATACATTTGTGCTTCAGGCAGTGATTTTGTCTCAGTCCACTGATCGGAGCTTGGAGCGACGGATCACGCTGAACATGTCCATCAATAAGAGCAACAGCATTTGTAATTTGAGGACGTGGCTTCAGCTATGCATCGCCACGCACTGTGAATGTTAACTATTCGTGTCTTCAAGCATTATCTCCTGGTAACTTCAGCTTTGAAGGGTGTCTGTGGTGGTCTTTAAGTGCTGGGGTTGGTTAAAGTTCAACAAGGGGGCTTGGAGACTTCGCTATTTTGAAGACTCGGCTTTTCATGATGAGTGGCACAAGCTGGTAGTCTGTGAATTTCAAGGAGCTACAAAGGATGATCAGTTAACCCCGAAAGGAAATTATTCCAGCCCCCACCTTGGTCCTCAGGTAAAGATTTTTTTCCCCCTCTCCTGGGGAAATAAACATTTACATTCCTGTGCTCAGTGTGTTAATAGAGATTAAGCCAAATTCAAGCCTGCGTGTCAGGCAGCAATTCAGGTGGCTCATACCATACATACCTGTACTATTGTGTAGCTCTTGAGGGGTATCTCCCTCAGTCCTTTGAGCTTGGCTGAGGACAGTTGATGTTTTCTTGGAACATTGTTATTATGGTGGCCCTGGAAAGCTTCAAAAGCGACAAGCAAGTCATAGTGCCCTACCACTGTTGGCCAAACTTCAAAGAACTAAATGTCTCTTGACTTTAATAAAGATATGGAATCAAAAGGAGGTGGAGTTGCTGGCCATAAACGTTAATCATAACATAACAAAAAACCTTGTTTTAATTATGTCGGAAATATTGTGATCCTTATTGAACTAAATTTAATAGAATCAACTCAGATTGGTTTTCTGTTACACTTTGTTTATACAGCTCATTTACTGTGCTCACAAAAGTTAAACACATCAGGTCAGGCCAGCGTTTGACCTCGTTAAAGACACACATCTAAGAGGCTTGAGAGGCAATCATCTCCAAAGATACAAAGCAGATCTTCATGATCAAAAGTACCATTCTCACAAAACACGGGGTGAACTGCAGTTTTTGTTGGAGCCCGAAAGGAATGACATGGGTCTCATCAAGGTAAATCAGAAACAACAGCCGATTTCAATCATATGGCAGCAAAAGACCAAAAACATTTCACTCCTCCTTCCAGTTGATCTGAGTTCATAAGCAGTCAGAGCTCTATTACGATAAAACTCTTCTTGACCTTAAATGGCCCATGGTTGGCAAAACTGGGCACTTTAAAGCCTAATGCATTTCATACTTGTGAGCGAAGCTAAGGCTGTGAAGAAGGCGGCGAAATCCACAAGTGGTGCTGAGGGGCCAAGACAAGGTTCAGGTTCCAATTGAAGCCCATACATCTGTAGTCCACATGATGTATTGAGGACGCAAAGACAAGGATTTATCTTTCTTTTGTTTTATCTTCTGGGGAGGGTGGATGTTTAAGCAAAGTATCAACATCTAGCATATATCTGAAGCTAAAAAAATTCAACTTGTGTACTAAGTGCCACTATGTGGATGTTAACAACTTAGGGCCAGACTTGCAGTTTTGCTTTATTGCTAGTCTTAGTAATCTTACATGTGGAAGTGAGACAGGTTAGCTAGCTCAGGATAAAGACCAAAGTGACAACAACTAGCCTGGGTATGTCTGAAGGAAAGGTCATTTGGTAATTTTCCTGTTTTAGAGGTGCTGCTGGATGGATTTGCTAGCTTTGGAAAGTGCTAGTAGATTTCTTTTGTTCCTAGTGGTTGTGCTATGCTTAGCTTAGAAATGAAAGTGAGACATGGGTTAGGGTAGCTAAGAATAAAACAGTGAGTGGACAGCGAGGAGTCGAACAAAAGTAACATGATCATTTCTGAGATTTTCTATATAATGCTGGGTTCATTTTTTTTTTCTTTTAGACAAAGTAAGGCCAGCATTTTCACTTTTTCCCCAGTTTTGTATTAAGCATATCTACAAAAGTAACAGGCTTTCTTTTCAGCCAGCAACCATTTTTTTTACAGTTTAAAAAGGATTTAATCATCTTTTTTTTTTTTTTACTTCTGACTTATCCCTTTCATTAAAACCTGTCTTATGAAATAAATGTGCAGAATATTTAACTCTTAAGTACAAAAAAAGTAAAAATCCTTCACTTGAATGTAAATAAAACTACCTGCAGCCTGTTGTAACAGCCTGCATTGTTGATTTTAATTGAAGTCTCACCTCTGATTGGGCAAATAGCCAATCATAGTTTTCTATATTGGGGTGGCCAATGATATTTCAAGGGGGGGGCATGCCACCCCTCTCAACACGCCCCTGTTTATTTGTTGATTTCGGACATTTTTTAATTAATTAGATTTCCAGAAAACATTTGCCTTTGCTCCCTGAGAAATTTGTGTAGAACTTGTTTAAATTGTTCCAAATGCTTGTAAGATGCCCCTGTGGAGCAAAGAGTTTGTTCTGTAAAAGATGATAATGTGTTCATAGGACTTTATGGGTTAAAAAAGTTATGCCTATCGTTTTCTTGAGGCTGGACATACACGTGTGTGCGTAAATGTGCTAAAAAACCCACCAAGCATCACTTAAACTCAGCATGTCCGTTCAACCAGCAGCCTGTCAGCGCGTAACGGCCCGGGAGTGTGTTTCTTTAAGAATGTAAGGTGGGTGAGCCCCTTTTCCTGACGCACGCCTGGTATGCAAACATAAATTTAGCAGCAACGTGTTCGCTGGGGGAACAAAATATCTGGAAGCGACGTTGAAGTGTCATGTCGTCTCCGGCCGTTCTTGGCTGACTTTTGACTTCTTGTCCGTGTGTGTAGACCGGAGCCGGGGGGAGGTGGGTGGGCTGGAGCGCAGAGGAGAGCAGACCTCAGTGGTGACTGGATAGACCGGGACAGACGAGCAGAGAGCGGGCAAATACAAGTGTCGCTGTTCAATTTCAAACTACATTGACTTCTCCAGCGTCAGAGATGACAGGGGACTGCTCGTGGACGTCTCGGCTGCTTTTTCTTGCTGTTTTTGTGAAGGTAAGCTGCAGCGTATAAATACACTTTTTGATCCAGTCAATGAACACACGCGAGGAAGGCGCGTCATTTAGTTTGAGAAAGGTGCGTTTGAGGAACTGACGCACTGTTAAGCCGCTGTTATTTTACCTAAATACCTATTCTATAACTAAATAGGCTACTTATACTGAACTTGTCGAAACAGCCACCCATTGCTCTTTATTCACCCTTTCTCTGTTATGAAATGGAAAAGGGTCATCATTATAAAACAATGAGTTTATTCTGGTCGTAGGGTATAATAAACATCATTTATCAAACCTTACAGATTTGCAAATAACACTATATTAGATTGTGTCACAACATATCAGGAAACTGACAAACATGAATTGAAAATAGGATTTCGTTAGATCCATGTGTGTAAATAAAGTTGGGCGTGTGTTCAATTTCTGCCTCTGAAAACCGTTATGATGAAGCCAAAGATGAGGAACAGTACATCTGATGAAACACAACAACAAACAGTAATAAACAAGGCCCATGAAAAATCACAGACAGTTCAATACTCTGTAAGTATGTGATAAATTAGATTTACAATATGTTGCAGGTAAATTCGATGTGTAGGCTTAATGTTACATAACTTCCCTCTACCTTGAAATTTCAAATCTGGAATTTAAAAGAGGACAGGTCATCACCCGAAAGGTCAAAACTTATCAGTCCTGCATTGAACAAACCTCTAAAAATCAGTTCACTCAGCTTACTGGAATACTTTGACATGTTATCTCCTTAAAGGTCTGTCCTGCATCATTCATGCAGGCCCTCCCGAGTTGTGTAAAAGCTGACACATGCTTCACAGCGGCACAAGAAGAGCTGAGCATGAGTTTTAAAGTGGAACACAAAGCAGTTGTTTGGCCTGCAGACGGATTCCAGGTCTCACACAGAGGGGCGGGATGCCGCTGTCATCGTGTTGTAAATGACCACGACAGGTGCTAATAGCGGTTCAAGGTGATTTGGACTTTGAAAACATCCCGGCCCCCAAGTAGCTCAGCTGAAAATGTCCGCGCTGTAATCATAGGATGTGTGTGTCAGCGAAGTGCAGGAGGCTTTGCAACTCTTTCCAGGCCACTATCCAAATGCTGGACTGAACACTGTGCTGTTTCAATATTAGGAAGAAAATCATGAAACGTCACATTAATGTGCTAACTATGCATTTGAGCATCAGTGTGAAACTCACTGATTTTTGTTTTTCATGATTTTCTTAAGACAAGTCCTTTTAAATTTGGATAAGTCTGTAATTTCTAGATGTTTGTAACATGATCTTGGTACTCTGTAAGTTTTTTTTGACTAAAGTGCATCATAAATGACCACACTGTGCCCCAGCATTGACTTCTGTGTGGTGGTATTTTGATTGTTCAGTGTCTCTGTCAAATAGGGAGACTTAACAATGACTCGGTAGGTTTATTTTTGCAGTTGGCACATGACGAGCTTACCCATCTGTGCAAGCGTGAGTCAGCGCTGGACATTTAACTGTTCACACACACCAAGAATGACCCAGGGCTCTGCTTCAGAGACCAGGCATCAACAAGTGCTCCTGTCCGGGGGTCTCTGCTATGCACTGACCTTTTCTTTTCATCCCGCTCTCTTGGGGTCAATGTCTCTGCATTTCTCTTCATCTAAAGAATGGGACTCTATATTTGTGACTATGGCTTTTGAAAGCTGTGTGTGATTTGCGTGTGTGGGCCAAATGGCCTGTGGCTCCGACCCTAAATGGAATAAACCTTCCTTTGTGGGTGACATAAAGACATACGTCAAGTGATTCTTGGAGGGTCTAGTTGCTCTCACTCTATTCCCTAGATCTGGGCAACAAAGGGGAACCTTCCAGAAACCTTTTTTTTCCCTTTTGTTTTGCTAAGGGATTTGAAGGTAGTGGTAAGCACAGGAGGATGTGCCCTTAAAAGACATTGATGCAGCTACTGGAGAACCAAGGCTAGTGCCCGCAAATAATGATTTGGCACCTGCTAGAGCGACAGAGCAAGGCAAATCCTTTTTGAATGCTTTTGGCTCTATTTGCCTAACATTGCATTTGCCTTATGTGCCTTTTTTAAGCTCCTTTGAGAACATTTAAGCTTGCTTGTAAGCAGACAGTTTTTTAATGTTGCATTTTTTAATGCAAAGAGACATAAAAAGTGAAACATTTAACTGTTAATAAGAGAGCAGGATCTAATTTCATTATGGAATAGTGACAGGAAAGGCCCTTTTTAAATTCTTAAATTCTGGGCTGTTCTTGCTGTTGCACGAAATGATCTCTTTACAGGAAGTGCAGAAAACATCTACATTCACACATTTTGACCTGCTTTCTAGTTTATGTTAGTTAATATAAAGATGCAAGGATAATTTTATGTGAGCCGATGTAAAGATACAGGGCTAGTTTAGGTTAGCTGATGTAAGAATACAAGGCTATTTCAAGTTAGCATCTGTAAATAGACTTGTATTGGCTAACTTAAAGACTCAAAACAGGTTTACATTAGCTGACAGAAATATACAGAGCTAGTTCATATCGGTTAATGTGAACTTTTTAACAATGACGGCTGACTACAATGTCACATAAAACGCATTTGCACAAGTGGGAAGTGTCTTTTTTTTTCAGATTCAGCTGAATGTACAAGATTAAACCTTCATATATCATTCCTGCAAGCCAAACACAGTAAACTGTACCGAGGATATTTGTCTTTGTATGGCTTAAATTACTCTAATTTTGGCAATAACTGGTAAACAACTTGTAAACAACCAAAGTTTCTGACATAAGATGGCTTTACATAAGCAGCTCGATGCTGACAGTGTATGGCTGCCACAGTCACATTACCACATGCCTTCCCTCTAATTCCTCAGCTGGAATTCAAAAGGAAATTAGCCTGAAAAGCAAAAGATTTTGGTGTTTATTCAAGGAAATGGCCCTTCTCAGAGTCTTACCGAGCTGAGTGCATTGAAGTCGTCAGGATGGGGAAGCTTTGGGGTCTAATGGCAGGATTAAGTGGGGTCACGGCGTGCAAATGGTCCCAAGTGACCGCCCCGTCAACAACAACATCTCTTGTTCTTCAAGCACACTCCTGGACCTGATTGCTCCGTTAAAAAGACCAGAAACTATTCAATTAGCTTTCATGTGATGTATGCCTTTGTTGTGGCACAAGTGGAATGGGAAGTGAATTGATTTTGAGAGGGATTGGTCCCACTTGAGGAGTAAAGGAAAGGGCTTCAGAGAACATCTGGCCAGTGATGGATGGATTGAGCTAGTTTTTGGAGTGCATTAACATAGGCGGGTGTTTTCAGTTATGCTGTAAAAGCCTTCATAGTCATCATATTGTTCCCATCTGGGCTTAATCTTTGACTGAGACTCGGGGTTGCTTAGTGTGAAAGTGCTAAAGAGTATATACTCTATGTAACTCTAAAACTAAGGCCAGAATTCACTGGTACTCATCTTTGAAAAGTTTGCCAACATACCCACAAACTCTTTCACTTTCGTCCAGTGCTCATTGTGTTCCTGGCGCGGCAGCACTGTTTCCGATGGATTCAACTCAGGTGTATGTGGATGCTGCTCGTCCAGTCCTGCAATTCTAAACCTCAGGCATTCATCCCAATTGAGTGGCGCCAAAGGAAGCAGCTTCACTACATTCTCAGTGTGCCACCAAAGGAAAAATCCTGCAGACCTGAACATGAACTGGCAGCCTCGGTTTGACGTTGAGTCCCAAAGAAACTTCAGATTCAACCGTATTTGTAGTAAACAATTAGCTAGGCTTGGATGTAGTGCTCATCTCCAATTTGTATTTTTCTTTAACAATCCAGTACAAAGACGCTAATGTGGAAATATGGCAAAATGCACTATCGGAAGTTTGACAAAACTTTCCTGACCTAAGAAGAAATTTAAAGTAGACTTAGCTATTAGTTCTGGATGATGAGCTTGATTCTTGTTTATGTTTTTTGTCTAACATTTATTTAGCCTATCTCAACAATCCTTGTGACGACAGGCCCATTGCTCCCAGTGAAATGCTTCTTTCTTAAAGACTGGAACCTAATTTTTACTTAAATAAATCAGTTTTCAATTAGCGAAATGTTCATATTTACTTCTGCATGCTAAATATTAAGATGGGTGATTAGCTTAGTGCAAAGACTGGAAACATCGGGGAAAACACTTTCCTGGCTCCTTCTAGTTTTTTTTTCCACTTAAATGTCTTGTTTGTATGAAACAAACCAGACATACTGTGTTGAAAATGGAGATTTAGGGGGCTTAAGTCAGTAGCTATTTGGTGGTTTCATCCTTGAACAGAGCCAAGCTAGCTGTTTCACTCTTCTTCTATTCGGTTTGCTAAGCTTAGCTAACACCCCCTGCTTTAAATCTATTGCATACATAGATGAACATGCTATCAAGTCAGGTTAGGATTATCTCCCAAATTGACCCTTAACCACCAGGATTTGATTAACATACCAAACTGTGTGAAAATGTGTTAAAGATGTGGAACAGAGAATTGAGCTTTTACCATTTCCCGTTCAAAATCTTGGAACTTAACAGTGTTGGCCTTTTGATCAGTCGATGCCATGTTTTAATAACATGCAGTGACTGACTGCTCAAAGCAGCCTGTGCCATTAAATGGCATTTATCGCTTGAGTCATGTTGCAGTATCATGCGAAAATGTATTAAAAGGGAATGTTGTTCAGTCCTCTATATCAAAAAGCTTAATGAGCTTTTGTGGTTTTAATGGAGATTACAGGGAATGGGACATATTTAATTTGACACACACTCTGCAAAAGTTAGATAATCTGTCAAGCTGCTGTCAAGCATTGATACAGAGCTTCCAGCAGATGGCAACATTATAGCAGAGGGACTTTTTGTGTCCAGTTAAGCCGAGCTGTTGGCCTCTAAAGCTCCCACGCCCATTACAGATAGTCAGCTCTATTGTGATTTTGCAGGTGGCTGCCCTCCGTCCCCTCTCTGCTTCCTCTGGAGCCCCTCGTGAATCTATTTCTTCCTTTTTCATGAGGTTTATTTGTCATAGCCTTAGAGCTTGAAAGGCGAGCCTCTGGCATCCTGTTCCTCTGATGAAACATGTTGGGCTCCATATGCAGCGGGGCTACGTCCCCCTCCATCAGCGTGATTGAGCATTGTTGTTTTATCCTGTTGTGTGTTCCTGGATGCCGGCTTTTAAACTACATTTGCAGCAGCCGGGGCCCTCCGTGCATCATCTGGCTTGCACATTTTTTTTTTTTTTTTACACACAGCCAATCACAGATGCACCAGATCCTTGCAGTCGAGCTGCTCTGCTTCTGCTTGAGCACATTTGCTAGATCTGTCTGGTTTGTTCCGTTCTGCCCCGGCCTTGACCTCAGATCTGTCCCAGGGTGGGATTGCAGCGGGAGTGTCAGGGAGTGGTGCTAACGAGAGGGGAGAAGAAGCATCGGGCCCCTTCTGTGACGCCTAATTAGAGGGGAAGGCAGGTAGGCTGGTGTGTGTAATGTAACAGTGCTAGGGAGGATCGTCAGGAGAGAGAGGAAGAAGCCAGGTTAGGCACTACAGAGAGAAGGGAAGAAAGACGGAGGAGGAAAGGATAATAGAAGCAAAAAGGTCAAGAATGCTGCAGAGAGAGGAACAGGATTGGCGACATGTGCAGAAAAACGATACCAAAAACATTTCATGACAATTTTCAAGATATTGATGTGTGGATATGAAAAGATTGACATGCAGATGAAAGATTTTTTCCAGATGTAGCATGTGAAAAACAATCAAACTGAATAAGATTAGTCATAGACAGGTATTTAAAAAAAGGAAGAGTAAGATATTCATGGAGTGTTCTTGATGTGAGCACGAAGACACAAATATTTATGTAAAAATGGGAAAAGAGAGCAATATTGATTGATTGAAATCATGCACAGGGAGCACATTTCAAAGCAGGAGTAACAAAGAAACAAGCCTCCGCAATAACTAAAACATAAATATTCAACTATAGCCTCTTGGAGAAAAGGGAGATGCAGTAATGCCAAATCGGCTGACTGGTTGACAGGCATGAAAAACAAATACAAGTCCAGTTATCGCTCGCTCGTTTGGAAAAGGGAAAAAAAAAAAGGAGGGTTGCACATGAGTGTGAGAAAGGTCACATGTGAGGGGAACACAAGGACGGACAGCTAAATCCAGTGGAAACATGATTGACTGAGGGTCTGCGGGGCTGGCGTGTGACAGGGTCTCCATGGCTGGCTGCAGCAAATGTTTGCAAGGCTAATGATGCTTTCTCACATCTGCTTCCCCAGCCAATGGCCACATGTGCTTTGAGTAAACGCCGAGGCCTCCATGACTTAACATTGGAGGCCCTGTTACAAATGATGTGCTATTAGGATTACTTCACGTACGCCCACAGAAGCAGAATGATGAGCATGTAATTGTGCGTTCATGAAAAAAAAGGACGCGTGGATCCTTGTGCGTACTTTCATTTTAATCTGGTCCGTCTGCATGTCCAGACTTGCATAGAAAAGAGCAGTTGTGGAAGAAACATTACATCTTATGCCTTATTGAATAAACAGTATCCACACTCATAAAAGTCTGTTGAAAGTTTGAATTTGTCATGCTTTTTATGGCTGATACGTAATGAGCAAAGGCCATGTATGCACAAGTGATTCTTAGAAGCAATGAAGGCACATAATCTCTGTGCATGCAGAAAACAATAGCCAGTGCATGCATGTTGTGTAAGCCATTTGATCATTATCTCAGTTGGATGACATTGTTGGTTTGAAAGCTTAGAATAGTATTTCCACATCTTGGGAAATACCTTGATGTTCTGTCATTCCTTATATTTAATCTGAAACGCGAGCCTTGGTATGGCTGATACTGAGAACCAATTTAAAAACCTGTGCAGCTATAAAAAATAGAGGCCCAGTTGCCCTGTACCGTGTTTAAGCACGATTGCAAGATCCTCAGGCAGGGACCTCCTCACAGTTCCCACCTCAAACTTAAAAACCTAAGGAGACTGCGCGGTTGCTGTCGGGACTCCTCAGTTGAGGAACGACCTTCCTGAGGATCTCAGACAAGCTACAAGTTGTAAGTTAAACTTGCCTACATTGGAACTACTGTACCTCGGCTGGTGCAACACCTTCAATGTTAGCAGTGCGTAAACTTCCCCCTAAATAAGACATTACATTCAAACTAGGTAACTATTGAACTTACGCAGAGCTGTTGCAACCCAGTGCAGGTTTGCCATAGTAAAAATTCCCCCTTAGTTTATTTGAGTTTTACACTTCCTTCACAGTTGTAGCTTAAAATATACAAAGTGGAAGGGTCCTTGACAGCCCCTCATAAGCATCATATTAAGATTTGTCATATATTGGATCATTTTTTTGTATGCGTAGGAATATTTTTGTCGGCCAATATGCATCTTAATTTATTATACACTTAGTTAAATGTATAACAATGTGTCATTTAACGTACTTAGAATAGAACTATAATGTGATATTAAGTAGTAAAAACAAATGGATACCCAAAGTCCAAAATTGTGTGTGTGTGTGTGTGTGTGTGTGTGTGTGTGTGTGTGTGTGTGTGTGTGTGTGTGTGTGTGTGTGTGTGTGTGTGTGTGTGTGTGTGTGTGTGTGTGTGTGTGTGTGTGTGGTGCTCGAGAACACAAGGTGATCTCAGGAGATCTATAACGGCACAAGTAAAAATGTGTGGAATTTGTTATAAAGACACAATGTTTACTCTGTGCTATTTTTAACTTGCGTTTTTTTTGTTTTATGACCTGGCACCATGACTCTGGAGCAGAAACTAAGAGCGACCTTTACTGTGAACTTTGAATAACCTTTTATTTGAATATTTATGCTCACAAAAGGCATGCTCAGGCTTGTTACTTGCAGTGATTGAAGGCTGACCTCCTAAAATAATTAAGACAAATGCCTCCACGGGTCACTGTTGTTTTGGCTGATAGTCTTTGTCTCACTGTAGTGCTGCATTCAAAGTGCCACTGTGGAATTCCGTCCCAGCATACCTCTGTGCGATGACATCATCCACCCTGTTGTCTTGCTCTGATCTCACATAGGGAGGGGACATGCACTGTGGGCAAAAATGCAGCCTTGTATGAAAGCAGCTTGTAAGAATCTGTGTAGTCTGAATCCTCTCAGCACCCACTCCTCCTCCTCACCCCCCCCCCCCCCCCCCCCCTCCCCATCTCCCTGATGACAGGTATGCAGCTTGAAAAGTATTTGGCGTCCATGACCTGGAAAAGTGCACATTTGACATTGAGCATGTCACTCATTCTTCATTACTCCTCCCTCACATCAGCACGACCTAATGCTTTTTCAAAATAAGGCAGTTTTCTGTGTGTTATCAGTACAGTTTCTTCTCTCATCTCGGTGTGATTTGCTTCATAGCTGGAATAGTTTGGATTGTGGTGACCAGGTGGCCTGTGAAGCCACCTAGTGTGTATGAAAGATACTGGGGACTCGGCTCGGCACGACAGATCCTAACATATGCGCGTTCAGATCATTTAAGCTCAATGCTGAAAGACGGATGTGCTGACGGACAGACACACAGGCAGACGGTCTGCAGACAAGCTGAGAGCAGCGTGCAGGGAAGGTGAAAGCAACTCGTGCTTGTCTTTCACCATGTAAGCTGTTCTTGTTACAGTTATGGACACATTCTCTCAACACTCAACATGTACATCAGAGTGTCGTCTGTCAATACAAGATGCACAAAAGGCCTTGCTGAAATGAACTGGCCATAGCTAAAGAAACAAGGTACCTTTACCTTACTGGACAGTTACAGTTTACTTTAGAGGTTAAGGTATAAAACAAGTTTATACATTATGATGCACTTTATACATAGTCTTAAAGCACGAGTTGTAAAGCATCATTTTCCTCCTTACTTTCTGTGATCCCAGATGTACTGTATGTTATTATCACATGAGTCAAGTCCCCAGTCTGGTAACTGTTGAAATGATGAATTGCTGCCATGTAGGTATATGGCTAATTAAGGTGGTGGTGGGGGGGTGGGGGGGGGGGGGGTTGGGATCTTATGGCTTTTTTTAGATAGGACAGTGGATAGTGCCAGAAACCAGGGAATGAGAGAATAGGGAATGACATGAGGTGAAGGAGGTCTGAGTTGAACTGGGCCGCCTGTTTCAAGGATAACATTCTCTGTACATGGGGTAACTGGACTAACCACTAAGGGAGACACTTTCTGAATTTGATAGGATGTTTAAACAAACAAACAATGGCAAACTGTATAACTTACAACTTTTTTTTTTTTTTTTAGGGCATCAATTCTGATAAAGGTAAAATGATGAAAGATGTTTGTGTGAGTCAAGTGCAAAGCTGACGTTGACTGACAACAGGGCGCAGCAGGAATGCACCCGGTTCCAGTACTGTTCAGGATGGGTATAAACTGCTCCATCATCGCATGAGAGAGTAATCATTACGGGCAAATCGTTACATGATCAGAGCAAACCTCCCGTCTGTGCCAAATATGCACAACCTTAAAACAAAAAATGTTTTTAAGCTCTGAACCTTGTGGAGCTCAGTGGCTTACTTTGTTCATCAACATGTACAAACTGAGATCGATCTCATGAATAGGATTTAAACAAAGTTAAGCCAACAGTGGTTCCTGTAATGCCAAGTAGTTGTTCTGTTCTGTGTAATATGATGTGATGCTCCATTGTGTCCGGACAAGCAGAGTGAGAAGTCCTCTGTCTGAAGCGGTTCATTTTTAACTTAAACCAGTGCAGTCTCAGTGCTAACTTTAACCAGTGCAATCTAGATCCCACTGATGTACGACTTCTATGTCTAATTTATGCGTGGAGTAGTCTTTAAGAAATAATCCTGGCTGTGTTTTCCTTATTCAGGTGACATAACCGTTCATTGACTCTTGGCAACTTTGAGTCCCCTTTCTTTGAACTGCCACAAAGACTCATGATACTGCAGAGACATGTCAAATATTCAGACAAATACCCAGCTCATGTGTCCAGAAGAGGTGGCATAAAACCTTCTTTAAACAAAATTGGTATTGTAACTGGAATAAATCTGTAAAAAGTCGCAAGTTAATTTTTTCCACTGAGCACGATATATCTCTCAGAAGCCAAATTCTCGACAGTTGGTCGATCAATCAGTGCAGCATTTTGTCTGAGCACATTATAGTTCCACCTTAATGTAACTGGCAACGAGCCTTTTTGGAGTAACAGCTGTGGAATTTATTGCGTTTGCCCAAAGCTAACAAAATGCCAGTCTCTCACCTCATGAGATGATGCTCACTCGCCCCGTGTTAATATTACATTATGTGGCTGTAATTGTCGTGGCTTAATCTATGCTGACAACAAATATTTTTGCAGGGGGAATATTTTCCTTTAAACCAGACTGAGCTTGTAGACCACTAAATTATACAGCAGATGGAGAATTGGGCAACGCTAAGAAAACATTTAGGTTTACAGACCACTGTAATATTGGGACACAGCTACCCAAGTGTTGCAGTATAATAGGGAGGAGCTGTTCTTTTAAGTAGTTAAGCAGCTTAAAAGGTGAAGGAATAAAAATTATGTATTGCAGAGGTATAAAGTTAATGTTTGTATGCAGTGCCAGCTGTTAAGTAAGTGGATATGCTGTGTGTGCAGGTGTGTCAGGCATATACAGAGGATGTAGGTTCATTTTCAACAATGTGTGCCAATGTGTGTCTCACTTGTCTGCTTTAAATCTGTGCATCCATGCATGTCTGTAATGCAACCTTAGGTGAGTCTTGCTCCGACTTGCCACTATCTTTCAAGCCATTCTTAGAGAAAATATGAGAGTGTGAACTTACATGGCTATCTTTTCATTATTCAGACTTTTTCTTTGTATCTTCTTGACATGTTTGATTAATGCCTGCCTTTGTTTGTGCTGATTAAGAAAGCCCAGAAAAGCAGCATAAAGATTTGGTTACATCATAAATCCCTGTTTCATTTCCTCGAGTTAGTCTTTGTGCACTCCTAGCAGTTTAATCATAGCTCCACACGCTGGCCTTTGCATGCCCACTGGCTGACTCAATTGGCTCCTGCTGAGCCCAGCTCCTGGGCTTGGGGGTTCATCCACAGCCTCTCCCTTTTCCTGGCTCTAACCCCCTTCAGCTTCCAGGTTTCCTGCTTCTCACAGGTTACATTTTTAGAAGGAACAGAGAGGGAGAGTCATGACTGATGCATGCACGTGCATAGGCCATGGTGTGCGTGCACGCCCTGCAGGGACCCCACCCTTTAGGTCAGCTCTTCCTCTGCAGCTTGGTGCAGAGTGAAACTGTCAATTAGAGCCACGGAGTGCAAGAGGATTTCCACCAACACAGCACAAGGGAAAGACAGAGAAATAGAAACATGGTCCTAGTTTGCCTAGCAGTACGCACATTTATATATTGAGTGAGAGTGGGAAGCATTTATGATTTTTGTTTTACACTGGGCCTTCATGTTTGTGCAATCATTTATGCACAATAACTAACCAAACAATATATTTTAGAGTGGGAGCCATCCACCTATATGCATTAAGTTAGTCAAAGGCAAAGTTTCCAACTGCTGTGTTAAATTTAGAAGTACATTTCCCTGCGTCTGTGTTATGATCCAGAGCAATGGATGGATTGCTTTTCTTTCCGCTGTACTAATCCAGGTTGTTGTAGAGGCTAGGCCACTAAGTTTCTGGATTAAACTGTGCAAATGAACCCACAAATCACAAACACAAATGCAAAGGGCAGCAGAACTCCCATGAATGTTGGATCTTGTGACTGCCAATCAGAGTCTGACACGGCAAAGGACAAAGGTTACAGTGCTAAAACTGTGGAATCAAGCTATGCAATTCAAGGACTTTTACTTAAGATATAATGAGGCCAGCTCGGGTCCTGGACCTTCACCTAACTTGCATGCCCCAGTTATCTGGATGACGCAAGTGAATCTGGGCAGATCCACCACTTGTGTCTCATTAATATCAGGCACACCCAACTGTTGTCATAATGTTGCTGTGAGCTGTTGGCCTTTTCTGCTTCCATCCTCTCTTACTTCATCAGTACTTTGTCAGCTGTGTTGGTAATTTATCTTTCCCATGAGTAAAAACTGAAAGACAATGTTAAAAAAAAACAAAAAAAAACAGTGTCTATTTATGAAGTCAGTCAACTGTATTTGTATAATGTGAGTGAGAGCAGTTCTGAGGTCTGCTTAATTATAGTTTATAAAATATAAATAATATAGCAATAGAATCCCACGGCGTGAAGTGCCAGACTCTCCACAATTTATTTATTATCCTTTCATTAAATAGAAAGCACTCATTACTATTAAAATATTGAGCTCTTGATCCAAGAGAATGTCACCAGAATGAGTTTTAAATGAGGCCTCAAGCTGTAAATGGCGTCTTAATATGACAGTTGTTGATTGAAAAGAACAGAATAGAAGCAGAATATGCTGCAAAAGACATCAAGTAAAATGTAGGCAGAGCCAACGCTTTGGAAAATTGACGTTTCTGCGGATACAAAGATGAGCCGAGTCAAAACAAAACAAAGCACAGATGCTAAGTTGCCTTTTGTGTTGTACTATCTCTGTTGTAAAGCTAAACCTACATTTAGACTTATAGTTAAGTTACTTGCTATAGAAAAAGTTTAGCTATAATATTGTTCATCCAACACCTTCAGCTGGTTCAGACAGTGGCTGCTTGCCTCCTAAAAGGCAAAAAAAAAAGAGGGACCACATTAACCCTGTGCTGCTTTTCCTCCACCGGCTTCCTGTTCCTGTTGAATTCAAAATGTTGTTGTTTGCTTTTAAAACAGCAAATAGATTGGCACCGCCTTATTAAAGTGAACTGCTCCAGCCAGAGCACTAAGGTCCACCAATCAGCTGCTCATGGATGTGCCCAAAACAAGGCTTAGAACCAGGGGGATCAAGCTTTTGCATTTGCTTCCCTAAACTTTTGGAACAGCTTCCAACTCTGAATAAGATCTGCTCCCACTATCGAACATTTTAACATTTTTAATCATCTGAAAGCTTTTTGCTAATTGCCATTAGATAACAAAAGCAGAAGAAAACATGAGTGTCAGGCGTCACAACTCAAAAGCAATGAAACACATTTGCCCCCTCCATCACCAATACACTGTAGGTGGTTTCACTGCTGTCACTCACAACACTCTCCACCGGTCCAGCACATGTCTTCACTTTGCTGTCCTTTCTGTGACCCATAATTCCCTTCTTCCTGCCCACCTAACTCTTAAAGATTAACAGAGTGCTCACTACCTGTCCACCTGCTAGAGGCATCATATTTACAGACACCAGGGTAATCTCTGGGGTCCAGTTGGTTTTCTAATCTTCGGAAACAAAAAAAGAGAGCCAGGCCAAGGGCAGGCTGTTCAGTTTCCAAGGGGATCAGTAATTGAAACTGCCATTGTTCAGCTTGGGAGGCCACCAGTATCAGAATTAACTGTGCCAAATGCAACTTATTTGGATATTGTCAATTCTCGGCTTTACTGAGATACTACATTGTCTACTTGGATAAAGCCGGAGATAAATGGCAGTAAGGTCAAGAAGAAGAAGAAACACAAGTCAGACTGGCTTGCGTACTGATTTGTGTCAATCAAGGTTGCCTAGAGGTAGTGCCCTTGTTGCAGTGCAGTCAGGGGTGTTTGGTAGCAGCACCAGATTGCTATAATGCATTTTAAGCTTTCATTGGTTTCACCTGACATTGAGAAACACACTCAGGATCTCTCAATGTCACCTGTATATCTTTGAAACCCGCAGAATGTGAAGCCCTCTCTGTTACACACGTCAACAACAATGGCAGGGCTGCTCGGAACCACATCTTGAAGGTTTTGGTTTCAGAAGCAATTTTCGGAGCTATCAGATCGAAACTCAAGACGCCTGAACAAGTCAATTCTGTCAGGAGTCACTGAGAGGGGTGTGCACCTTTTTTTTTTAAAAGCCACTTTCTTAATGTAGAAAAAATAGTTACCCTTTCATGGGCAGACAATCTCAATCACAATGGGTTTGAGGATGCCACTATTGGGTTTTAGCATCTCAAATGTCTCTTGTGCTTCAAGAACTATGTCTTCAACTCTTAGGTTGTCTGTACCAAAGCTTTTCAGGTTGTAAGGTGGCCTGAATGTCTTTGATAAGAAGTGTGGTATTATATTTCCATAAGTAGATGACTGTTCATGCTGCTGTGTAATACTATTCCATTCAATAAGAAGCTCTACTATCTTTTCAGTCATTGTGTGTTGGCTTAGACCTAATGGACCCTCTGATCTTTTGTTTTTGGGGTCTGGTAGCTACATCTCCTTAATGGACATTCATACTTTACGGCATGAACTGGAGATTTTTCTACTTCTGACTGTGCTTAAGAAATGGGGTTAAACCAAATGATTTATGAGATATCCCCCCTGTCTTTGTGTGTGTTAGCACTGTAAGTCGAGCATGATAGAGAGAGTGCGGAGTGTGCAGATGCACCGCACATTCATGTCATATCTGTTCCTCCTGACAATAAACCTCAGTTCAGGGCCTCAGCTTTGGCAGATTTTAGTGCTGCTGAGAGAGCGTCCAACTACTTGGATTGTCTTAGGTTTCATACCACCAGGGGTTTGTGCTTCACTTTGAAAGAAATACATATCTTGCAAAAACTGAAGCCACAGCCGGCAAGTTTTTAAAGTCGTTTCGCTCATCTGAAAGGGTGAAACTTACCTGCCTGAGCCAGCTAGCCTGTCAAGTTTGGCCCATTCATGAGGAACTGCTGTCATTCTCTGGCAAGGCATCAATGCTGTCATATGATCAGCGCAGTTCTGTCTCCTCCACAGGTTTTTTTTTTTTGGTGAAAAAGTATTTCTTTGCAGGACATGATAACAAAAACTGCCACCAACCAAAGCTAGATTCAGAGTTATTATGCAGCTCTCTCCAATGTTTAGAATTTGGACTGCCGTACCAATTCTAAACGCTACGTGTCAGTTACATGTTGCTCCTCTAACCTGCATGAATCTCAGAACCCATTGGCTATTTTCTGAGACGATTTCCTCCATGGTCAGTGATGGCCATCTTTTCTCGGCTTCCAGTGTAGCGAGTGGTTAGGGATAAAGGACTTCTGGCCAAGACTTCCTTTTCTGTGCATTGCCTTAGTTGACACAGACTGTTTGGCAATTTGAGGGGCTAGACTGGAGTTTGAGAGATTGCATCTGAGAGCTGATTGTTAGCTGCACTTGCATACAGATATCTGTTCGGAGAAGTTAATGAAAGCCAAATGTTTGTGATGGGTTCCCAAGATTGCATTAGGATGGAATACGTTCTGCCCCTTTGCTCAGAACAAAAGAACAACACTTCTGTTACCAAAATCTCGCTCTGCACCTACAGATTCAGCATTTGCAAAGAGATTTCATCAGCCTGAATAAATACAAATAATTTGCTTTGCTTTCTGAAAACAACTTCATATTCCAAAAGAAAGGTATTTGTAAGGTTGTAAGGTATTGTGTGCCGTACATGGACAGGAAGAGTAAACTATATCTAGTCTTCTTTTCAGTTAATGAGTGCCTATTGGATGATATGACCATATTGTGATTGAAAGCAAGGATTGTCTTATTCATATTATTACGTTGCCAGAAGATCACAAGAGCCAGGTCAATCTGCCCCAGAGTTGGGATAAGACAAAAAAAAAAAATGTATTTACTCCCCACAGCTGAATTTGTGTTATGTCAGTAGATGCTTCTGTCAGTGTTCTCTGTATTTGGCTATCTTGTTTCTGAAAAGGAAGGGCAGTGAGAGGAGTTCAGGGATTCTTGCATTTTACTTGTGCCCTGCAGTGCCAAACCCTGCTCCCTACTGAGATGACCCTGGGCACATGCTCCAGCTGTGCAAACATAGGCCCATAGCTGAGCACACATTGGAGTTCGGGCTGAGCCAAATCCAATTATTAGCCTTGCCTTGATTTTTTTATTTTTTTTTGTGTGTTTCATTTCAGTAGCGCATATTCAGCTACCTTCAGTACATATGATCTGCGCTGCCAGGTTGAACAAGGCTGACAAACGCACCACTGTATCTCCTCTGTCTTCTATATTTCCCTCATATGAACATTCACCTGCTTGTCAGCGTAATTTTCCAGCCCTTTGCTCATTTTTCTTCGCAGAACTCTGGCTTGACAGCAGGTATCCATTTGGTTTGAAAGGGAACCACCAAAGTCAACACAGAGGGGATGCAAGCCACTCAATCGTTGGCTTGTCGGCATAAACAGCAGGCAAAACCGGGGTCAGGAGGGAACAGCCCATAAGAAAACCGCCAGAAATGTTATGTCCAATGACCTGTGCTAACCTACGCCTAACAGGATAATTCCACTTCATTCGAATTTGATCTTGTTTTTTGATGTTTTTTTTGTCAGTTACCTACTACTTGACTACAAGGCCACATACTTAAAAGTCAAACCTTTAAGTCCCTTTTCAGTGACTACATTTAAGGCCAAACACTTAAATCAAGTCAAACATTCAGGCTAAGCTGAGTACACAGACGAACAGCACTTAATTCGACAATTTATTTGGAATGGAAACTGTCGCTCTGACTGCACCACTGTTTCAACAAGTTAAGAGGTATCTCAACTTGTTTGGGAGAGAATTGCTTCGATGTTTTGGTTGAGATCAACACAGTAACACCCTGAGTACCACATCTTTCTAGATCCGTTGAACCTCCATGCCGCAGTATATTTGAACTGACCGTGTCAGAGAGAAGGACAAGCTACTTTTGGCTCTGCTTCTGCTTTGGAGCTAAATGATTTTCCTAAGATAACAGAGGGGTTGTCAGCTGGGCCCACAGGGAGCCATAATGCAAAAACAAACATTATATGCTGCCTCGAACTTTTGCTCTAGGTCCATATAGGAATGACCTGCTATGCTTGGAATATTATAAACAAACTGAAGTTTCTGGAATGCACACACACACACACACACACGTGTATGCAAGCAAAAAAACAGTGAACAACACAAAATGAAAAGAACGCAACACAAAAACATCTCTGCAAACCTATAGGTGTAGAACTACAATGAGAGTAAACACTACATGATTAACATAGACAGACTTATATACACACAGGACGTAAAGTTAGAGAAACAGGGACCCCTGTTGTGGACTCACACATGGTGTCAGATAAATCTTCCATGGCGTGTTAAAGAGTTCAAATGGCGCCTCCAATCTGTCTCTTTAATACAAAGGGAATGTGGAGGATGAAGTGTGCCAACTCGCACCCGCTCACCCACCCGGTCTCCGCCCCCCCCTTCAAATGCCACTTTGGCTGTCTCCCAGATGTCAAGGACGTCATTCGTCAAACCTCTCCCTCTCGCCGGCAATTACACAAGTATGACAGGGATGTTTGAATCATTTCCCCGACGTGCTAACGTTGTTGCACGTTGGAGGAGTCGGTCTCTATTTTTGGCTTCAACTTCAATGGACATAAAACACTTGTTTTTTGAATTCCTATTATGCTGAGATGTTTTCTTTGGAGTAATGTAGTTTTTAAATAGTAATCTAAATTGTAGAGGGTTGTTGTCTGTCAATCTTCTGGGATAATTGCACCCGCTGGAATCTCCTCTTATTGACAAGACAATGGATAGATAAAATTAAGCTGTCAAATGATATGTCATGGTAGACCAGTTGAGACTATATTGTTGCCTATGGTCTTTTTGTTTGCATCCGAGCTTTAGCTCTCAGGGGTGATTGTCACATTTAGAGAACCCTAGACAAATCACCAGGTTTCCCCAGCTCGTCTGTCAGAGCCACGCTGAATATGTGGTTTGTTTGGCTGTAGGAAAATGTTGAGTTAAGTGGGGATGTCTGGGAGCGTCTGCCAGACGGAGACTCAGGCCTTTTTAGAATTAAATCATGTGATTTTCAGCCTTTTTTTCTTGCACAGAAGGACAGTTTTGGAGTGACTCTTCATAAAAGCATAGCATTTACCTGACAAGACGCCTATAAGTAAGTTGCTCTAAATGCATCTGTATATAGAGACTGATACCGACTAAATGCAGATGTTGGTGAAATTTCTCATGATGAATATATATTACAATAGACAAATCTTTATCAAATGGAGAACAAAATTACCTTGTCAAAGTTCTGTTTTTAAAATGGTTTATTGAGATAAAAGATGATTTTTAATTGTGCTACCCTCCAGCGGTTAAAGTCCCGACACAGGCCAAAGTATGGACGTTGGTGTGGTTCCTGGAGAGGTGCCAAGTTACTTCCCCGAGTACTGCTGAGGTGCCCTTGAGCGAGTCACAGACACCCAACACCCAACAGCTCTGTCGCTTTCCCTGTGTAGCAGCCCCAACTGTGACATCACTCTATTAATGCATGTCCACAGGTCCTCTTTGTTTGTGTATGTATTTCAGGCCTATGTGTGCAGGTAGCATGTCTCCAAATAACAGAGTGTAAACTAGAATCTGGGATTAATTAAGTATGTCAAATTCAAATTTGAAAAAAAAAAGTTAAAAGTTTTTATCATATGTTTCAATGGTGTGTCCTATTGGGAAAAACTGTCAAATTCAGGACTTGTGAGAATTTTCCCAAATGTTCTGAAATATTGGTGTAAAGTTTAACCAATCCATTTTGGGATGTTGACATTAAAAATGCAACTACACCAGTCCATGTAGCTCTGGATTGGTAAGAATGTAAAACAAACCGTCGATGGCCTGATTCAGAAGTTATGGAAACAGTTAACTGAAGTTTAAGTGCCTTTTCTGCATACTGTGCTCAGATGGGCATGCAAGGAAACAGTATTTTGTCTCTTGGACAAGAATGAACACAAGGGTGTTAATCTACTTTTTTTTTTTTAGTTCCATTAAGTCAATTTGTACCAGATAGTATTGCATTGTACCACATCAAATTGTTCTATATTTTTAATGAATCATCCATGATATAGATCAAAGCTTATGTATTGTGATCAGATATGCCTTCTTGTAAAAGAGACATGCACACACCTATATCATTCATAAACGGTTCTACTTCATAAATCTCAGTCCCCATGGAAGTGACTACACATGAACAAGCAAAATCTCCATTCTTAGAGCAAATCATTCACTCAGTGACACGGACATATCATACATTTAGCTGCAGACGCTCTTTTACTGTAACTTTCATTCTTCCCAGGTTCCCAAGAATGTCTTCATTAAATGTACCTATATCTAAGAACAATCATCCCTTTCAATGGCATATTGAGGGAAGAAAATGCTTCATGTAACAAACATAATTATAGGTTTACCAGCCTCAATGATGTGGTCATGTATCATTCTGAGACTGTGGAGTCTCACCTAACCCTCTTGGCCATACTTGATGATTAGGGTTTCTTTAACTTGTAAACATGCTTCAGAGCTACATGTAAAGCATTTGTTTTAATCAATTTAAGGACATACCCATGGCTGGAGTTCCTGACAGATAATTGGATGTTGCCACTATCAGACACACATTGTTAAGAAACAAGTAATTGAAAGTAGCTCTGAGAAACTGCCAGAAAACTCAGTTTACTGGTTACATTCAAAATTCTTTGCAACATGTGCAAAGTGTGCAGCTGGCTTCTAGTAATGCAAAGCACGATTGATGAATGGAGTATGGGTTATGAAGCGGAGGCCTGAGTGGTTATAGATGCCATGCTACAAGCAGGGGCAGCATTTTATTATTTCCCTTGCTGCCAGCCAGATGAGATCAGGGCTTGAGAATGCCACAGAATATGGAAATTAAGATTGCTTGATGGTCAGGCAACTCCACAAATGAGGGGCTTAATTTGGGAGCAGGAATGCAGCAACGATTTGGCCGTAACCGCAGACTGTGCTCTGGAGAGGACCGGGGCTTTCATGGCGCATGTTGATGTGGACAAAAACAGTTTGGGGAACTTGACGGAACAAATTTGTTGGCTATCGCTGTGGTATGAGAATGGGATCTTCGCATATTACAGTTTTTCTCTGGATCTCTCGTTCTAGTAATAGATTCCTTTGGAAAACCTCACTTAACACCACTGTTGTTGTATCTGTTTGGCACCTCAGTGATGTGTGGTTAAAATCCGGCCAACAGCCTTCTTGGTTTGTTTTTTTTGTCTATTCAAAAAATACATGGATTACTGGATTGGTCTTCTGGGAGGTCTGGCATCGACAGCTTTGCACGCATTTCATGGAGGGATCCATGTTTGGGAGATTGCCACTGTCAATTCTACAGAGGCTTACAATGGCATGTTTTATTGAATAAATGGATACAACTGGAGAAATTGCCAGATTTGAGAGTGCTACTTGATTTTTTTTTGTTGCCAGAAACAGCCAGACTCACCAAAACATGAAATTTGTCAGCCCAGAGAAAAGAACATTTTTGAACAGAAACTTATTTCTAACACTTTAGCAGTTTAATAAAATGATCAAAGATTGTTTGAGATATTTTAGACTCTGTACAAATACAAATTATGGACTTATCCATGTGTATTACTGCAGATGCCCAATAAATGAAGCAACATTTCCATTAAGATACAGTTTTTAAAGACTTATACAGCCAAATGTAAGCACAAGCTCCCAGGTCAGTACGAACTTCCAAATCATCAAAAGAGCCGGTTGCCTAATCTCTTAACTTGTACTCCTACCTATTCTTGATGAGACATTTGTTTTGGACTGAAAAGTGCAGTTTGGTTTACAAAAATGCTGCTCCTTAATAAACAGATTATGACACTTAATGTCATATCACAATATAAAAAGACTGAATTGAAAACACGGTGCAGAATCTGGAAATTAGCCAACAATGTTGAACTCCACTGCTGTAATAAATACAATGACTAAAAGGTTGAATGGAAAGTAAAAAGAGAACTTTTGGGCCTCCTCTAAAGATCCTCATATACTCATATAAACTGCACTCATCAATCATCCATTGACAGTCACCTTTATGTGTGAAATCCCCCCCCCCCCCCCCCCCCGATGTTTTGAATCATCCGTGCAGCAGCACACATGTACTGAACAGTGAACTCGTTGGCCTGCTACTTGTGGAACATTGTGTTGTAATTGTGCCACCCAGCTGTCAATTTTAATCCTTCTGTGAATGGATGTGATGTAGAAGGACAGATGTTTGTATACGTGTGGTGTGTGTGTGTGTGTGTGTGTGTGAAGGACATGGTCATGACTGGTACGCTGAAATTGAAATCCGCTGCTTCGTCATGGCTCTCTTGAACACACCACAACATCATCCATCTTTGTAGGTTTGTGTCTGTCAGAGCGAGCGGTCTTGTGTTCGCACACTCCCCGTCGCACACAGCTTCATTACTGATAGAAGGCAGCGGTCACAGTTAGCTTAGCACCGCTTAAGAGAGCTTAGAGATGGGCCAATCAATCGATCCCTGTAATGAAAAACTGTGAGGGAGAGCTGTCACACAGCTGCTGCAGACTCCAGTCCGTCCATGTCTGATGGTTGGACTGCTGCCACTGTTGTGGTAATGCTATAGAATGCAGCGTTTACTTTCGCTATGCAGTTGGATACAGTGTGTCTTGGGTTAGATATTGGGCTGAACCCAGGTGTTTCACACTAAGTTAAGATGTTTTCTATTCACACAACACATGTTTTAAAACTGTGTTCCCCAAAAAACGGTACAGTCTTAATCTCTGTAATTTTGTTGATCGATACTGAAGCTAAAAATCACTACAGATCTTCAGTCATATTTTTAATTAAATTTTAACAAAAATCTATTGTTCTTGCTGTGGTACTAAAACAGGTATTGATACTTTTTTCATTTTCCACTAGTAACGCATCGAAGTTAAATGTAGAGTCAGAAACTTTTTCTGAAGTAATGCCGCTCTATCATCAGTTATCGGCATCCATACATGTGTGGTGGCGGTGTCTGTGTCTGCACACAGCAAATGTCATTAACCACATGTAGAGCACCTGCAGTAGACCTCCCTGTCCAGTTGCTGGTGGGTGTGCATAATGACTCTGATCTCAAGTACATGATATCGTTGTCTAGCTGGTTTTATTTTCATAGCATTTGGCATGCAGGCTATATACTGTAGCTACATTGCTATCGAACGCCTCTGTCGCTATCCAGGTGTCGACAGCACATTGAAGAGTTATGGACTGGAGGTGTTGTAGCGCATCTGTGACCACTATAGGTCACGGTGCTTAAGCCGCCTTTCATGTGCAGTAGGACTGAATGCTGCAGGATTTATTCCCAGTGAGGTGGGTCCTTGCAGGGAATCCCAGATTCAGAGAGTCTTGCCGAACTCTCATCACTTCAAATATTTCCTGATTTATAAAACTATCCCAGAGACAAAAAAGCAAAAAAAAAAAAAAACAACTGTACTTCCTCTCCTAAATGCTTTCAAACTTAGTTTGCAGCCATGATGGGTTCATAACACCTCATTCCCCTCCCCCTTCTTTTAATTGACAACATTTTTAAGCTCTTATTTTTGGGAGTTTATTGATGTATCCGGTCACTCCTCTTTGGTCATTAGTACAGATGAGGAGATGATGGAGGATTTTGAGAAACTGGCTGTCTCACACTCTGTAAATGTGATTCAGTCATGATTGTCCACCCTTGCTTGGTTGAGTTTTACACTCTTACATAACTCTCCTGCCTGCATTACACGCTGGAATCGGCTGTAAAAAAAAAAAAAAAAAAAAAAAAAAAAGGAGCCAAGCCCATCAATCATGTGCAGGGGCCTTGGTGAGAGAAAACAAGTGGCTTTTATGTCTTTTTAGTGGGTGTGATGGAAGATGCAAACTGGGTGGATGTGTTAAAGCAGAGCTGTTATGTCAGTGCTGACTCCGGCCGAGCTCTCTCAGCTGCTTCTTTTCCTTCACTTATTGGACAGAGGTCTTGGCCCAATGATGCTGGACCACAGGGGAATCGTGAAAGGAATTTGATGACTCAGTCCCAAATCTTTTTTTTCAGTGTTTTTTCGGTAATCACAATCTGCTACTGCATGTTCTCTATCGACAGTAATGTGTACACTTTGAAAGGCTTTTAGGCTTTCTTCTCTGATGTCCATGATAAAAAGCGTCTTCAAGCTTTCAGTTCTTGCAGTGTCACTATGCTACATTTAAACTGCTGCAGAAGGAGCTAGCATGTTTCAGCAAACGACAACCTACAATGTCCGGATGTATCGTTCCCTCCCTGAGAACATCATGCTGCCTTTACTAGAGTCAACATGGGATTGTAACGTGTGACTGTCAGTGTCTTCCTGCTACTACAACTGAATATACTATGGGCCTAGTGTCAGAAGTGAAGGTCACGTGTTAGGCTGTTTTTGTGCTTTGCTGTCTTTAAGAGGCATTTCTTAAACCTTATAACTTCAATTGAACATATTCAACAGAGATTCCTTACCCAAATCTGCTGTCAGTCATTCATAGTCTTATTTTGAAGATGCATTTAAGTTGCACACTACCTCGAGTAACTGTGGTCCTCAAGCAGATACATGTTTTATATGTTTGAATGCTTGTCACTAATTAGCATTGTTTGGTTGTGGTTAGCCAGGAAACGGTAGCACTTTCCAGGCGCGATGTTTACATCCCTGTAATGGGGGAACGAAGTGATCCCCCCCCCCCCCCCCCCCTCTGCACTGTCTTCGGAGGTTGATGTAACAGATGTGTTACAGGGGTGAGCGGGGTGTGTAGCGCTGTTTGTGTGTGCATGTCTGACTGTGTGCGTGTCTGGCATCTGCTGTGCCGTGCTCCTTGCACTTCCTTTGTTTTGCTCAGAATAGAGGTGTGTGATAATAAGACGATCTGAGATCCTGAAGGATTAGAATGTGTTGACGATCCGCCAAAGCAGAGAGGTCGTAGTATCGGGCTACAGTGTGCAATCTCATGCAATTCTATGCTCCTACACTAACTCAGAGGCTCAAACATGTTTCATTAGCGTGAACAACACCCTGCCACCATGTGTGGGAAGAGAGACAGCCCCACCAACTCAGCGGGACTCACAGGGACCGCTTTGTTTTGGTTTTTAGAGCCTGGTGCAAAAGTGCTGCATCTACAGGACATCTACTCTAAAAGTCACATATCGTACATTTAACACTGTGGAGCAAAATCAATGAGCTGAAGAGGTTTTTTGTTTTGATGTCTTTTGTTGTGTATTCTTAATGGAATTGATTGAATACAAAACTTTTGTAAAATGCAGCTTTAAAAACCTTCAGACCAAAATAGCAACAGGAATTCAAACATTGAATGGACATACTTCTTATCTCACTTAAACTAAATCTTAAAATCTGACTTCTCGTTCAAAAGTACCTACATTTTAAAATGAAGAGAAACTTAGCTGTGCTGCTTTCTGAGCCTCAAACCATCCAATCATAATGAACATTTTCTGAAGGGGTTTACTAGATTCCAAAGAGATCTTTGTGTAACGTTTGTCCTCGTGTCTTTACTGTAGTGCTCCTATTTACAGCATTTCAGTGTGAGTGTGAGGAGACTCATTCATAATCATCAACACAGGGGCTGTGGCATACAGTATGTATCGTATTAATAAGAAAAACACTTTTGATTTTGCGGTTTTATAGAATGTTCCGGTGCTGGCGTTGTCGTCGTGCTCCCTGCTGCTCTTTGAGCTGTCAAAAGTCTTTTGAAGACCTCATTAAAAACCTCCACATTAAATATAATAGCTGTCGTTACCTGAGCAGGGAAACCGCACCACGTCTGGTGCAGCCATTAATGTTGGCAGTGAAGCTATTTTTGCATTGAGATGTCTTCCTGCTGGCTAATGGGATACAAAAGGCTTCAGCACTCGATTTCATAGCTCCATGTGTTTGTATTGTAAGCCAGGATAGGTCAGCATCAGGGTGTCCCACCACATAATTAGCTTCTCACTGAAGCAGAAACTCCATTTCTGAGCCCTTGTGGCCCCACACATGGTCAGCAGGTGGACGTACCAGTCTGCTTAGCAGGAAATGTGCTACTTGCTAATGTTGCACCCTTTGACCGGTCAAGCGCTCAAGTTACAGTCAGCTTGTGGTCAGCTCGGGAGTGTGGAGTCGTGATTTATTGTAAGGGCACAGACGGCGTGAGTATTACAGTATTTGGTCTCTGTTTGTATTGCAGACTGATATTCTGTGGCAAGAAAGGGATTCTCTCCAAAACCAGGGGATAGTTAAAAGAATAACAGGTGACAGCATTGGTTTAAAATGATCGATGATGAACTCTTTAAATGAGTTATCCTGTTGCTGTATAGACTAGAGAGAAAACCTTGAGACACAGTTAGCAGATTCAAACTCTGAGAATAACTTACTTTTTCTGTTTAGTTCTCCTCTTCTTAACACTCTTTATACTTAAGGGCTTTTTCACCATGTCTGTATCTGTACTGGACAGGTGGGATGCTGCAATGTTCAGGTGAAATGGTCGAGTCCACTACCTTGGCTTCTACGGAGCAGAAGTTAACTCCTGAGAACACAGCGTGTTTTTCCTTAAAACAGAGCTGCACTCCCGGTCATTCAGTGTCTGGAGTGAAGGGAAAATCTGCAAGCCAAGTGTGTAGTGGTCAAAGTCTTGTGTTTATTGAGGATATTGACACCTTCACCGCTCTTATCCTCTCTGTGTCAACTTTATTATCGGTCTTAAACAGCTATGGCCCAATAGAATAGTTCTTTCTCTCGTTATCTGTCTGACGTCTGTGTGATGCAGACAATCAATTCTCAGGCACAAAACACCACAACAACATATGGTCATGCTACTACTGCGGTCAAAACAATTATATTGTCATCTGCAGAATGCATAGCAGCAGTTTGCTGACACGCATCTGTTTTAAGGCGCAGACTACATAATATATGTTGTACATTTTAAAAGACAAATGATTCGGGTCAGGGTAAATGCATTACTTCTTAACCTTCTTGTTAGGCCTGTGTTTAAAAAAAGGGAACAAAGCTGATTGGCTTTAAAATAATGACGTGTGGTCTTTGGGTTTTAAAATCCCCTAGAGAATGTGTGACAGTTTGAGCATTTTTAATTAGTTGTTGTTATTTCCCCATAGTTTCCAGCTACAGTCATAAGACATGCAGGGTCGGTAAATTGACAAGCCTAAATTGCTCAGAGGTGTACACAAGCTACAAAGTTTCGATAGAAATGTTTTGTGTAAGCTAATAGGTGTCTAGTTACACATGCAGCTAGCATCAACATCAACAGCACTATTTGCCTAATAAGCAAATTATTTCACTCTATAAATGTTGGTCTCTTTCCCAGATTCACCATTTTTTATGCTAAATCTCTCAGTAGATGCTAAATCAGAGTCAAAGTCAAAGTCAAAGTCAACTTTATTGTCAATTTCAAAATATGCCAGACACACAGTGGAATCGAAATTGCGTTTGTCTCTGTCCCACGGTGCAATACAACCAGAATAAGGTAAAATAAGATGAGGTAAAATAGATAAAATAAAATGAGGTAAAAACAATTCTAAATTGTGCAAAAGGTATAAAATAAATAAAATAAATTTTAAAGAAAAAGTAAACTTGTGCAATATGTGCAATGTGCAGTAAACGGAGTGTACTTTTGAATAGTTAGCTTCAGAGTTATTAGTCCAGAGTTCTTGGTGGTGAACGGGAGGGGGTTTCAACGTCCAAACGCTCCACCGTGTTCACTAACTCACTAACTCTTTGCCAACTGTGTCTCTATTGTTTGGTGTTTGGTTTGGTTAAATTGAATCGAGATACACTGACTCTAAATCTCAATATGTGACACACTCTCTCTCATGTTAGCGAATGTACGCATGCGATACTTAAAAACAGAAATAAAAAAAAAAGAAAACATGCTATCTGCTTAACATCAGTGTATTAGCGTTGACCTTAAGAAAGCTAGCATACTTAGCATTCCCCTCAAAACACTGCTAATTACAGCCTGTAAGCTACAGTTGTTATTAGTGTATTGTGAGCATTTTAGCATAATAACAGCGCATTAGGATACCGACTGCAGGTTAGCCTACTATTAGCACTTGGCTAAAGGCTCTGTTAGCTTGGCTTTGATTTTAAGTAATTTGGGGAAATATTTGGAAAAAGATTAGCTGTTTATTTGAGCGAGTGCCATTTTATGATGGCTGTCCTACGGTATATAACTATCTGTTTCCTCTTCTAAAGATTTGTACCTGTTTCCTGTTGCCTTCTGTTTAGCCCTTAGATTTAAACTGATATATACCTGCATCATATCCTGCACTAGTACACTGTTTTGACAGAAAATACATTTAACAAACAAAGAGCGTGCTGACTTTGAAATGCTCCGTCTAAGATGTTCTCATGCATCATTAGAACGGTGCCATGCATCGTTATGAGACATTAAAACATGGGAGTGACGGAGCGTGAACTCAAAGGGATGTGATGACAGTGCAAGGAAAAAATGTTCCTCTGTCCAAGGTAGATTTTCTCCCCCCCCCCGAGGCTTCATTCCTTGTGCTGGCGAGTTGAAAAGAACTGCAACGGAGACGAGTTGAGCTCCTTGCCACTCTTCTCCTCATTCTCCTCATACAGATCGCACTTGGAGGACAGATATGATTACATGTAAATCCAGGAATCTGGCAGAGACATTGGAGAGAAGGTACATCTTCAAAGGCGGTATAAGGGAAAAACATTAAGATAAGAAAATCATCCATCAAAAATCAGAGAATATGATAAAAGTGGAGTTGTATTTGCTTTCCCAGAAAGCTTAGTCATGGCTTGTTGCATCACAGGTATCCTGTGTGAACGCCTAAAGTGAAAATTATCGGTGTTTTCTTCCTCTTTTGCTCTGAAGGATGTCTTGTTGGCTGAGGCTTGCCAAGGTTCTGTCATAACCTTTATATACTTACCTTTATCATTCAAAAAATACTGACTTATCTTTGGTCTGTAGGCTAATTATATTACATTAAGCTAAGTGCTTTATACTCCCATGAATCCTTCATGGTGCGTGGAAAACTCCCCCAATAGATCTCTGTGTGGGGGCCCGGAGCAGATATGGAGAACGTCTGTGGATGAGAGAAAGGGCAAATCTTTTTTCCTACATAATGAAAGCGAAGGAGAGGAAGCGAAGGCCACAATGTTTCCTCCGACGAAATGTGTTAAGTGAAAGCTCACATAAATCCCCTTGAAAGTGGATTAGCAAAAATATCTTTTCCTCTTAGGTTTCATTCAGACAGGAGTCGGTGTTGAAAAAGGGGTGTCCTTATCTAAACATGGGAAGGAATCTAATTAATCAAAGGCAGCAGTGCGCGAAACACAAGCCTGGCTTTTGCCTAGTTTAGCATGCTGAAAGTCACTCGCTTTTCCACAGTTTCCACCCAAACAGTGGAAGCTGGCACCACGTTATAGGAAAGCTCAATTATAATATCAGGTTGGTGTTATTACTGTTGATTATGTGCTTTTGAAGACCAGACCTGCCCCGGAGTTCACTTCCTCTCCCCTTCCCTGGCCGAGTCGTGCTCTTTTGAAATCTGACTCGCCAAGGAGGTTAATGAATCACCGGCCTGGTTCCCTGTTTTACTTTCACCCTTGGCCTTTGTCACATTGAGACACGCGTACACACACACACACACACACACACACACTCTTCTTTTGAGCCTGAGCGTGTTTAGCTTTGGAGATTGGGATGCCCCGTTGGAGTTGTTTCTTTCAATCATGGGCTACCCTGCGCACCAGGAGTGTGTGTTTTCTTAACCTCTGTCACTTTCATTTCAAATAAACTCTAACATAGCCTGAGTTGGTCCATGCTTGTAGGGAATGTAACACACTCATTAGGTCCCTTTTTTTTTAGGGGGAAGAAAAGCCTCCATGTATAAGTGACAAAGTTAGCTTACACCACAAACTCAACCTCACAGAACTTTGAATAACACCGTCTCCTAAAAAGAGTTTTATTTTGGGTTTCTTAGTCTCTTCAAGAAACTAAAGGAACATGACCTTTCATCCAGAATTTTTCCTACAATATTTATCCCTGTGACTCAAAAGTGATTCATGCTTTTATGTCAGCTTAGTCAGCAAGATTGGAGGCAGTCGACACAGGGCCATACATTTTACTCGGCTGTCTGAATAGGGCTAGTGATACATTTCTTGTTGGCCACTTCAAGTAGTGAATAAGGATTTGCAAACTTTCATTTTATAAAGTTGTACTGTCTTGAATGTTTACGGACAGTAGTTCATCAGTAACACCACTGACTTGTACAATATGGTAAATAAAAATACTGAACAAATTAATGCATCGCACGTTTTAACATTACAGTTTACAGTTTTGATAGCTCGCTATGCCTTTATTTATCAAGTGCACTTAATCTGTGTGGAATTTAAATTTCATTTTTTTTGTCTTTCCTGTTAGAAGGCGTGGTTTTGCCGCATTCAACGGACACGCCCACAGCATCCCAGAACTGAAAGTACTTCTTAGTTTTCCATGACTTTTCAATGCTGAAAGAAGGTCTGGTGGTAAATAACAGTCTTGTACAATGGCCATTTCCATTACATTTTTTTGGATCAATGAAGTGGACTTAGTAGCGCTATGCTTGCTAGAACAATAGTTACTATTGTGATGAAAATGTCTGTATGGACCAAAACACATTTCTTATCTTCCTTTGTAATTTTTTTTTGCTTTTGAGGAATGGTTAAATCCTCTGTCTGTTGTAAATGTTGCAAGCCAATGAAATCCAGGCAGCAAAAAATAAACAAAAAACATATATGGCAAAGTGAATCAGTGTTTCCTTATAGAAACTGTTTGCTAATTCCTAACATTGCTAATGTTGTTAGTGTCATCACCCTCACTCCTTCCTGACTCTTATCCCCCCCCCCTCAATGTATTGGACCCTCTTTGAAATGTTCAGTCCTCTGCCAGATCTGTATGGTTTTGTCCAGTGGGGGTGTGCAGGATGCTTGACATTGGCTCCGGACAACCAGAAGGTTTGCTTAAGGAAACAGATTTTTATAGATCCCCCTTTAAGACCCTGGCGGTGTTTAGCTGTCATGCTGCATTAGGCTGGAGCTCATTCTGGGTCCAGCAGATCACAAGTCTTTTTCAGGGGTATTTATGTAAACTTCAATGACAAGGAAATGGATGTCAGATTTGTCAGGTGTTAAGACACACGAAAAAGGGGGTGAGAAAATAAAATCTGTGGAGGGAGGGGGAAAGAAATTGCCTGCTAAAGACACAATCAGCATGTTCATCTCATCTAGCTGGGCCTCCATTTCGCCTTGAGCAAGGACATCTGGTCACTTAAGTGGTTTTCAGCACATCTTAGCTGACACACACACACACACACACACACACACACACACACACACACACACACACACACACCAGTGAAGTTTCTCTCCATAGTCATATGCTTTGACTTATGTTTGCTTTACCCCTGGCTCATAACTTTGCTGCATCGAGATTTTCAGCATCACTGGCAGTAACTTGGCCATGGTAGAAAATATCCCAAGTGATAATCAGTCATCCCATTTTCAGATCACTTATTTGGTTTCCCATGATGAATGCATTAACCTCATTTTTAGGTATAAACTTTGGAAGTATTTAAACTGCTGAGTCAATCAGAGAAACATTTGCTGTATTCATTTTGAGTTATGTTATTTTTCCCCAACAATATAAGATAAGTTTACGCCATTACTCCATGGTGTAAGTGACTGCAGCTAAGCAGTGCTGAGTGTTTGGATTTAGAACAAATTGATCTGTCTCTTTAAGAGCCCAATCTGTGACTCTTTCCCACATAATACTCTTGTCAGTTTTGCAGCAGTTGCATAGCATTACTTTTTTTTTTTTTTTTTTTTTTTTTTTTACCACATAACTGAATATCTGCAACGCCCCACAATGTAAGGAACATCAAATACCACAAAACACACTTCCTTTCCCCTGTTTGACTCTGCCTTGGTATTAACCCGGGAGGCAGGCAGTTGACCTGGGTCAGAACAGGGCGTTTATGACCCACAGGGAGCAGCTGAGGGCCCCCTGCTTTGCAAATTTGTGCATCCTGGAGAATGCAGGCCCCGCTGTGCAGCTAATGGGCCCTATCCAAAATGCCCCTTAACCCCCCCCCACTGTCTCCCTGAAGAGGTGGGTTAATGTGTCTTCTGATATCAGATCTCCTCCGCTGTGAATTCCTCCAGAGATTCCTCTCATCACGAGGGATGTGCGGTTGAGCACAAAACCACAAGAAAAAGCACTCAGTAAATGATCGCAAACAGAAACGGAGGTTTTTTTTTTTTTTAGTTACTCACTTTTCCCACCATCAAGATTTCTCCAGAGTACGGTGTTGAAGTGACATGGTCTGGTGGAAACACATTTGTATGAATAACAAAGAGCTTGTTGCATCACAGGGCTCAGGTTTAAAGCATGGTTCTTTTTCTCCACACTTCAACCTCGCACTGAAGTATCCATTCTTCAATAATATGCACGATAAGAGCTTTATCTGTAATCTCTACTGACAGATTCAGCATCAAAATGGAGAATCTGTGGGCACAAGACGTCACTTTAGTACTTGAAGCGTTCAGGTTTTCGTTTTTAGTTCATCTAGACTACGGGCTGAGTAGTATTGACCAATCACACAGACGGCGTCTTGGGCTGTTTGTATTCTTCAAGATTTGGGCAGACCCGAATATTCATATAGACTGTTTTTCTGCACTCAACCTCTTCATCGGACCAACGTGAACTTTTTGTCACTATTGTTTAAAATGATTGTCGAGAGGAACAGTTGCATCGATTAAGCAATACATCCAGTCCACGTTGCATACCCGTGCTTGTGCTCATGCATGAGTTATTGTACAGTGCCGAAGCAAATCTCTTGCAGCCATACCAGGGCCAAGGGCACAGTACGGAGCACTCACACTGGTAGTACCAACTGGACTTTTTGGGGTCAGACTTGTTTGGGCACCAGATTGCCCTTTAGAGCCTGTAGCTGTCAGATGATATCTTTGCTTTACTTGTATTTCAGAATGTTCTAAACAATTCCGATTACATGCAATTTGCCATTTCAACTCTGTGTTATTATTCCTTCATCATGCAGACAACTTTTTTTGAAAAATGTAGAAACTCTTTACTTAGCAGGTATTCTTAAGCAGATAGTGCTAGATTGTTGTTAAAATGGAGTCAGGACACCTCTCATATGATTTTTTTTTTTTTTTTTTTGTAGGTTGCTGTATTGAGCAACGATGGAGATGCTGTCTTCATCAGGGAATTCACTCTGATCCGACGAGACCACCTTCCAGAAGAGCCTCTTCATGATGCCAGCCAGAAACCAGAAGACCCTGTAAGTGGAAGATCAGAAAACAATTAGTGCCTACTGAAAAATCGCATGCTTTTCTTGAACAGAAACTAAAGGTCAGATAATACTAAAAAAGCCAATAAATCTTGGGCAGTGTGTTTAGTTAACACATGAGAGGGGTAAAGAATCAGTCATATTACACCTCTGTAATTAATACAAATGAATTATGATCGTGGGACATTGGGAGTTAAGGGCGGGCTGACCTAGCTTGATATAAAACAGGGTAGCACAAACGCACAGAACCTTAACACAACTTGAACGGGTGAGTGTGTTTTTTTTTGTTTTGTTTTGTTTTGTTTTGCATCCCATTACTCCAATTCTGTCATCACCTTTGATGAGAAATGAGTTTGCTCAAGCCGACTTCTCACCCAGATCTTTTATCCAGTTGGATGGGTGTGGGAAAAGGGGGGCTGGGGAGTGGGGATGGAGGGGCGCATAACTGCTTTGTCACTGAAATCAACAACCAGTTGGCCTGTTTCATCATTCCTATGTGATGGCAGTGATCTTAGAGGACTCTGTGAAAACTGTTTTAGACCAGTACTCTGTTATCACTAAAAGGAATTCTATCTTGAGGTGAAATTGGATCAATCAAAATGGACATAACTATTAATAATACTCTTGTTAATCTGGTTTATATGTAAGTCTCTCCTGGAAGTTGCAATTCAGCAAATTCACGCCAATTCAACAAATCCCCATGCCTTTTTGCAGCGTTGCAATTTTTTCTTTTTGCAAGGCACACAACTTTTCCAAATACCAGCACATTAACTTGTTTAATGATAATCCAACCGCTGGTCTACAGTCAGTTCTTTTGTAACCATACCAGACCGTATGGTTTACAGACTCATATTTCTGGAATGCTGCATGCTAGAGCTTTATTTGTTTCTTCCCAGCAATTTACCAGCAATTATATCAAAATATAACCAGCCTAGCTCAGCTGATAGATGGCAACTTGCAGTGCAACAATTTGTAAAGCTGCAGCCATAACAATCACAGTAAAATCCTGCAAAATCCTGGAGGCACAAACATAACCCTGGTCATGCAAATGACCCCTTTAAAGGTGAAAAGTCCTTTACACAACCTCCACACGCTTCCATGCTTCACTTAATGACCCCTTGACCTGCACATATAGAATATTCAGCAGCCGTCAAAACCCTTTGAGCACTGAACCAATGTAGAGACTTTTCCTTTTGAAACACACATTTTAAAGTAGGATCATGACACCTTATTTACACACTGACATGTGAAGGTTAACCTTACAGAGGTCAATTTGAGTTTTAAGACGGGATCAGAAATCTTTATGGACATGCTTTCTTTCACAGAATTCCTTTTATTTCATAGAGCTTAATTTCCATGTTAATTTTTCCGTACCTGCTATTATAAAGTGATTCTCAACAGTATTTTAAGCCTTCTTTGACTTTTACAAGCTCTTTAATATCCCAAAGGCCGGACTACTGGAAAAACCATTTAAAATCTCTGTTAGAAGTCAGGAATGTAAATGCAGTGGTACATGCATTTAGTACTTTAGTATGAAACCACAAACAGCTGTCTTTGCTTCTTTAGGATTTTATATTGTAACCAAGAAGCAGTGTGATTTATGATGAGCTGACCTCAAGCCAATTTTTGAATTTGCATCAGCCAGTGATCACACAAAACATCACACATCCTGTAATTTCATATCCATCCCCGCACTGTGTTCATGCCATCCAAGCCTCAGTGGCTCTTTATGGGTTTCATCAGTTTCATCAAGGATTTGATAGCAGTAATCTTTTCCACAAACATATTCCCTTTTAATATAAATCTACTTTTTATTTCTTAAAATGACAAAATGTGCTCCCCTCCTTTCCCCCCCCCCCCCAAGAGTTACTGCCTTATGTAGTTTTGATGAAGATGTTGAAAACACATTTTTGCTAGGTAAGTATTCTTTCTAATATTTTCATTTCTCTGTGTTGGACAGCAATATGTCAGAAAGCCGTCAAAGCAGCACTTTAACCTTTTAATTCTGATGTCATGATAAAACTCATCGTGTCTGGCATGACTATCCAAGAAATTCCCAGGTTCACATTAATTAGAACGGTAGGCTTTTGCTAAATGTTTGATGCTAACACGTCTTCAGATGGGAAGCCTGCAGACTCCCAGGAGCCACACTTGTGATTCTTTTCATTACTGTGTCATTCTGGGTCTCTGAACGCCTGTAGCCCTGTTCCATGTTGGATCTTGGTTCAATATTAAGCTTGATTCCAAGCCAAGACAAATGCAGCTAAATTAGCAAGCAACCCAGGAGGCCAATTTAAGACTCCCTAGGTGTATTCACATTCTTACACTCATATATATATATTTTTTACTTTCATGAGTAGGGTCGGCTGGTGGGCAGTAAGATTGACCTTCCCAGCACCCTGAACACAATTCCCCAAGAGGACTACAGATGAATTGTTCCTTCTGGGGGAAGGTTTTTCCTGGCAACTGGCAAGCACAAGCGGCTTGGATGGAATAAAACTGTCTTAAACATCTAAGGCCTTAACATACCTTTTGTAAATTAATCTATATTTATTATGTGATGGGAATCAAGTACTGTACCGCATCAACATTGTCAGCACTCATAAACATATTAAGGAGGTTCATTGGGTTGAGAAGTTCCTGAGTCAGACTGTGTGGGGGGTCCGGTGGCTGAAGTTTTGGCGACAGGGTCTGAGAAAGTCTTTTATTCTCTGTAACATGTCTGAATGAGTAAGTCAGTGAAGATAAACAGAAAAGCTGTTCATAAATCTCACTACAACTATTCCCACTCATTCTTTGGCCATGAACAAACTTTTCTAGGCGGTTAGTTTGACCCACTGCAGTTTCGAGAACAGAAACTACCTCAAAACCTGAAGAAATAGTTTTTTTAAATGGCGGGAAAAACTCTTATATCTTCAGATTTTACTGACATTACTTCTCTCTTTAAAGTCAAGTATAAAACCTAATCGCTTGAGAAGTTTCTCTTCCAAAGGTGTTTCACAGGTTAGATAAAGATAAAGACAATAAGAAAGGTCAGAACTGGATGCTGTTGACTTTCAACTCTGACAGAAAATGAAATTCAAACAGCGTATAGCGTGTGAAACAGCTTTCGGAAAAATAACAGGACATAAAGAGACACAGATCTGTCTGCAGTCTAGACAGCAAATATGATCATCTTGTCAACAGATAACTTTAAAGAGGGGTTACTGAAAGGGGATCCTTCATTCACTGGGCACGTGTGTGTGTGTGTGTGTGTGTGTTTGTGTGATGTTGAAGTTAATCATAGAAGTATCACTCAACTGTCTGCTCGGACATACATCAAACTTTTCAGACTTGTCAAAAGATGTCTTTAACAAAGATGTAAAACTTCTTTACATACATTTATAGACAATGGTACGCCATTTTTTAAAGATTTTGCTAGCTGTTGCAGCCTAAGGCTAATTTATACTTCCTTTAGATACATACTAATTAAACAGTATAACGGTCACTACCCATATACCCCTCCGTGTCCTTTATGTTGATGCAGATTAAAAAAATGCGTCCACTAGAGGGCACAGTCTGGACCTCAACTTCTCCTCTGCTGCTGTCCAATTGACATTCAGTTCCTGTCCAGTCGGCGCCCAGCTGATGGCTGGTTGAACTGTTGGTAACATTGCTTGACATTTTTTTTTTAATTTCTGATATACCGTTTTAATACAGCACCAAATGTTTTTTTCTTTTGGCTTTTTCAGCCGAGGTATACGAGGTATGACTCCTCAAGTGGACTCTTAAGGAACTGCATGTTTTTGAACTTCTGTGTTGGCTTAATTTTGAAACACTGGAGGTTGCTGCCGAGTGTTGGACTTTGTTATCCAGCTAATTGCTTGCTTTGTCTTTTTGTTGGCAGGATTGAGTTGTTTGTGAGTTCTTTTTTTTTTTTTTTTTTTTGCTAGGAATTGGCCTTTATGAAAGAGGATTTTGTAGGCTGGGAATGTAAAATGTAAGCCAAAAATGTGAAGAAATAAACGAGGCAAGGTGCAAAGCTGTGCATTATCAGTTGTTTGTATAAAATATTGATTTGTGCTACTTTAATGTTAACTTCAGATAGTTTCTGTGTTTGTTTTTTTTGCCACTTACAGCCACTCCAAGGGACAGGATGTACTGATTTCTTCTCTTAGTCACATTTTGTGTTGTCCCCACCAATAATGGTCAGGATATTATGGGTTGTGACAGTTAAGTGTTTGGTAATGACAGTCATTAGAACCCCACTTTGCAGCAGTGATATCAGGTCGGCTGGGTGGACACTTCCACTTTACCTGTCGTCACATGTTTGATGGAATGGCAGTTACGTCCTTTTTTGGCACCGTTTTATTCTTTCTTCTTTTCTCACTCTTCATAGCTGTGAGATGTTTTCTTAGAAGCTTCTTGCTCTGCCTCCTCTGCGCTCTGACTTCATCACATGCCGAGTAATTCAGGTCTTAATGTTTTTACATGCTCAATTGCACCTCAGGCAGAAACAGTCAGGGGCATTTTTTTTCTTTTTTTTCAAAAAAATCTTCAGGGGGAACAAATGCAGAGACGGTTCTGCCTTTTGGCAGGGTGTCAGGGTTCGAAGTAATTGAGGTTGGGCGAGTGGGGCCAAGGGCCAATCTGGGTGGCAAATAGGGGAAGGGGGGGGGGAAGGGGGGGGGAAGGGGGGGAAGGGGGGGGGGGCACTCAGTGGCCGAGGCAGCAGCTTAGGGAAAGAGGCCCACTGCTCAGCTGCACGCCGTCTTGGCAGCTGTGTTTTTCATGCAGCGCCAGGTGGAAAGGGCAACCGTCTTGCACAATTAAACACTTCATTTGTCTTCATTTAAAGGATGGGCATGTTAGTTTTGGCAGGCAAAGAGGATGTTTAGGCTCTAGTTTTTTTTTTTCTCACTGCGTTCTTTCCCCCCGCAGTGTTAACGCCACTTCAGGTTTACGCTTTAGGTTTTTTTTTTGTGTGTTTTTGAAGTTGTGAAATTGGCTTACTTTTAGCCAGTGTATTTAACCTTTTGGAGCAGTGGAGATAGTCTGTGGGTTTTTTGAACCAAAAGTTAGCAAGCAGAGTTTTCTTGAATTCTGTAAGTATCACCCACAAGTTTGAAAAACATGCACACATGAAATCATGCATGTGGTCTTATAGTCTTTGACTGAGTATTTGATTTAGCAAGCATACATGTATGTAACAAGGATATCCTGCAGGGGTTACATCCCCATCTTGGTTAAGCTTAGACATAACATGATATGTAACTCCCTGCTTTTCCCATTCCTAAGAAAGACCAGCAGCACGACTAAATACCGATAGCAGTTTTAATAGTCTCCGGTTTGCCAAAAAAACACGTTTTAGCAAAACAATCCCTAAACTTAATGTCATGTCAAACATAAGAATAGGCCCTAGCCCTTTATCAGACGGTATTATCAAGCATCAGATAAAATAAAATCCTTCTTGTTTCAACATCCAAATGAAAATGTGTCATCATGCAACTTTTTATTTTGGATGCACAGGTCAACTTAAAAAAATTGCAGAGAAAAGATGGAGGGGATCCTTTTTAAAACTCTTACATCATCCATATGTTCTATGCAGGAACCAAAAAAAATGTTAATGTTACAGCTGTCTTGTATTTTCATGTGTTTTTATTTTCATACATTTCCCTCATTTCTTTTGCACAGAAAATGATAAGATAGATCATGAAAGCATAAAGTGTCCCATCACCTTCCTGTGAAATCATTGTTTAAACTCACATTTATTCATTGTCAGAATTGTTTTCATCAGAGAAATCGACTTTTCTGGTTCTGTCCAGTTCGCTTCCAATAGATGTGATTGTTTATTAGAAACGTTGCCTGTAAGTGGTGATGGATTAGAAAACCTCCAAACAGGGAAATAGTGACTGGTTTTGTTGAGGCAGGAGTGTTAAATGATTTTGCGTAGCCAGGGAACTGCTTAAATGAATTTAGAAAACAGGCCTGAAGAACACTTTGTTAGCGTTAGAAATGATCTTTGTTGTGTGTTCAAAACGAGAAGCAGAATGAAGGGAATTAAGAGACGTTCGCCTTCTGACTTGTGCGCCTTGGCTGCCTCACTGGTGTTTGGCTCGTGCGAGCGCTGTTTGGAGGCTCGCTCCCAGCAATCTTGGAGAAAGTGCTGAGTGCTGGTGAATGTGGTGTAAGAGCCACGTGGCTCTGGACTGCAGCTCTTTCTCTAACCCCTGTGTTTGTTCCATCAACATATGTGTTCAGTAAAGCCTTGGCCCTCGCCCTGCCACATCCAATATCTCCCCTCAGTTTGATGTGGTCCCACATCAGTGCACTTTGGGTACTGGAGTGGTGTTTCTGAGGTAATACCACCAGGGACAAAACCTCACCACAATACAACACCCACATAACAAATGTGGGTGTGTGGATGCAATGCAGCCAGCAGTGTGTCTGCAGCCGCCTACTGTTTCATGCATACTCCTATCTGCAGACTCTCTAGCACCGCGGACCCTCATGTAATCCCGGAGTTGATTGTATTTGCATTCTGACATGTGCCATGAAATATGGGAATCGTTTTTTTATTTTTTACGCCTTTAGCATTCTACACTATCACATGTCAGACATGCACACCACCACAACTGTCTTTGATTATTGGATAAACCCTCCTCCTTCCTCCCCTCCCCCCCCCCATCACCATCACACTCCTCTCTCCTCACCTTCTGCAGAATCAGCTCCTCCTCAGCGTGTGAAGGCACGCACACATTTTTTTTGGGGGGGCAAAGTGATTGATTTCTAATTGTTTACATTGAAGGCAGATGTTTGTATTTCGCACCACATTGGGCATGAATTTACGCAGGCATGCACAGACCCAAACAGAGACACACTTGTACAACAAAGACATGTTGATGCCAACACGTTTCATCCAGGAATTTTTTTGGATGTATTAGCACTTGGTTTTGGCACTACCTGCACTAATTGGCTCCGAGTGCAGGCAGTTGTTGCCATCAGGCCTCTTCATTTCTTTTGGTTGTGCGTGTGTGTTTGGGCACGTTCGCCATGAAAGTGGTTTCATTCTGTTTTGGGAAGGGAATGATAAAATAAATTAAATTTTGCCGCAGAGTGCAGCCAAACAATAACATCTCAATCAAATTCAAGAGCTAGACTCAATATGTTTATTTGATTAAATTCAGCAGATATAATGTGTTTTTCACCTTGTGCTTCTTGATTTTAAATAAACCATCTAACTTTAAAGTGGGTCTCCAATGTAAGCTTGTGTATGAGACGCTTGTATTCGGCCTATATCCAGTGTAAGCAGCAGTGTAATCCTGAGTAACAGCAGTAATTATTTGGTGCTGAAGGATCCCTGCCACCAATGCACAGCAGAGGTAAGGTGAAGCACTTTTCAAGTCGCAACCCAAAGCGTAACCCAATCTTTAATGTGGGCTCTAATGGCTCTGCGTGATAGTTGCCGGGCTTGTACAGTGCGATACTTGAGCAAACCTTACACAACTCCCACATTTCTGCTTTTTGTTGTGTTGGCTTGTGGCTGAGAGCAGCTGGGATTTCATTTAAAGATCACAGGTTTGATCCCTGATACAGATAACACTCAAGGCCCGAGATTCAGGATTCCTTGATGCATTGTCAAATAAAGAAAGAGAAACGTGAACCACTGAGAAAAAAACGATGAAACTAATTATGACACTGGTTTATTTAGGAACTATTGTGTTTTGAGTACTTTATAACCGAACATGTGTTGGTTCCAACTTCTCCTATGCATGTGGATTTTCAGATCTTCTTAGCCATTTGTTAGGGTTAGGCGATATGAAACTTTTATCACAAATATGAGCCGATATAAGTAGATTTATTCACCAGTCAAAGAGCATTTGAGTGTTTTATGGATTACAACAAGCATTATCACTCTCCACAGTACATGCGCCTTTCCAGTCAGGTGACCATCTTGTCTTCCTTATGTCTTTGACACAAGTGTTTGATAACTGCATTTGAGGGATCATCGCAATAAATGTGTACATTTATATCTATATCTCTACAGATTTCACAGATCTAAGAAAGATATCGGAAACACATTTTTTTATCACCCCCACGTCGATATCAGCCCCAAAAATGCCATATTGGTCGGGCCCTGGTATATTCTTAATCTCTTAACATCATCTCTAACCTCAGAATGAACCATTTTGGATGACAGCAAAAGCTTTGTTTCGGAAATGCTATGTAAATAAGGTTCTTCTGCAGGGAATTCAGTATTGGAGCTTGTCTGCATGAAAGCTGTGTACTCTAAAATACATTTGAGGTCCATATAGGCCAGTGCTTAGTTCAGCAACCCCACCTACACTGTGAGAACTTGGTGGTCTCCTGATGCTGCTTCAGAACAAACTGCTGTAAGTACTCTGACCATAAACATAAAAAAAATAAAAAAATCAGGAACATAGAGTGTTCTTTTACAGCAGATCCAAATGCAGGCTCACACCCTCCTGCACAGACAGCTTTTCGCTCTCCAGGAGCCCTGGGAGAGAAAGTAATCTGTTCACAAACCACAAAATTGAATAATGAGCCTGACAGCGTTCCAAGCTGAAGAGTGAACAGAGCTTGCAACACAAGAAGGCACACTTACGCCCAATCTTTGTACAACGCAGAGGTACACCTTTTGACTTCAAATTAGCATAATTTAAGGATCTCTGCTGCTTTAAACATACACACACTCTTCTGCAGAGCTTTAAGGAAAGGAGCTCCAGCCTGTTAATTGTATTCCTGGAGAACTTCACGGCCTTTACCTGGTATTTAACTTTTCATCTCTGGTAGCTTATTGCAAGGACACATCTAGTACATAAATACACCTTTTTTTCCTCCTTGCCTTGAAGGACATAACAGGAGATGGAAATTAAAAAAAACAAACATGTCTGTTAGTCGAGAGGTTTCTTAACAATGTTCACTTAAAGCTTAGCAGGAAGAGCAAAACCTACATACCTAAATGTACTTATAATCAGTGTTTGGCATGTTACTCAAAATTAGTTACAGTTACTCCTATCAAAAGAAATCATTTTTAGAAAAGTTTCTTGAAAACACGTTTTCTGCTTTAATCTTCATATTAATGTTCACATTATTTTAGTGTTGCTGGGGCAGAATTGAGTTGAGACAGCGCACACATTTCAAATAACACTGTAGTCATTTTCAATATGGAGTCATTTTACTAATTAGATCTCTGAAGGCAACAGACTCAACTGTTTCAGCACGTCGCCGACAACATACCAATGTTTATCAGTCTACTAGCTCTTCTGTTTGTATGGAGTGTCACCTCTTTGGTTTGCTGATCTAACATGAGCTTCACCTGGGTCTCTAACCTCTCTGGAAGTGTGATGTTTGTTTAGCTCAGTGCTTCGTTTTTGATAGAGAAACTTTGACTTCCAAATAAATGCTGGCTTTACTACAAGAATAGAATAGGCCTACTTAAACTATCTAAAAAAAAATCTCCATAGCAAATTAATGGAGCTCACTTTTTTTCAGCACTAAGTTAGACTTTTAATCATCAATATGCCTTTATTATCAACTTGTCTCCCTCAAAGGAATCTCAGGAGGCAGATTGACATGGAGCATGCATGTTGCCCTCTGTTTTGTACAACTCCAGTGGATGAAACTTAATTAGACTTGCTCCTGAGTACTGATGTGTGAGGTTGACGGGCTGACTGTGAGCACAGACGTTTTCTCTGACTTGAGCATGACTGTAGAAACCACCGGGCCTTCAAGAAACTGGTCCTTTTTTTTTTTTTTTTTTTGGGTCAAACAGCAGCATGGTTTTAATTCGGATGATGCTTCCCAGATGCATCGGACATCTAATTCAGAGAAGCTGAAGTTAAGCAAAGAAGCAGTGAGAGCCCATGTGTGGTGCCAAACTTTTTTTAAAGGATAAAGATTTCAGTGTGTGATTTATTTTTCTCCACCAGCTCTAAGAAGGAGTTCATGGAGATCTATATTCAGAAGTCAGAAGTAGAAAAACAGATTAGGACAGAAGGAAAACAATGATGTATAAGTGCTTTTTCATGCAGCATCTGGTGCTTCTGGGATGAGCATTCTCCCCCAACTGGCCTGCAAACTTCCTGAATTCCTTTCCCCCAGCTTCTTCTCAAAAATCCCGACCCCAATCGTAATGAAAGGTGACCCAGCAGAGCATTGAAGCTCCCAGATTTATGAGCCCGCGGTGCAAGATGAAGATCCTGTGATGAAAACATTGTCTGGATGCTTCAGGCCGGGAGCCACGGTGTTAGCTGACTGAAGACAAATATTCAGGGTTTCATCGTCCCCGCGATGAAATGTCTGCGATGTGTTGTTCCACGGTGCGTCAATGAAGACAGTCAGTCTGTGATTCATGGTATTAATCTTTGCATCCATGCGCAGCCAAATGTGAATATTTGTGGTCACAACAAAATCCATCAATCATTTAATCCCTGAAGAAATCATTAATTTTGAGTAGGAGCAACAAGAGCTCATCTCTTCTCAGTTAGAAGTAAAAAAAATATATTTTTAGCTTGTTTCCACTGACCCCTGCATCATTCATAGTCCTCAGAGTAAAAAATGCACTGCATGCTCTTTGGTCATGATTTGTGGCGCCGTGGTTTTACAGGTTTGCACCACAAGCAAATGAGCAGTATTTCATGCAATCACTTTTTCTCAATGACCTCACTGCGATAATGATAGGGGGGGGGGGGTGTGAAGGCTTCTTTTCTGCTCCATCTTTCACTCTGTTGCCGTGTGTGATGGAGTGATGGGTGGAAGATGGAGGTTGAGAAGAGGTTTTTTAAGGCCTGGCGCTGTTTTTTTTCCGCCCCCCTCATTTGCATGGAAGCACTTGGCAATAGACACCAATTAGAGGGCGTTGAGTGAAGCCCTTCTAGATGAGCTTAGCCTGCGGCTCCTGTCTGGCACAAACACACTCTTGAAAAACACACAAACGCTCAAACAGGGGCCCCACTGACTGCTTTTCTTCACAGAACCAGTTTGTGTACGTCCATTTCTGTTTGATAAAAACAAAACAGAAGAGGAGCGTTTGACTTCAAAATATCTGCAAATGATTTAAAACGTTGCATACACTGTGTGTGATGTATGAATTTTTCTTCTCGGCGAGAGGGAGCATTGAATTTAACACCCTCTTCTCTTGCGTCTGATGCCACAAGCCAGGGCTTTATGTAATCTCTTGCCTCACTGGAGGGGGGCTTAGACCCTCCCTAACACTCCAGATGAGTCTCCTCAGTGTTAAAGACCGTAATCTTTTTTGTTTAATTGGTTGACATGTTCTCCAAAACCTTATATTTAAGATTATTACTTGTGTATAAAGTAACACCCACTCCTTTTTTATTTGTCCTCTTTATGTATTTTGATTAATTTCCATTCAACTCCAAATCTGCTGCTTTCCTTTCCCAGAGTCCAGCCAGGTTTACAATATAGTTATGATATTGAGTAGTTTTTTGAATGGATTTAAAATGTATTTGATGGTTTTGTAATACCAGTCTTCTGCTCTAAATGTGAATAACTGGCACACTACCCTCTGACTTAACATTGCTGTTATACTGCTCATCAGTGTATCAACATGCGTCATTATTTATTCTCAAAGAAATGATTGTCAGGCTCAATATCTTGTTTTAGTTCATGCATTTTATTTCCAGTGACTGTTCAGTGAATATCCACATTCAGTTAGTTGTGATTACCTTGGAGTCTTGTGCTGGTGTCACTGGTATCTTTCCAGTTCTGTAATGTCTCTGATGACCATCACTTTGGCCTCCTCTCGTTACTCATTCAGTTTGATGAACATCTGACAGTTTGCGGTCCATGTTGATTGAATTTTCTTCTGTTTCCTCGGGGAGTTGTGCCTGTCTGGCAATGTCTGCGTTTTTTCCTTCTGAGGTATGATGAGGTTCATATAGACATCCGATCCTTTCAGCTACTTTTCTTGTCTGAGCTGCACTTTTTTCTTTTTTTTTTCTATTGGTAAACCGGATTATAATGGCCGGTTTGTCACTGCTTTTACTCCGAGGCAGAGGATGGAATGCCTCGATGTCTGCACTTTTGATGGAGATGCCTTTTTGGTTGAAGAAGGCTTGTCACCTGTTGCTTGAGGAACTCCAGGTCGTACTTGATGGTTTTCCCCCACCGTCCGCCGGTATCACCAAGCGGGTGTAGGACCAAGACCTGGTCTCCAACCTGCTAACGATCACGTCTAATATGCTGGAGTACTGCTCAGGATCAACCGCACCACAATCTAAGAGGGCCATCCTCTTGTCTTTCTCGGTGTGTGGTCTTTTGAGTTCCTTTGAGTTCCCCCATCAGCTCCATTATCTGCTTCTGCTGTTTGGAGACAGTTGCCGTTTCCCCACGCAGAAATTCCAGAGATTTCTTAATCTCCTCAACCTCCAAATCAGAGATTCCACAACCTCGCTTGCTATGCATCTGTGGCAATTCGCTTGTTTGTGTATTGATTTTGCAAAATACCAATCGCAATATACAGCTAGGCTAACTGGCCGTGCTCGCAGCCAGCTTAACGACGTCAGTATTTCAAGTCAGTTTACGTGCTCTATGTTGCTGTCCAAGCTGTGGTCGATGCCAGATGTCTCGATACATGTTGCCCAATGTCATAGTCAAATAGTCGAGGGCAGAAGACAAGAAATCCAAACCCAGCGCTACAGACGTCACAGTTTATCTGAATGTGATCAGCCTTTTGAAGCTGCTTTTGTAATAAACAAGAATTACCTTGAACAATGCATGTTTGGCTCAGTAAACAAGATTATAAGACATAATGAACGCCTGTATAGTTGGCCTGTTGAAGACTTGTGAAGACAATTGAAGTGTAATTGTAGTTTTATCTTTTAGACACAAGATGCTGCTCTCGAGCTGTAGAGCCTTAAACAGAAAAGAAATCTAGAGTTGAGTGTGCTTACTTTATTTTTTTTGATGACATAATACCAGATCAATGTACCCTCAAGAATTACAGCATATGTATTTTCTGGGCCTTTTCTTTCTTGGAACTGTGTTTTTGTTGGCTACTTTTCTTGCATACATTATATAGTTCTTTATCTATAATTGTGAATTTGTGTCCTCCATGTAGAAGGACAAGGTGTAAGAAATACATTCTAGCCCCTGGAAAATAGTTTCCAATGAGGGACAAAGATAGAAAGAAGCTATTCTGAGCGTTATTATGGCCGGCATTACTCATGGATTCTCCCTACCTCTTCTCCCGCTGCTCAGTTTTACTGTGTGAACAGCCGCTGCCTGTATAACGCTGCAAACACCTCGTTGGTAGAGAGTTCACTACAGTAGCATATTTAGACAGCTGTAAGCCCAAAAGCTCCTGAGAAAACAGGGTAGAGGAGGGTTTTTTTTTTTTTTTTTATGTGGGAGCGGGATGAGATGGGGGTGCGTTGATCCATTGCAGCTCTCTTCCTGTGCGGTTTCTCCTCGGCCATGCATCCAAATATTTCCTCTCCCCCTCAATCACCTGGGCAGGCTCTGACTCCATGCTAACCTTAAGCGAGGACACATGAGGTTTCTTTCCATGAGCGTGCACTCAGTGATTCTGTTTTGTAAACTGTGAAAGAGAAACTTGATGTGATTTCCATATTTCAACAGTGCTACAAAGGAACATAGCCCACGGTGTCAGCTTTGCAATATAAACTGACTTATTTTATTCAAGGGGGATGATGTATTACTTGGCATGCTGGCACACACAGTCTAGATGTAACAGAGGGTTTCTCATCTCTTTCTTTGCCTCTCTAACTCGCGCCTACACACACAAACACGGCTAACCCACAATACCCTCAAATGCTCAGATACAGGCTTATATGGCCAACAGCAACCTATCATCATTGCTCAAATCCTGTAATTCCATATTACAGATAATTTGACATTTCCCCTTGCAATCATTATCCACAAACGCCACAACCTCGAAAAGTATTGTTTTCATGCCCTTAACATAACCTATGTGATCACATCCTCTGACAGTAAATAAAAGCGTGCCTGACGTGCTTTCATGTTTAGACTATGGTAAACCTTTTTAAATAGTGTTTTTGTAGGTTTTTCTTTTCATTTAGCAGATATATAACAACATTATCATTCATAAGTAGTGTTGTTTCCAGCCATTTTTAGCTCTGTTTTCGGTCTAGAAACATGCGATCAATGCTCCAATGTGTTCACTAGCTAGTCGATAACTTTGTTAGAATTAAAGAAAGTGTGTTTTTTTTTTAGAGCTGTTGTTGAAGACTACTGCCATTATGCACTGAAAAGTAAAGTTAAACTGATGAGATCAGATACAAATACAGTAGAGTTGAGGGCTGGGGAAAAAACAGATTTAAAAAAATCTTATAAACCTGTACTGTGATGGGCTAGATTATGAGTTAATGGGCCATTTTAACATACTGTTTAAGTTTATGTTGTTAAAATATGTAGACAGACAGTCTCTGACTTAAGCATTATCTTAAAATAGCATGCAAACATCATGCTAATAAGGATTTTAACAACCAGGCTTTTATGTTTATCGTGTTTATAATCTTAGTTTGGCCTGTTAGCATGCTGATAGCTAACCTAAACAAAAAGCCTTGTGTGAATGACCAATTAGGAATAAGATTTCTGTATATCTATCTCAAGATCGGTTCTAGATCTCAAATCAGGAGAACACCTTGGGGGAAAAAAAATGATCAGGAGGACATGCAACAAATTCCATTCCAATTTAAATTCACAAATTTAACTTGGCTAATCTGGTGGACAAGTGAAGAGGGAACTTATAAATAGGATAAGGTTCATCCCCTGGTGATCACAAATGTTAAACGATGAAAGTTTAATGGGAATTCATCCCATAGATGTCGATTATTGATCGTAGCTGCTGTAGAAAACTCTGACAGGAATGATAAAACAAAGCCATGGATTTAAATAGAATAATAATTGAAATGCAAATATTACAAAAGCGTCTTATAATTGCACCACTCAGCTACTAGGCAAAGAAAGAAAGAGAGCTCATGCCTCTAAACAAGATGACTGATTCCTCTCTGTACATCCTTCATCATTCATGAGTCTTCCATGTAAGTTAGTGAGCATGCCTCTCTTGTTTCGCCTCGGCTTACAGAGCAGTGATGTCAGATATTTCACCAGCAATTTTCTTGTGGTTCTAGTTTCTTGAAACCTTACGTTGCATTGCCACTGCAAAGAGTACCCTTAAAGTTAATCTTCCCTGTCATAAGGCAACATTTAGAGTGAAAGGTTTGGATTTTCTATCTTGAGTCATGTTTATCTTGAGGCTTTGGTCAAAAAACTATTATGTGTCCTGTGGGATATATTTCCTTGTTGACCTACGAGTGAGTGTTGTGTATTTGATATGCAAGTGGTTTTGGAAAAGAAGTGCAGGACGGCAGGGTGTGTGAGTGCTCTTTTCCATATACATCTGTGCTCTGCTCAATGGTTTCAGACGAGCCGAGTGGGAATGCTATTCAGTAACTTTTCGAAGAGAGGGACGGAAAGGGAATGGAAGACTTGATGGAGTGTCAGTCTGAAAACAAAACAAGGCTTTTATTGGATTCATTGACGAAATAGAAGAGTGCATGAGTCACGATGCTTATTCCACTGCCTTTGCCACTCATGTTCAGGAGGTCCGTCTTTACCTGTTAGCTTCACTGTCTTGTCCATCCTGTTCAGTCTGTGTTACCAAAGAGTGCTAAAGTCACAGGAATGAATTGATGATATATATTAATCTAACTTAACGCATCCTAATGGGTACCTGTCATATTATTCCTGTCCAATTTTTCCGTCGTGTCTTCCACGCGTCTCTCAGCTGATCACAGAAGCATGTGTGTGAGGAATGCTTGATTGCAGAGTTGCACTGCGGCAGGCCGATGGATCATTTCCTCTCTCAAGCTGTGGGTGCTGCGGGACAAAGACCAGTCGATGTGTTGAAGTGTGGCTGCTTGAAAGAGCTGTCAACACTTCCAGCACCATGGTAACTTATGGACTGAGAGGTGTATTGCATAAGAAGTTATGTCATGTGTCTGACTTGGAATCAATTAAGAGGCAGGAATAATTGCGCCTGTGAAACAATGTGGTTGTATTACAGTATGTGTAAACTTTGTTTGTATGTTTGAGTATTTTTCTTATTAATGTTGTCATGTCATAATTTAATGTCTTCTTGCCCACCTTCATAGCCAAAATCAAGACAATATTTTTACTTCAAAAAGAATCGTTTGCACATCTACTGAATATCTTGGAGGTTACACATTGATCAACATTGATTATTGAATGCAAGTTGCAGGTTTCTGTTCTTAGACATTCACACACATTCGTCTAAGTAGTTGCATGTTTTTGTACTTATTGTGCACTGATTTAAGGGTTTCTGAAACTTAAATGTACAGTATTATGTACGATCACAAACTATCAAATTTAAATCAAAGTTTTACAAATGTAATGTTTGAGTGCATGCTTTGAAGTTAAAGACAATTTGTTGCTTGTATGAAAAAGGAGTGGACTTGGCGTTTTGATTTCAAAGCTGAAGCAAATGTTTGTATTGTCTCAAACCTGCATGCTCGATAATATCCAGCAGGGGGCTACTCCAGTGATTGCAAGAAGTTTTCAATGTGTACATGTACAAAAACAGTTTACAAAAACTTTGATTGTGTAGAACTAGATAAAAAATAACCCTTGTACTCAGTTGATTTATTAAAACACAATACACTACGATACGATACACATAATTGTCCCCTTAAGGAACTTTGCCTTGGTTTTAAATGCTGAACACATGTAGCTGCTTCCACTGTACTGACAATCAAATTCAAACCACAAACAATATACATTGCACATTAAAAGTTTTGCATCCACCATGAACACCATGACGCTACATTCTTACAGCCATTGGTTAGCGTTGGTTAATCATTTCCAAATTAGTTTATGAACTCAGTCGCTGCTCTCAGGTCTGCTTCAATACAGCATTAGGTTTTCATGGTTTATTATGGTTCCATTTCCTGTATAATTTTAGCAGTAAAGCATTGTGGGCTTTACGATGTGGCTACAATGGCAACCTTGAAGGGCCGTAGCAATTCCTTCCAACCCCATCATCCAAATATGTTCACTTGGGAATTGGGGAAAAAAAACAAGCTCACAATGGCATCAAGGCTGAACTCGAGGTACTAACCAACCATTCAGTTAGGACACGGTGGCTCCAACCCCTCAAGTCTTTAGTTAAAACCTTATCTTGCAAGCAAGGATGAGGAATATCAACACAAATGAGCAGGAAATATTGAAGTCGAGGCCAGTTTTCTCAGAATTCAAAGTATTTAAACAGTAATAATAAAAGTTTCACCCTGAGACGAGCCTTCACCAGGAAATGAAGAATTGCTCCGAGAAGGGTTTTGCTGAAAACTCATGGCACGCGAATGAAAGAATCAGTGAATTTCTGTGTTCCTCAAAGGGAATAGGAACAATGTGCTGGAGGTGTCATCCATTTTTTTTCTTTAATCACTTCCATATTTGTGGGTCATGCACAGGTCATAACAAGGAAGCCCCCACGCTCCTTTGCTCTGCGTGTTATTGCATCATTATTTAACCAAGTGAAGGATGTCAAATTTCAGAGGACGCTCCAAGGGTTAAAGCCTCTTTTGACCACCTTTATCATATTACTATCACTTTCTGCCATCATCTCTGAGCCAAAGACAACACACAATACATTTTCCACAATGAAAAACACATGTTACTGATGTGACTCATTTTGTGGGTTAAAAACCGAAACCTAAGCTGTGTGTAGCATATACAGGAGATCAGACACGTCTCTTTGCGGCAAGTAAAGCTTCAACTCGCTTAAAGTGTAAATACTCAACACTCGCACATCGTGAGTTTCGAAGCAGCTGAGACAAACCAGGTGCCTTTTTTTATCTGGAGGCGCTGCTTGGTGTCTCCGGCTGACAAATTGCTCTTGAACTGTTGTGTCTCGTTTTGCAATTATGAATGAGGTTAACAAGAGAGCCTGTTTCATGTCTTCAGTTCAGAGACCTGTTCCACAGCTTTGAACTTCTTTTCACTTAGCTCTCATGTCATGAATGCAGTAATTAGTCAGGATGTTGGCTCTGTATCTCTTGGCATTGTGATATAAACTCAAATGAGCTCTTTGCTTCAAGTAGTAATTACAACATTCTCCATGTTTTTATGTATTTATCTACGTTTTTCCATTTGATCCACAGTATTGCACTTACCCTTTTTTTTTTTACCCCTGGATACCAGAATAACTGTGGATGTCATATTTACAGTTCTGCAATCCTAATGGAGACTTTCACGGCCAAGCAATCTTTGGTTTCACAGTGTAGATTATCCTAAATACCTTCTCCCAGAGAGCCTCCTCAAGAAACTGTTCAGGGTTTGTTCTCATTTAGAGGTACCACAACGTGTTCCTTCTTCCTTGTTTTAAAGAAAAGTTGATTCCTCCTTTTAAACATAAGATTAAGCTATCAAACCACTTTACGAAATATACATAAGGCAACGATCAGACTTGCAGGAGAGCCGATTTAACTTGTTTAAGAGGATTGATTTGGACACAATTCAAACTTTGATTGCCGTCACAGTGGCTGAACACTGCAATCATAACCCCAACCCTTACCCCCCCCCCCATTTCCACACAGTCCATGCACACAATGTCCATTCAGTGCCACAGTTTTGCGCCGTCCACCCTACCCCACTGGGTCCGCTTCAGGAGCGTGTGTGCAGCCATGAGCAGCTGTATCCCAAAAATAGAAGTTCTGCTTAATCTTAAACTTAAAGCTGTGATAATCCTGTTTTAAATCAACAGAGTCACTGGTCCGGAAATCTATTGCACTTGTAAACTGGAAAAGTCTATATAAAGAATAAAAGCGTCTTTTTATTAATAGGAAAAATAACCTCTCTTCCATTTAAAAAAAAAAAAACAAAAACAAAAAAAACAGATCAACAGTACACATGTGACGTTAGGGTAATGTATTTTGAAATGCATCAGGAAACCAAAGCAAATTAGTAACTCAGACAGGAAGCAGTTTATGGGGGGAAAGTGATGACATGGCCAGGATGCATTTCAAAGTGAACAGCCCCAGACGGAACAGTGACGCCCTCTGTTCAGCCTCACAGGTCGAGGACTAAGAGGATGTTCAGACATGTTGTCATACAGCGGTGATGCAAAAAATGCACAATGTCTTCATATAATAGAAGAAGTACTAAGTAATGACAAGTACAAAAATGGGGAACAATATCATCAGATCCGCAACACCAAAATATCATCACGTGAGATGACTGTGTTAAGAAGGGCTGTTAACAATCTAGCAAATAACATTCCAATATTTAAGCTTGCATGTTAGCATTCAATTGCTGTTTCTCTCTCTCTCGTCTAAGCATTTTTCTTACACCTGTTCTGGAAAATGAAAATGAAATGTTTGGTTCTTTAGCCAAACTACTTAGTAGTAGTTGTTATCTATCCGACAGGTGTAAGAAGGATTTTAGAGCTTTTTAACAAACCGGTCTCCCTCTGTTGCAGATTGACATGACTTTGAAAAGTGAAAGTGTAACCAAACATATTAAGTTGGGGGGGTAAAAAGACTTGACAACACAATAAGCTAAGATAGTTTAAAATAGTTTGCAAAGGGGGGAAAAACAGATTGTGATCTATATCTGTCGATTCGTGTAGTCATCCCTATGACCCACAAGTGAATGTGCCCAACTGTTGATATAAAACTACTGATTGTAGAATATATAAAGTCAGCAGGTTTTATTCATTTGTGTTTGACCTTGTAAAAAATAAAGTACCATACCAGAAGATGTGTATAAACTGGTCCAGAGGGCTATAATTTCCAGATGATATGGCAATATGGTCTCTATTTTGAAGCACAGGGGATCAGTTAAGCTTGATGCTTGCTTGGAGTCCATAAATAAGAGTTGCTGCTTACTGTCTACCCAGATCTTGATGCAGGTCCCATGCTCCCTTGTTTCCTCCAAGTCCACCTTGGCGGGCCAGTTTTGCCGACTCAAGCAGCTTTACTCTGCTAATTTATGCCCATCTCCTCCTGTCATACCCTCTTTAAAATGTGGCGGTGGTTGGGTCGAGCAGGGAGTCATTTTGGGGTTTGTAGAGGGACCCTGATAGAGTAAGCCTGTGCGATCTCCAGAAAGCTCCAGAAACATATGAGCTCTTCAGAATGTGCAAATGGGAAAGGCACAGTGCATAGAACAGCCTCAGGAAACAGTAAATGTCAATGCTGATTCTTAATTATGCCAAAATCCCCCACCTCTCTGCTGTGGGCTACATGTGGAGTTTAAGAGGCTTGTTCAGGTGGGATCAGATTGTGGTTACCCACTTATTCAAAATGTCACTATAAAGAGTACACTACATTCTTATAAAATATTTCAGAGTGGGTAAATGTTGGTTGGTTTTGTAGAATAGGCAGATTACAAAGCAGGCCTATGGAGGCAATGTTTTGTATTTTATCTAATGGTCCTCTAATTGATACAGACAAATAAATCCACTGATATTGGATTAGCATTTAATTGACTGCAATGACATTTTGTAAATTACATCCCCAGAGGATGAGTCTTTTGACTCAATTGCTTTTCTATAGCGCAATAATGAGTTTGGCTTTCTGTATATCTATCTCAACAATTAATTAAAGAAATATTGCCAAGAAAATTGGCACAAATGATAATGACCCTCTCAGATTGAATTGTAAAAACTGTGATGGTCCACTAACTTTTCATGAAGCAATGTCATTGGGTCAAAATTTGAATTTCCGTCAGCCATAACTGTGTTTTATATATTGTGCTAATTTGCAAGTTTTGCATGCTAACAATCTAAACTAAGGTGATGAACATGGAAAACATACTGGGAGGCTTTGTGGCGTTCTTACAGTGCACATGTTGGCATCCTGACGTTAGCATTTTGTAAATGCTGAAACACAGCCAGTATTGAGGCTGGTTATACTGAAACTTAAAGTAAGCAGATACCAACCCACTTATCAAAAAAGGATGTTTACACATTAATTCAATTGATTTACAGTAGGACTGGTGCCATTACTAGCAATCATTTTCTGTCCATAATATATAACAATTAAACAAAACGGATGTAATTATTCATCATTTTAAATGTTGAAACTGCCTCTGAAAAGCCTTCCAAGACAATGTTACATGATGTTTTATGCCAATGCAAACCTACAAGACCTTATGGTGCAGCTGCTCTTCTGAGAAACAAATCATTTTGTTTTCTTTTCTGCTGTAAAAGCTCAGGAACCAAAATCCACACAAATGTGTTCCTCTGCAGAGCTACAGGGAGTTGCAGTCAGAAAGTCTGCTGGACTTTATGCCAGCAGCCATGGTTATGTTAAACGCAAAGTTGGCGTTGGTCTGTAACTTCTGCACATTATTTTTCCTGAAAATGGCCTTACGTGCAGGACTGTTCTTTCTCCAACCTCAACCATATACAATATCACCAGAAGTGTATCCTCTGTGTCTTTATGGCTCTGTAAATCTGTCATGGCCAGCAAATACCGAAACCAAATATTGCCTGTATCACTTGTACAACCAACCATTCAAATCACCCTCCCCTTGTATTAAGCATTTAAGCTCATTTCAGGTTTTTTCAGCTGGCTAGGAAACAGACTTCTTTATTTCTGATGCCCCTATTTTACCTACAACAGATAATAAAACTATCAGTAAGCTGATTCAGACTGCCCATTCAACATGCAGTGTACAATGTGCGATATGAATGTACAAATACATTATGACCGGGAGCTTTGTTCACTAGAGATTGATTGTCTGAAAGTTCTGCAACAGGATAGAATTCAGACAAAGTGAGTTACAGCATGCAGCAGAAACAGCTTTCTTTTTATATTCCCCACAGCAAATATTCTGAATGATCAGCAAGACCTTCTTGTCGACAGAGGGTGCAAAAATTGACAACAAAAGTTCCTCACAGCAGCTTTAAGTCATAGTAAATCATGGATGTTACAAAAGAAAAAATATTACACTGAGCTTTAAAGACAAAGACGAATAGATAGTATTTAAAAGTGTGTTTTATCTGTAATAATACTTTTGAGATATCTGTTTTCTCTTCACCTTCCATCTGGCTTGAATTGAATTTAGCTGATTGTCAAGGAATTACATCTTCATTTTAATCCTGTGGTTTTTGTGGGACAAGGAAGTGTGGTTGACTTTCAGCTGCAGGTCATAAAAATCCCTGCCCTGGTAAAACATTTTATACTGTGGCCCAGAAAGCTTTTTAAAACAATGGCTTTGGTGTAAATCATGCCTGGGTCTCATGCATCGTTTGCGAGGAAGGTGGGAGGCTACCATTTATCCCGCCTGAACCATTTGAGTCGCCCCATGGGAACCAAGGTTCTGGGCTCATGGTGTAACATAAAGTCATTCCCTGGTAATTTCAGTTTCATTTGTCTCTCTTCCTGAGAGCTCTGGGCCTGTTAACTTAGGTCATCACCCTGTAATACGAAAATCTTTTTAATTTGATCATATATTAATCTACAGAGGAGCAGAAAGGATCAGTTTAAGTTCTGCTGCTTGGAAAGCGTACTTGGGAACCTCTTTACAAGACCTGAAAGACATTTCTGGTTGACAGTTGTATGTTATTTTGCATGAAAGAGCTTTTCTAGTGTAACTTTACCCACAAATGAGTCATGGTGGACCCATTGTGGATATGTTTAGCTTCAATTTCCAATATTTATTATATGGTTTTCCATCATTACGTCAGTGTAAAGGCACCATGCAAACTTTCCAAATATGGATCAACAACTCGGTTTATTGACTTGAACTTAAGTAAAGAGAGGACCACTGGATACAGAGACATACCACAGATATTTGGACAATTTTCCATGGGAATATAGTAATTGGAAAAATTGGACTGGCGATGTTAGACCAATAATTAAATGCTTTGGTACAACTTAATACGTCATTATCTTTAATTGAAGGATAAAATCAGTTATTATTTTCCTTTTCGACCCAAGATATCTTTAATGAAAAATGTTCAATGCATTGTTGTTCCTTATGTTTTTTTGACAGCAGCTTCTCCTCCTGTATACAGTGAAGCTATCTCAGAAATTTATTTGTGTTTTGGTTTGTAAAAGAATACAATGTGGTGCTTTCTCCCTTCTCAGTATGAAAATGACAAAGTGTAAAGTAAGTTGGTGATAGCCTACTTAATGCTTCCTTGTTACAGGTTGACCTGCTGTTCTTGGGAGACTAGCTTGCGTACTCATTTAAAAGGGAACAAAGATGACGTTGACACTGAATCTTATCCCTTGTTACTTTTTAATTATAAAAAACTTTTGAACTGGTAACTTTTGAACATGTTATAAACAAGCTCGCAGACTAGCTTGCTAGCAGTAGCACTACTTCAGCTGCCCTTTTCTTGCATGTTGGAGCCCCCTTTCTGCAAAGTGTTATTTGCTGTATACTATGGCAGCTATTTTACTCTGTACATCATTTGAAGTGTTGGAAGCTCATACTTTTAAAATTACATTTTGCTGTTTAAATTTTCTAGTTGTATAAACGTAGGGTGCCTGTATTGTTATCAATTTTATAGTTCTATATTAAGCAGAACCTGAATAAAATCAATGTATTTTGGAAAATCCTAACCGATATTACAAGGTAAAAGAGCTTATTTCTTCGCTCACTGAGTAATGTTTAGCTACAGCTACTGCTAGCAAGTAACCATGTTGTTGCTAATATCACTGTTTGACAGGGAAGTTGCTGAATGACAACAGTACCATTTGATAGTGTTAGCATGCTTGCTGCAGTTCTCATGGTGTTGTGTTATTTTAGTTTTGTGTATCTTTTAATAGCTAAGATGTTATAAAATATGTTGTTCTCTATCTAGAAATATGGCTTAGATGAAGCTCAACAACTTTCGAAATGAAGTGGTTCAGTGAAACAGTTGCATCATCTTTGTGCTCCTCTTTTTTTCACTTCAACCTTTTTTTTAACGGACTTCTCCATCTTCCCTGATATTAGCAATGACTTAAGGGAGCACGGTGTTATCATAACCGATTGAAACGATGGTCAAATCTACAAAATATGATAGCTGTGTCCGTATGTGGACAATCAGATACCCTAATCTTGCGTGCTTTCCTCATGCAACCTGATACCCCAGCCTGCCCCTGAGTGAAACAACAATGCACGACATCCTTCTTTTTCTCTCTTCAATTTATTCATGGATTATTGTTCAAACTTTCAGGAGACACCTCCAGCGATGTTGTGGTTTAGAGCTGGCTCCAAGTGAGTGTCAGTCAAACACATTAATTTCCTCCTCGGGTGTTTGGTTTTCGACTCTGGGCACATCATCGATGCCACAGTTTATTTTCTGTAGTCATACATTTGCAAATATGAGAAGGGTTTTGTCTGAAAGCAAATATCAGAAGGTTATGGATTAAGGGTGAAAGGGGGTGTCATTTCTGTGTGTACATGGAAACGTGCACGTCCCAATCTTACCCTGCTGGCACCACAAAATACTCTGGTGTTAAGTGGATGGTTAAGAGTTTGTGGATGTGTGTTTCACATAATTTTCCAATATGACGAATGTACAGAAAACCCTCTATCAGGGCAAACATGCCAGGTCCCATTCTCAGTTGCTAGTTTAGGCTTTAAGACAGGTTTGCTGTGTATACCTCAAGTATTGAAAGTGTGTATGTGTGTGCGTGTGCTGGTTAAGTGTGGAGACATCCGCTGCGATGTTGTGATTAGGGTTGCTGGCTATTTGCTCTGGAGTGCAGCACATTCCTCGCAGCCTTAATTGATAGCAATTATGTGGTTTTTGATTTGGTGTTTGATTGGGAGACGGATTCGAAGTCTTGATTTTGAAGGGCACAGACTTTTTATTGTCTTTGGAACGTCAGGGTTTGAAATGCCTGAATGATAGCCTGCTACCCTGTAAGTCACATCAAGGGGGAACCAGCGGGTTGGCACCAACTCTGTCTGCTCTCTTTTCTTTCTCTTTTTTTAACTTCTTCTCCCAGCTTTTGTTTTTGTGTCTTGAAATTGCAAAAAAGCTAAAACTGGAAAGTTACTCAGTCTACAGTATATTCCCTCTGTGCCAAGAGCTGTCCATCTTGCTGCTTGTTTTTCTTCAGAACCGGAGGAATTGTCCCTCCAGGGGACACCTGGCATGTTCCCCAGCCTCGACAGTGCAAATGTTCACCGGCTTAAGCTGCCAGATGTTATGAAAGGCTCTGTTGAAGTCAACCTTTTAGCTCATAAATGAACAGAGTAAAGTCCCCATGGCTGAGAAGTCCATCCTGATACCTTTACTGACCAGACTGTGTCATCTGATTTACATGGAGCTCTCGCTTTTAACCCTTTTGTAAAGCAAAACACAACCTGAGCTGGAAATTAGATCTCTTAAAGCACAAATGTTCAATATGTGGCCTGTGAGCCTAATTTCATCTTCTAAGGATCTCATTCTGGCCCTTTTATTAACATTTAGGATTTAACTGTACAAGCTGTATAAGAAAAGGGAATTCATGAGATTTAAATTGAATATAATAAGCTTTATTTAATGGGTTATTTTGTTGTCTGTTTTTAAAAGATAGGCATTTAGTTAAACTTTTACAAAAAGATCCTAATGAGGCATTGTGTTTATTTAAATGACCATCTTCCCTGTTAAGACAGAAAAGACACATTGGTACCACATTTGATTTCAAGGCTTTTCCAGTTTAACATAGAAGTTGTGACTGTTCGGCTCCTTGGAACTTTGCTGTTTTGTTTCCCTTTCAAAAAGCTCATGTGATGTTTTTGTGTTTCTCAATCTTGTTAAGCTGTATTTTTGTCTCTCTGCGTACGCGTGGACATTCAAAGTTTTTCCTAAAGATACTCATAAAACAACATCGTCAAAACCCACATCAGAGCGTGGTTAAGATGCAGTAAACAAGGTCGCAGATTATATTTCCCTGTTTGACTGAGATCTTTTGACATTTCCACAAACAGAGCGCTGGCAGGACACGGAGCAAAGCTGTGCACGGCTAAAAAAGAATTGAGAAAGAGAGGAATGAGGAAAATGAAACGAGAGAAAGACGAGCTGAGAGGGGGGAAAAAAAGAGACTGAAATTTGAGAAATAAGGCGAAGAAATGGAAAGAATCAAAAGGGAGAGAAAATTGGTTAACAATTGTTGTCAGTCTGCCATTATTCTAAATCTTTGACTGTGTCTTTCTCTTACAGACAGACACACACACACACACACACACACACACACACACACACACACACACACACACACACACACACACACACAAACGTGTGAAGCTGTGAAGCTGCAGCTGGCTCAGCTCCTTGTTTGAACTAGCACGCTTGACTGAGGCCCATTTATTGATTGGCTAGTGCGCCAGACCTGAAGACTCATGGGGCTCGGATCCCCCCCCAAATTACTCCCCCACACACAAAAACACACACACACACACACACACACACTCTCTTCTGGTCCTCCTCCTCCTCCTCTACCTCCCTCCCTTTCCCCTTCCCCAAGTTTTACTCCTGAGGAAGAACAGGAGCGAGTCAGAGAGGAGACGGCAGCCAGACAGGACACACAGAGTGACACAGAGAGGCGGGCATCGCACATCAGGCTCACACACGACACACACACACACACACACACACACACACACACACACAGACACACACACGTTCAGAAACTGGAGTGATTGACTGACACGCTTTAAAAAGGCATGGAGCAAGATTTTCTGTCATGCAGGCTACTGGTGACAGCTCTTCTCATCCTGGTATTGTAATTTTTACTTCTTTCTTTCCATCTTTCCATCCTGTACAACACGGTTCATTTGGTGATATTTTTGTCTTCCAGGCTTCATTTGATTATGAATTTTCACGACATCAATATTTATATGTTTATTTCTCACAACAACAAATGTGATCAATAGTATTTTGAGGTGTGTATGCATGAACAGGTTGCAGGATGCTGTGACCTTTGCAGAAGAAATCTTCAGATCTGTCAAAACCAGCGTTTAACAAGGTGCTTAGTGTTATTGACTCTGGCCTCCTCTGTGTTTTTGATCAGAGTTTTCAAAGTAGACTTTTGTAAACCTCATGTGCAGGTGAAAGGTTGGGACCCCTTCTTGCATTGCTGTGGCTGCTTCACTTGCAGAGCGACGGTGACTAAAATCCTGTGCAACGCTGAGCGCACCAAAAGGGATTCAGCAGATGTCTTGCTGCCTGAAAAGGCCATCGTGTGTGTATTGACACAGCCAGTGAAAAAAAAAAAAAAAAAGCCACCGGAGTCGGGTTTCTTTCCTTTTTCAAGGAGTTTTCCATCTTTAAGGAAAATGTCTTTAGTCTCAGCTGCTGACAGGTGACTCAAATAGAATCTGTCTTTCAGGATAACATAGGAGCTAGAGCTCTCTGCTCCTTTATCATGTGCTCATTTCCTCTTTTGCACTTGATGTGAAAACATTGGATTTGGGACTCTTTTTTTTTCATCGTTCAAGAAGAGAAAGAGTAGAAATATGTAGAATGTACAGCTTGTAAATGTTGTCTCTTCAGGTGCAGATAAAACCCTAGAGTGGAATCAGAGGTGTTGTGACGGAGTATTAGGATGCTCCAAGTGGAAATCCAAGCCTGGTGTTTATTGGATTCAAATCCCAGCAGGACAAGGGGTGACTAGCTGAGCTTTGTGCCTTCATTGAGAACAATAGCAGCACGATCAGCCAAACATCCTCCTCATCTTCATCCCTCATCCCCCCCCCCCCCCCCCCCCCCCCCCCCCCCCCTCCTTTTTCCTCACCATCCTTGTTACGCCTCTGGTTCTTTTGGCTTTGCAACACACAGCTCCCAGCCGTAATTGAGTGAGAAATTCACTGATTGCTTTTCAAAGGAGAAATAAGGTGGTGCCCGAAGCACAGCCTGTGTTTATTTATCGTGGATCCAAACATTTGAATAGTTGGCGCGTGCAGAAAGTAGCGCTGCTGCCGATATGTTTGGCTGTATGCTCTGTTGGCTGCATGTTTAGGTTCTTGCTGTTCCTCAGGCATCATCAGCACTGACAGCCATTTATTTAAGTCCCCTTGCACTTTTGATAATGTGCTACAAAGTGTACGGCATGGGTGTTTTTTTGCCTCCGTGGCCCAAAGAAAGTAATCAAGGTGGTAATATTATCGTCTATCTAAAAGATCTATTCATCTTTGTAGATGAAGCACAATGCTGCGCTGTTAGGAAAAGGGCAATTTGCGTTAAAAAAAGAAAAACTTGGCATATCTTGTGATTTTCCCTCAAAATGTCAATGCTGTGTGTTTGAAATTTAAGACTGGACATTCACTGTAAGCTGTTTGTCCGCTCAGCAGGGGTAAATCTTTTTATGAGCAGGTGTTACACATAAAGCTCTCTCCCATATTCAGTGTGTTCAGGGTGAGTAGGCTTGTTGTGCCTCACATTTCACTCCTAATCTGCAGGATTTTGCACTTTTAAGTCCCGGTCAAAAACTCTGCAGGATGTGCAGGCGCTAAACAGCCAGCCGTGGTGGGAGGCTGTCTAAAGGGTACAAAAGCTGCAGTTCTGCAATGCTGACGTATTCTTTTATGGATTAAAACTAAAGGAAGCCTAGGTGTTGAGGTTATTGTGGAAAAGGAAAATTTGCTTTTTTTATAGCAATCTATTCAATGTCATGGCCTTTTTATCTGGTGAATGGCGGACTATTTTAATGAATGTTTTTGCACCTCCAAATTCTTGCACCATAGGAGGCAGATGATTTATCCGTGTGTTTGCTCCAAGTTCAAAGTCTTTTCATAATCAAGGTCTTCTTCCATTCTGCATGTATAGAACCCAGTTTTCCTTCAGACTCCTAGTCCTTAACAGCCTTGGAGCGGAATACCTCCCCCAATCTATACTCTCTCCTTGTTCTAGATAATAAAAGTCATTTATTTTGCTTCTTCAATTGAGCCTGCTATTCAGAAAACACAGCTCACTTACTTCATTCAGTCCGTTCTAAATTAAAAGCCAAGATAAAGAAACATAAGTGAAATTGAGCTGTAGATGAAATAAACACCTTCTTTACAACAAGGTGAGTCAATCCAGTCAATTTTAATCAGAGCACATATAAGACCTTGAAAGGCAGAGAGCGCTTTAAAGATACACAGTTGGAGAACATATCAATTCTTTGGCTGTCAATCTACTTTTGAGAAACATGTCCTTGCAGTCAAAAAATTAAACTTCTCATTATATTTGTTTTGGATCCTGCTGCTATGTCCTGCCTCTTCTGCCAAATACCGAATGATGCAATTAACAGAAAGAGGAATACAGAGGGAGGATCAAAGTTTAAAACGGGATTAATATTTCAAGATCCTAAGGATGTGTCAGACATTTCAAATATCCAAAGGGTCAACATCAATAGGTTTTGATTAATTCCTCTTTTAGTCCCTGTCACATGCATTTATGTGTGATTTTCTGCAGCTCCTGGAATGTAGTTGAATGGAGCAGGTTTGATATCTCCTCGTCTTAAAGAGACGCTGCCTCAAATGGAGAGAAAGCAAAAGTTTATTTTCCTGCAAAAAGGGGACTACGTCATTGACATACCAAATAAAAACAGACAATAGTGTTGCTTTGGTTTGTATTGATGAAGGGGTTAAAGTGAAACAAAGACAGTATAACACATGGACATCCTCTCAATGACATCACCCTTGTTTTGCTGAAGTGGGGTTTTGAAGCCGATCGATGGTAGTCGCCATATTGCATATCCCTACCTAACATTCGGTCAGTCTAGAAACAGGTAAAGAGGTGGAGCTGAGGCAGGCCTTTAGCCTCCTGGCGATCAGCTACAAGGCATTCAGCCATGCCTTTTTGACTCTTAGAATCAAAGTGGAAGGATGTTATAAAACAAATTCACTCCCCATGCAGTTTTTACAAATAAAGAAATGAACTATACTGACCAAAATTATTCTGTTGACCAGGCTGTAAACCTGTTTATTTCAGCTGTAATAATTGGCTTTTTAATATGGAACCTGATTGTAATTCCTTGGCTCTTGCGGTCTGCCTCAAGTGGACACTTAGGGAACTGCATTTTTTTTTTGTACTTCTGCATTGGCTACATTTTTCAACATCATAGATGGCTGCTTGAAATGAAAATGAGATGTAGACACTGTTGAAGGATTTCCATGTCAGATAACTCTTCACGTCTTTCTCTTGGCGTGCAGAGCTCTCGGACGGCTCGATCGGAGGAGGACAGAGACACCCTGTGGGATGCCTGGGGCTCATGGAGTGAATGCTCCCGTACCTGTGGAGGAGGCGCCTCATACTCCCTCAGAAGATGCCTCAGTTCCAAGTAAGGCCACACATCAGCCTGATGAAAACCGAAAAGAATACTGTATGTGCGACAGTTAAGAAGGCCAACACTCACAACACCAAGCTGCGTGGAAAATATTACATTTAGAGAAACAAATGGGCTGATGCTTTCTTTTCCAATATACTTATTTAAATGACTAATTTTACTCAAAATGAATCACTATTGCTCAAGAATATAATTGAATGACATCTGTCAATCCAATTTACTGACATATTTTAGTACTCTTGACCCTTATTATACACATTTAATTAGAGCATACCTTTATTACACCTTCAATAATCTCAGGGATTATCCATTATTGGTGAAATTTAAAAGTGGCTTCTGGAAATGTAAAGAAAGCATAGACACAATGTTGTATTAAGAGAACTAGAAACATATGCAGGTACAGAACTCACTAATTGATTCTGTGCAGTATGTCTGTTTTAAGAGATGCTTACTCCAGGAGTGGAGGACAGAGGGTACTTTGAATACGTAAGATTTCAAGTTAGAAAACCCCATTGACATCCAGCTAAATGGAACCATCCCATGGACAATCTGTAACTGTGTGTTCGAACACAATCCGAGGTAATCTCCTCGTTTAGAGAGCAACGTCTTGACTGGGGTTGGACTGGTTTTCATTAAAGTGCCATATCATTTCTTTAAGATTCATGGGGGGGGGGGGGGGTGGGTGGTTGCTCTCGGCTGTTCTGCCAAATAAATCCAGACAGCGTCCCGAGTAGTGTGAGTAAATCTCGCCAAGCGCTTCGTTCCCATGGGCAGCAATGGGCTTGTTCCAAATACGTATAAATGTTATGAGCCCCTGAAAGGTCCACTGAGATCAGTTGCCCATCTACCTACTAAACTCTCTAGACAGACAAAGGCTAAATCTTGAAATCATCAGCATCAATAAGGATCAGATTTTGAGACATTTTCTGCTCATATTATAGAATAACAATCAACATCCCTTGTCAAAGTACATGCCACTTTCAATAACTTTTTTGCTGTGATAAAGCAGAAATAAAAAACCCTCATTGGTTGGAGCCCAACTGCTCATCATCTTTCTTTTAATCCTGGGACAAAGGGGAACTTTCACATTGGATTCCCTGGCTCTTTCATCCTCTAAACATAGACGCCTGGTTATTTAGGCTCCCAAGTTGACCCAGTGGGCTTCAAAATACAACTATGAGGCCAAGTGTACAGGACAAAGTGGTCAATTACTGATGGATTTAAAGGGACGGCTCAAGTGAGAGGGTATGTTTTCCAGGAAAGGTTGTCACATTTATAGCCTGGGAAATAGCTGAAGGGTGACTTCACTGCATTCCTCTTCTTTACAGTTCCACAAATATATTTCTGACTCACTAAAGGTGGCCAAAGTCACCTCTGTTTCACCGTTGGGGGCTTCAATGGGAGCTGCAGTAGTGACAAGAGCAGACAACGAGCTCGTAAAACATAGACAAACTGACAAAACGGGGCCAATAGCACCTTAGGTAACAACTGAAATGTTCTATAATACGATTTGAATGTCCAAAAAACATCAGTCAATCCACACTGGTATTGTCTTAACGCTTTAAGGCTGTCAAAACCTCAAACTCCAAGTGCCAGACCCCCATGTGCTGCACAGTAAACATTGAGGTCAATGGCTTTTTGAGGAGTTCTTTTCATGATATCAGCAGCAGTCATTTCTCTCCGCTTGCCCAGAATTTTTTGGTCAGGCAAACCTCAGAATGCTACTGGCTGTAAAAGCAATTGGAGTGTTAAGAGGTGTTTGGGGTTTGAGCTCCGTGTGGGACGTCGAAAGTGGGTGTATGTGTAGACGTTAACGTTCATATAAGTCCAGACAGATACGTTCTGCAAGCTTGTGTGTCCTTTGGCTGCAGCAGTAATGTATGTGGCAATCATTGGACTCTCGGTCCCATCTTATCCCACCTTACCCTGCTGTTGCGTGGGAATGAGGGCGCAGTAGCCTGGAAGCTGGTGGCAGATCAAACAGGGCCATTAAAAAAGCCCAGCACAAGGCCCCTTATGTGTGTGTGTGTGTGTGTGTGTGTGTGTGTGTTACTTTGGAAAGAGAGGCTGGAAATGGGCCTGCAACACCCTCCAAACCAATACCACTCCAACTCTCTGACCTTTAAACACATAAACACACACACACACACACATACACGCGCACATACGTTGGTCCCACAGCTAAAGCAGAGAGATTAAGTCAGCCTCCCAAAATGACACATGCAAAGTACAGACTAAACACAGATCGCCTGGCCCTCATTAGTCCAACCCCCACAACACACTTCACTTGATCACAATCTCCATTATTAACAACGGCGTAGCTGGTTTGAAGCAAGTGTGGACATATGGATTGGGTGTCATGGCAAGAGAAAGCTCTGTTTCATTATTTACGAGGCTTATGGTTGGCAGCCACTTCAAATATAAGTCTTTTTTGCTATTTCTTTTCATAAAAAACAACCCAACCTTAGTGGCATTTGTCTTAGTTTAAATTATTTAAAGAGTCATGTACACTATTGTCAGCCTTCCACCATCAAGAAAATTATGATGAGCAAGGGTCGAGAACATCCAAGTGTTTAAAATAAAAAAACTGCTCATTGCTAGTAATGAGGATGTTTTCACTGCATCACTGAATTGCAGAAATTACGGGTCGTGCCTTTAATGACTGTGGCATTTTGGAATTCCTGTGTTTATGTCTATCTTTAAATGGTGTGGTAGTTAAAAGTGAATTTTCTCAAAGGCAATGACTTATTAAGTTGCTCTAATTAACTCAGACTGAGCAACTTGATTATGTGTTTTACTTTGCAGTATATAGACCACCCTCTGTGTTCTCACAACAACTCCCTTCTCTCTCATTGCCACTGGGTCCATATCGTGCCAGGATCAACAACAATAATCTGAACAGATTATATCAAAACAAGCTCATTACATGTAGAGATTTTAGAATCAAGAATAAAAGGCAATTAAACTCTTAATATTGAAGTAAAAGGAGGAAGTTTATCCCTCTTTGTTTCTCTGGGGATTGGGAGCAAATATTTCCAGGAGGAAGCGCTATACCAAAATCAGTACACAAAATATGAAGCTCTAAGAAGGAACAAACTTTGTGATTTTAATTTTAAAGTGCCAAGAATGTCTTTTTTTTTCTCAAGATATTGTTTCCTTTATTGGATAGGACAGCTGAAGTTAGACAGAAAATGCTTGGAGGAGAGAGTCGGGGACCACATGCAGCAAAGGGCCATGGTCAGATTCAAAACCACGCCCCCTTCATTGAGGACTAAAGCCTCTGTTCATGGGGAACGTGACATAACCACTTGGCTGTTGCCCAGCGTGTCTTACTAAGAGTCTTCAGCCAACCAGTTGAAGCTGACAGATATGTGTTTAGTCTTTTTTTCACACCTGGATCGATTGCAGAAGTCATTCTGACACAAGAGGCGTTTCCCCCCTTGGTCAGTTTTGTTTGGATACATGTAAACACAGCTATCGCACTCTGATGCCGAACAAGACAAGTGAGTCTAGGTTGCCTAAAATAAGTGTAAACACTAAACAACCTAAGGTGTAAATGTATCATTTTATCATCTGAACTAAGCAAACAAGTTATAAGTTGCAAGTGAAAATTGCAAGTGATGAACCATAAGATGAGTACTTGTAAAATATTTCATGACAATCTAGTCAAGTCATTGCAGACAGGCCCTTGTGGACCAAATGTCAGATTTTCTAACTAAAAGAAATGGTTCCTGTTTGTGCTTATAGCCTTTTAACGTCCAAGTACTCGTCTTCGATTGCATGACTACTCTCAATTTCCCTGAACTGAACAAGAGCCTGAGCTCACAGCTTGAGCACATTTTAGGCACAACAAAATGAGCCACATTTTAACATGCCCACTGGCCTCAACACTACCAAGGTTATGATAGAAGTTATAGACCCTGGATGCAATTACTTTCAATCTAGTGAGAAAGGATGATGACATATACTGTATGTGGACGTTATGAGCAAGACGCATTTTATTTTATGCAATATTTTTAGAAGTTATGACTATGACATTTTTTTATTGCTACAATAGATTTGAGTTAGAAGGATGGCGTTATTGGCATGCCAGATTGAAGTTTTACTCTTTATACAGTCATTTGTACAGTTGATGGATGATGAATCCCTGTAGTCGTTTCTCATGTGCATATTTGGTAGAAAAGAGCAAGGTCATAGGTCTTTGAGTTATTGGTTTATTAGCTAAAGGAATTTTGGTATTATAACCACGTCCCTTTTCCTCAATCTAAAAAGACGCCATGATGAATCTCTGGTCAAGCTCTACTTCTGCTTAGCTTCCAGTTTGTAGCTTTCTAAGTCAAGAGGAAATGAAAAAGAAAATTCATTATCTTCCCTTTTGACTTGTCCCCCTGATTCCAATCTTTGCTACCTGTCTCTCAACTCTTGGTTTTTGAAAGTATCTTGTTTGGGTTTAAGCCCCATGACCTGCTGTTTAGCTTGGCAAAGGTGACTGTCTGGATTCGTCACAGTGTCTAATGTTCTTGCCATGCCACACACTCCACATCCACTCCCTTCGCTCTCTGGAATAATATTGCAAAAGATTCTCAAGCCTCAGTTTATATGCGAGTCCAAATTCTGTAATGTTGCCTCCAATCATGATTCCAGATTAGCAAAGGACTGATGACACTGGAATTCCTCTTAAGTTCCGAAACTCAAAAAGCGATCCTTTGATTAGTTTCCACTGGGGTCTTGGATAATTGGCCTATCATAGCCACCATCACTGGTTTATCATCATGCAGCTTCAAAGAAGTCAGGAATCCGAATTTTCAATAAGTGGTTAGCTCCATAATTCAGGCAAAGACAGTGTGGATTGTCATGCAAAGAGTCGAGATCCAAACTGTTCCAATCTGTTCAGCAGACACAGCTGGGACTGCAATCGTGTGCTGCTGCACTATTGTATGAACAGAGCTATAGTTTTATAAAGAAAAGATCTTTTAACTGATCTCTGAGACGGCCGAGAATTTCTAACAGGAAAAATAAGATATCTACTTATTTTCCCTTAGCTCCCCAACCCCAGATCTTGAATTTGTGAACATTTAAATGTGATTTTGTGCTCAGATCATATTGGCAAAAAATGAAAAGTATGGTAATGTTGGCTTGAACTCCAGTGCTTGGGTTCAGCCTCAAAGAAGGGCTAGTCTTCTTGTTGTTTTGTTATACCACCATTTTTACGAAAATCTTGAATACCAATTTTATCATAGATTGATACCACTTTAGGAACAATTACTTTGGAATCCAAGTACATCTGCATCTAATAGATAGCTGAATCATAGGATTGTGGGTTGCCAAATACTTACTGTCGGATTTCAGTTGATATTCAGCAACTCAAAACGTTCAGAGAGTCAATGGTTAAGACACCAGCTGTCTTGGGGGAGGTACATTTTGAGTTAATTTGTTTTGTTTCATCATTTTCCCCCAAAGCATGAGTTAAAATCCTTGGAAGTGTTCTTGTTGTCTTTGTAGCATGAATAGCAATGTTCACTGCTGTTGGGCTTTGTCTGAACCAAGGAAAACGGTCCGTGTGGAGAGCAAAAAGCGCTAGATGCATTTCACAACGTAATTCCCAAACTCAAAAACAGTCATCATTAATGTCTTTAATTAGATATCTGCACAAAGGTACAGCTAACAATCATCTTTTAGATGTTTCTTGCCAATTCTAATCTCGTTTCTCAAGTTGCCAGCAGACTTTCAACAATGTTAACGCATGAAAACAGAAGTCTTGGCTCGAAGTCCTTTTATTGCCAGTGGCTGGCTACACCAGAAGCCCAAAAAGTTGGTTGTTGCTCGAAAAGCTTTTGTCAGACAAGTGAGACATGAGTTTTGAGACTGCCCCAAAGCAAGTTACAAAAACAAGCTCATTTTGTCTTCTGCAGGACCTGTGAAGGGCAGAACATCAAGTATCGCACATGCAGTAATGTGGTAAGTTGCGCAAACTGTCATTTTTAATGCTCAAGATTCCTGTTGTGTCAGAGAAAGTCTTACGATTTTTGACCACACATCTATTCTCCTTTGAACTTAATAAGAAAAACGGGTAAAATATTTGTTTTACCCTCAGGATTGTCCCCCAGATACTGGCGATTTCCGTGCCCAGCAGTGTTCAGCTCATGCAGATGTACGATACCAGGGTCAGTACCATGAATGGCTGCCTGTTTACAATGACCTGGACAACCCCTGCGCTCTCAAATGCAAAGCCAAGGGATCGGGCCTGTTGGTGGAGCTGGCGCCCAAGGTGCTGGATGGGACCCGCTGTTACACAGAGTCCTTAGACATGTGCATCAGCGGCATCTGCCAGGTAGGAGAAAGTCATTGAGGAGGTCATATTTGTTTTTTTGAATTTAATAACTGTGGTGACACTTTGACACCAAAATATAAAGTCGTTCAGACAAAATAGAGAGGAAACCAATTCCCCCAGCCTTCGGTTTCAATCTTTGGAAATGTTTGCTATTTTTAGGTTGGGGGCCAAACCAGACCTTTCAAAAACCAAAACTAAAACTGTTTTAAATAAACCGTAATGAAGAAATCTGACAAATGCATCTTTCAGAGAGCAGCCTCCTACCTGTGTGATGTGAACAATAACAAGCTTATATAAAGTTTTATTGCGACTTGCAAAGTTTAAAGCTGTGAATGAAACTTCAATCATTTGATTTGAGTGAAAACAATCCTTTGAGAACTGTAGATACCATTTATTCATTTAAGGGTTTGATAAATAAATGTTGGAGGTGTAAAGCTTTGAGGCTCAAGGAAACAGCATTCTTAGATTAAAAGTGACTTGTATACTTTGGCCAAACATTCTAAATAAACTTTCTAAAGAATGAATCACTAGGCTTTTAAAAAGGGTCAACAATGGATAACTCTGTACAACATGCCAAAATAAGAATGTGTGAACACAATGAGATAAGTGTAACATTTATACATATATGTGTAGGGATCGAAAGCAACTCAATGCAAACCCCTCCCTCACCCTCATGACATTGAAGCACTTGGTAGATTCCAATAAGCTAGCTCCTACGTAAAAGTTTCCACTGCCTTTAGCAAGCAGCTGAAACTCAAAACAGAGGAACTAGTGATTAATACAACAGAAATGCATGTGTCATCTTCCAGTGCAACACTACACCAAATGCTCATAAACTTTAATGATTACGATCAAAAGTAATGAAAAAACAATGCCTAGCTTATCAAACTGGTCGTGTACCTTTGTGTGTGTGTGTGGTTTACCGCAAATGCGAATGAACTGTTGTTGTTGGGAAACATTGGAAGAGTAGATGAAGGTTTAGTTACCCCGTTGTGACTGTACTCTTAAATTGTCCCAAACTTTAAGCCTCAGGTCAGGAAATGTCGGAATCTCAAATTTGTGGGGGGAAAAAATAGATTTTGCTGTCAAATGCTGAGAATACAAGGCAATAAAAGGTCCAGGTTTTACAAAACAGATAATATTTTGTCCATTTATATATTCCTGTCAGCACATAATAATATATATTGGTTTACAAGCTGTGTCTGAACGATTTATTTAGACACAAGAGCCAGAGTATATAAATCCATGGAAAAAAATTTAACACACAGCAGGTTGACTTCACAGTGATAAAATCATGCCATCTGCTTTACAAATGAATACCAAATGAGAATACAATTTGAGATTTAGCCTTAAACTGTCAGTACAGGAAATGGTTTACAATGCTTTCCTTTTTTTTTTTTTCTTCTGGTTGATTTGAAAATACAACCCAAGGCACAGTGTGATCAGAGACACATGAGGGTTTGAATGCACTCTCTTACCATGCTAAGAATCACACTGTGGTCTCGGTTTTGTCTGACATTAATTGCACAAAAACTCCATCAATCAACTGTGGATGCTTGCGGATTAACTTTAAGAGGAAACAGTTGGGAGCACTTTTGGAAAAATGCACGGCAAACTCAGAAGGGATGTTTTGCATTATCTTAGATATACAAACAATTACTGGTATGAATATGGAACAAAACCAGAGGGGTGTTTGGATCATTTGATTATAATATTAACACGGCATCAAGACTGACGTTTTTGTTTAATTAACCACATTTTGAAGAACCACGTTGTGATGCAGCTTGCCCCATTCGTCTCTATATTTCTTATTTTCTTTTTAATGTATTATCCCCCCACCCTCCCACCCAAAAAAAACCCCCAACTATTCGAGTGAAGGGTTTATTATTTGTCGTTGAGTTTTCTCTCTATCTTCTATAGATTGTAGGTTGTGATCATGAGTTGGGGAGCACGGCAAAAGAGGACAACTGTGGTGTCTGCAACGGAGACGGCTCATCCTGCAGACTGGTGCGGGGACACTTCAAAACCCAGCATGCTTCAGGAAAAAGTAATCAATCCTCACCATGTATGTTTTTATTTCAGAACAACTATCTAATCACTTGTATCAAAGAGGTGCTCTGTGAACTCTGCACATTAGGGTCAGTTCAGTCACTGTGAACAGCCTGAGAAAGAAAGCTGTAATCATGGGAAAATGTGAAAATATCCTCTGATTATGTCATGGTGATGTCATCAAGGTTATATCATACATCATCAGAGACACTTGGGAATTCTACTTTTGATCTACAGTATGTACCAACCTGATTTTTTGACCTTACATTTTAAAGAGGTAGTTGTGAACCAAGCAGGGAGTGTTTGATGAATAAGGCTGTTGAGTTGCATTATGGGTAGTGTAGGATCAAGTAATTTAGGGTTTCTCAGCATCTGTTAATTCAGTTTTTGACAATCTCTAGGGATGTCTCTTGCAAGTTCCTTTAAGTTTATTGAAGGGTGATATGAAAAAACACTGGAGTGCCTTTTGAAATCTTACTTTTTAGCTTTTTAAGTCATGAATCATGCTTTTACTTACATCTGTTTTATAATATAAGTTTCATATACAAAAATTCAAAAAGGCTGTAGCACCTTTTCCATTCCTTTCTGTTTGCATTTGCTTTTGAAAGTTATATTCAAATAAATGTATAGCAGTCCTATAAGTCCTCTCAACATACTTGACGTTGCTTTTCTCCCTGTTTCTGTTTCATTCAAGCTGAGGACACAGTCGTTGTCATCCCCTACAAGAGTCGTCATGTGCGTCTTGTCCTGAAAGGCCCGGATCACTTGTGTAAGTCCTGGTAGGTCCAGGGTGCCCTTCCATCCAAAACAGTTGAACCTTCAAATACTGTCTCAATTCCCCCCAGTTAACTTCAACATTCATTTTTGTACTGTATATACCCCATTTTTATTTTTATTATCTATTCTGTTTAATGTGTACTTGAGCTTTCTTGTCTGTGCTGCTGTAACGCCCGAATTTCCCCTCTTGGGATCAATAAAGTATTATCCTATCCTAATATGTTTAGAACTGCACATGACACAGAGGTATTCTCCATGTGCTCTGTGAGTGTTACAGGTTGACTTTTTCATCATTATTGTTCCAGTTATTTAATCTTTCTAAGGAATATATCACCCAGATGATCAACCTTTTGTCCCCTTTTCCAAACTGTACTGCATTGTGAGCTCTCTCATAAAGATTCCTTTAAAACAGTAGCTTGGAGCAGAATAACCTGAAGAGGTTTTTATATCTCCTCTTTTACTCTGGCTCCGTGAAGACGTAAGGTTTCCAGCAAATATCCCTGATGTCAAAGTACTGGCACCGAACTCTTCAGTGGATCAAATCGATAAAAAATTTTCCGTCCCTGTGTCTTTCCTTCACTCCATGGTTAGTTTTACAAATTATTTCCTGAGCTGGCCCAAGCCAAGAACTTCTTTTTCTGAATGGGCAGTTGTTGTTTTTCTTTTCATCAAATTTTTACCCATGTTCTTTTTGGGACTAGGGCGCTTTAATCGCATCCATCTGTTTGTACACGAGGATTGCAGCTGGTTACTGCTTGTTCCTACGATTCCCCGTTGTTTTTGTTTAAAGTGGCCCAGCTAGAATCACACAAGACCCTCTTAGGCCAGGGTTGAAGTAAGGTCAACCACTAGATAAGAATTTGCAGTTCAGGCATGTTAGCAGATCTACATTATATAGTACGTAGTTATCACATTTGAATTACTGTTACATGTTGATGTACCAGTGGTGACATAATAACTATGAAGATGATAAAAAACAAAAAAATTGTGTTGAGGAGACACAAAAGTCTCTCTTTAAATGGAGAATTCTGTGTTGGTTAATCCTTAGTTTTATATAAATTGTGATTCTGATTTGTCTGTTGTGCTCTCGTCTTTCTTTCCCTTCTTCAGACGTGGAGAGTAAAACTCTTCAAGCAGTAAAAGATGAACTGGTTTTGGATAATTCAGGGCAGTACCATCTGGAGAACACCACGCTGGACTTCCAGAAACTGTCGGATAAGGAGGTCCTGAGAATCACAGGGCCACTAGGAGCTGACTTCACTGTCAAAGTAAGAGCATTAATATATACAATCAAGTGAGTTTAAGCTGCATGAAGGCATATTTGTATTATTATTATCAAAACCTCCATTCATGTGTGATTATTTCAATAAAATGGAGCACTTGTATGGTAAACTTTCTTTAAATTCAGACAAAATTGCAAAACATTTAGAAGGTCGATATGTCAACGCCACTTCCACAGGTGCTGTTTGCCAGTGGAGCAGACAGTGTGGTCCAGTACATCTACTACCAGCCAATCATCCACCGCTGGAGAGAGACAGACTTCTTCCCTTGCTCCGTCACATGTGGTGGAGGTAAGCATGGGATTTTACCGCGGAGATTTGGGACACGGTACTTGTTGCCAGAATTCTTGCTGATTTAAGCCATCATGCGGAAAAAGCTCAATCCTGAGGCAGATTGATATTTTAAAAATGTTTGATAAAAACTTCTACACTCATTTTTACTGTGAAGACAAATAAGTGATATTTTTGCGTCACTTCATGATCTTCTTTTTTTGTCGACAGGGTATCAGCTAACCTCAGCAGAGTGTTTCGACCTCCGGAGCGGCCGGGTGGTTGTGGATCAGTATTGCCATTATTACCCAGAGAACGTCAAGCCTAAACCCAAACTTCAGGAGTGCAACATGGAGCCCTGCTTGGCCAGGTTAGATGTTACATTAAGCTGCATTACGCAATCCTCGCCTCCTTAACTTGTACAAAAGTGAAGCCATGATATCCAGGAGAGGGCACTGACATGTGCTGCTGGTGGGCAAAAAAAAAATTGGAGCCAGAGTCCGAGCAGTAGAGATTGGCTGGTGTAGCTGCCCCTCCCCCTTCCCAAAATACACAATTAACAAACTGAAAAAATTGCAGAGGTCCCTCAGTTTGGCACAGTTGTATTAAAAGTTAAATAACTTCAGTGTTAGTGTCAATTACATATCCTCTCAACGTTCCTTCTCTACTCTGCTACTCCTGCACAGATGTTGCTTGACCTGCATTTGTTATGCATGCCGTTGTGTTATTGATTTGGTAATGAATCAGTATGACAAGAAGTAACTCGACTGATATTTAGATTTTTTAGTTTGATGAATGTTTAAACAAACATTGTGTTCTGTCCACAGCATTATGTCTAATCCTGAATCTTGCTCTGCTTTTTAGTGACGGCTACAAGCAAATTATGCCTTATGACCTCTATCACCCCCTGCCTCGGTATGTACTCCCAACTTTGAAGTGAATAGTGACAGTATTCACACATTCTGACATTTTCCAGTCTTTGTGACTTACGCTTTGTGAGTTTAGATGGGAGAGCAGCCCCTGGACAGCCTGCTCCACCTCCTGCGGCGGAGGCATCCAGAGTCGTTCAGTGTCCTGTGTGGAGGAAGACATGCAGGGAACTATCACTACCACAGAGGAATGGAAGTGTCACTACTCCCCAAAGACGGCCATCATGCAGCCCTGCAACACGTTCGACTGCCCAACATGGCTGGCACAGGAGTGGTCACCTGTAGGTGCCCATTTTTCTGCACATTTTTCCTAGTCTTTTGAGCATGCTGTCATTGTTTTTACTGGTTATAATTATACACAGTATTCCAAAACACAAGGCCAAGAAAGTCAAGGTTAAGGGCCAAACTGAGCCTTAATTTGATTAAGGTCCTGCAAGGCCTTGCAGCTAAATGCATAGCAACCACTCCAATATAATGTCTCTTTGTGTTCTGTTGCTGCTGGGAATTGAACGTTGCCCTGTGATTCATTAGTCTTCTCTGTCATGTCAATCACCACATTTGATCTAAATTAGCCCGCGGAGTCAGAAAAACCATGAATTATTGACTCCAGGAGAAACAAAAATATACAAAACATACGGTTACTTGCAGTTTTGTCATCTGTTAAGACCTCCACAAGCATTTTCAATATGACAGCAACACTCCCAACTGCTAAAGTTAAAACACAACCTTCCTATGTGATTCAGAGTCGCCCCTGCTTACCTCAATTTAAGTGTCCTTCAACACCTCAGCCCTTAAACACACCATCCAAAACACACAACGCTCTAGTTAAAAGCCAAAGTCAGAAACATATACCGACTATTTCTGTGCCAAAAACATCTAGTTTATCAAGGCAGTACACATTGATCACCCAACACTCCTGTTGCAATTTACATATATGGCAGAGCTGCTGTTAAATTGACCATAAATGTCCCATACAGCTTCCTCTTTTTTTTTTCAGCCTAACGTTTAACAAGCAGAGGCCCAGGGAGTCAAATTTGTGGCCCTCTCCAAACCTACGATGCTGTTTACCTAGCACATTCTTCCTGGTGAACTTGCCTTTAAATGCTTGTTTTGGCAGAGGATACACAACCCAGCGTGGAGAGCTGCAGGGGTTTTGGAAGGCCCCCCTCTCTTAGCTTCCCTTGAGTCAAGGACTGAGACTTTCACAAGCGTGGAGATGGAACTACAAGAGCCAGACTTAACATTTATATCTCCTGACCTGTGCTTTCTCCATCAGTGCACCGTGACCTGTGGTCAGGGCCTGCGCTATAGGGTGGTGCTGTGCATCGATCACAGAGGACTCCATGCTGGAGGCTGTAAGCCCACCACCAAACCCCACATCAAGGAGGAGTGCCTGGTGACTGTGCCCTGTTACAAGTCCATAGGTGGGTTTGATCAGGTTCTTTTGGTCATTTTGTAAACACAAAAATGTTCCTTATTTCTTATTGTTCTCTTTTTCTGTTCTACTTTGTCTCTCATTGGTAAACTGTTCTAGATACGCTGCCAGTTGAGGCTAAACCTGTGTGGCATAAACAGGCCATAGAGCTGGAGGAGGAGATCGCTGTGTCTGAGGAACCCACGTACGTGCAAAACACACGTTTTAATAAGCATGCAATCAAAAAAGGATGTCAACGTTATCAAAGTGATTGAGGAACTGGAATTAAAACTTTAAAGTATATGAGTCTACTTAACTTTCCTGGCCCCTCTGCGCTACAACCACAGACCTGCCAAATGTTCTTCTGAATCTCTCACAGTTGTTTGAGCCTCATTCAAAAGATAAGTTACTAGATTAAACATCTGCTCAAGCTGTGAATGACTATAAAACTTCAGTTTACAGAAAAATGATGGTTTATTTATTCAATTTGAAAGCTGTTTTGTTGTTTGAGGTTACATCAGGTTACAGAGGAAGCTGAAGGTAAAAGAGGAAAACATCTTTTTTGGAAATGAGCTGTTTAGTCTCTGGCTACCAGCATTACCTCAGCCTGCTTCAAATGTTCCAGATGTTCTCCCCCCCCCCCACATATCTATTGACTAATAAAGGCTTTCCTCTGAAGATGGACACTGCCTGGACTCTGCCCAGTGCCTTGCATGACTTGTATTAGCAACCATGTTAGCCGGTTTCAAAACATCTGTTACTTTGACTGATCTTTGGAACGAGGAGTGGGAGAAAAAAGCCAAAACATATGATTTTGGTCTGCACCAAAAAAAAAAAAGCATGTCTTTCCTCAGGAAGCATATAAATATCTGTGTATAATATGCAGTCGTTTGTGCGCCAACAGCAATATCTGCCCGCCATATGGGGCCATGTTACGGATGTAGGAGGAAAGAGAAGGAAATGCCTGTGTTAGACTTATTGCACCTTCTTTGCCAAGCCTTATGCCTGCCCTGAGCCACCACTATGACACTGCTTGAAAACTTATATACGTTCCATTGTCTCGGAAAAAAGCTCCTTTCCCACCTACCACCACTGAGAATATATGATATTTCCATCAATGAAAAATGAGTTGATATGATTAACATGCAGCCTTGGTGGATATTCCAAGAAATGCTCTTTCGCCATCCATGAATGAAATCAAGATTGTTTCATAGCAACAGATGTGCATGACGATAAACATTTCATTGCCTTGGATTGTTGGCTTTATTGCTTGGTTTCAAATCAGACTTTCCAGTGATTCATTTGTTTGTCCAAAATACAACAAGTCCCCGAAACCTCATCAAAACACAACTTTGTTATAATTATGAGCTCTTAATGGAGGCATCGTATAAAACAGCGGGGTGCTCCTGTGTTGTGGTCAGACTGTTGAAACAAAGGGGAATGCAGCACAGCTTACGAACGCATTAGTAGTAGGCTGTTCTGTGGGATTGTAAACGTACATAAATAATGGTTGTGTTGGGTAATTTGGTTAAATGTTAGTTTTCACTGTAGCAATTTTTCTTTAAATCATATTCCCTGATATCAATCAACATATTAATTATGATATCTATTTAACCCCCAACCCCTGCCTAAAAAAAAAGACACTGAAGCAACTTTCTCATACTTACAAATGGGGGTCACAGAGCCCATTTACTCTCTATGATGGAGTACTGGAAAGTAGAAATCACTTTCCAGATTGATAATTGTTTTGCTCATTTCAGTTGAAACTATTTTCCTTCTCTGTTTATACAGCTCATGCTTTATTATTTGAAGCTTTACAATCGGATCATTATTTATAACAAAACGACATTTAGCTCTTATCGGTATCCATTTCAGTATTTTGCTGTTTTGCTTGTGGGATATTCATTAATATAGTTTACGTAGTTCTCAGAACTCCCACACCTGCAACAGAGTTATCACTGCATGTCATGGTTTCAATAAAGGAAGCTGCAATGCAAATAAGAGTAACGACCGAATCAGTCGGTGACATCTCTCTCGTCTGGAGTGTTTTGGAAAAATCCTCGGAGAGCATATCTGCCAAGAAAACCCGAGATGAGCTCAGCCCTTAACAGAACAGCTGCTGAATCTTGTAACGTTTGGTTTGCTTCCAACCAATTATTATTTATTATCAGGTGCACAACTGGGTCTAATGAGAACATCGGATGCAGTGAGACTTAGAAAAAAAAAAAAAAAAGGTGAAAACTTGTGCAAAGGAAAAGAAGGTTTTCTGAACTTCCCGTTTGACTTCTTCATCATGTTGAAGATTTGAAGCCTGTTAAACCTGCTTTAATAAAGACAGATGGTTTGTCAGAATCACCTATATATTCAGGACTGCGTTCATGGAAGTCAAAATGATCATCAATATTGGTCCATTAGCCGGTACACCATGTCACACCGCAGGAACTTTTCCATAGTTCTAGAAACTGTTGGAACCCTCACTCTTATTTATTGATCCCACACCGCAGGAACAATGAACTAGAGGAACCTTTCCTGTTTAGAGGAACCGTTGAGGCTCCTGCTTCAGAGTAGGTACTCTTCCAGCACAAGAGGGACTTATTATCATTATTGTTATATAATTATAAAGGTTCATATCTGCCATCTCCGTGGACAGAAAAATAGTCCCCATGGTGTGTCGTTCTCAGGGAACTCCCTCCTGGATAGTTTCTCTTCAAACCCCAGAACTTTTTGGTCTGAAAACACCTTTTATCAATGTTCTCATAAAGGCTGTGAAAGAACTAAGCTTGAACTTTTTGCCAACTTTTTTCAAACATGAGATACTTACTGGGAGTCTCTCTAAAATCTGAAGATCAGGAGGAATTCACATATCGCTCTGACTTGAGGAGTTTTATTACTTCATTTAGACTCTCCAAAAGCCATCGAGGGGATGTCAGTTCAGTCTCTCCGGCATAACTCTAAAGTAACCTCGACAGGCGCCCAGATGATCATGAGGAGCATTGATCTACAAGTACTTCCTTTGTGATCCATTCCTTAGGAGGATGGGGGATGCGCATGAGAGACATTTATCCAAGAGTGCCAGTTCCTAAATGCTTCCCAGCTGTTTGATTAACCTCAGCAGGACTGAGTTTCATAAATACTTAGTGAGTTTATGAACTTAGCAGCATACTACTTTGAATCAAAATCAAAACGGTGACTTGCTTTCCCCAGCCTGTTTGCATAGGTTTGTGAAGTGCACAAAGGTAATGAACAGCATATTTCTTATATTTGTATGTGTGTGATTAATCATCATGATTTCTCAAACTTGCTGGCTCTCCTCTTCAGCTTCATTCCTGGTCCCTGGCAGCCCTGCAGCAGGACATGTGGCGCCGGGACTCAAAGACGAACCGTCAAGTGCCAAGTGCTGCTGTCCTTCTCCCAGACTGTTGCTGATCTGCCTGACGACGAATGTGATGGGGTCAAACCTGTTACCAGTCAGCCCTGCTATCGTACTCCCTGCTCTGGTGTTTCAGGCAGAGGGAAAGAAGATGAAAAGGAGAGGCAGGACGAGGAGGAGGAGGAGGAGGAGGAGGAGACACCGGGAAGAGAGGAGCTGCATGACTGGGAATATGAGGGATTTACTGAGTGCTCGCAGAGCTGTGGAGGAGGTAGGGATCACTTTTGACCTCAATAAGTGTGCATGCCCCATGAACGGAGACTATGGTCCTCCAAGCGGGCTGCGCGGGTTCGAATCCGACCTGTGGCTCCTTTTCCTGCATGTCAGTCACCACTCTCTCTCTCATGGATTTCTGACTCTATCCACGGTCCTATCTCGTAATAACAATTGTAGCGAGTAAAGAAATTACAGTGAAAAATACGGTGTTGATTTTAGCTAAGTGCTAACATTACTATGCTACACAATTGACAGGATGATTAGCAGGTATAATGGGAACCCTGGTATTATAACAGAATGTCATTAGTTTTGCAGATATTAGGTCATGAACCAACATACTAGATGACATAAGATTTTGAACTGATTATGATGTTAGATTGAAAACAAATAAGGTTGCTGGATATCATCCTGATTGGGGCAAGAATGTTGACCACATTTCATGGCAGCCCATGAAATATTTGTTGAAAAAAAAATGCGCCTAAAGGTGCACTATGGAGTTTTGGTGGAGAAGTGTGAACGGTGTACAGATTGAGGACAGTTTGTGAAAAGAGTTCTGAACATTTACCACACAGAGAGAATTTGTTCCCTCGGCCAAATTGTAACAGTTTGATGGACAGTCACTGAAATCAAACAAAGCAACCCAGCAGTAACTGGCAGCCTTTTGTTAGTGAGTGACTTAAACCATGCCCAGCGTGGGCTTTGAGGTAAAAAAAAAAAAAAGTTACATGATATTGGATGATAATGGAGGGAATACTAAGTTTAAGCATCAAGTCATACGTCACCCACTTTCACAGCCGCAGTGAATGCCAGAGAGAGAGCTTTCTTAAACATCCTGCCAACATTCATTAAGACCCTTTTTAATCTACCCACCTCAACATCCAGAGCCTAACCAGTGGGTCTCTGTGTGTGTGTGTGTTTTTGTGTGTTTCCTGAGTTCTGCACATGGGCGTAGGCTTTTGTCAATGTCTGCATTTTGTGCGCTCTCACCCAAACCCAACAAACTCCCATTCGGGGATGATTACAGAGCAGTGTCAGATGTCACATACACACCCTCAGGGCTGTGCTCCTGTGGACCATCACACCCTGGTGGCTTTTGAAGTGCCTGCCTCATTGTTATTGTCCCCAACATTGGAAGCAGACTCAGAGATTTATGTTGCATTTCTTTCAGTGCGAACATGACATCACACCCTTCATGTTTATCCAAAGTTTAGGTCAGCTGTGTTTTTTGATGTTCCTTGTGACTCTTTAGTTGTAGCCACGGCTTGCTTTCGATTGACATTGGGCTTTATATCTGGGTCGCTTTCATGCACGTCTGTTCTTTGCATATTAGCTAGACACCAGTAATGGATATTCCTAAGTGACATCCAACAATACAGTATCATGTAGCAACGATAAATCCACTTAATTACAAATCCTATAGGATCATTTATTGGCCTCCTGAAAGACAAAAAACATCTTCTGGCTGCCAAAAGCAACCACTACTTACCAACACTTTTTTCAAAATAAAAGCAAGGTTTTAATCCAATCAATGTACTCTTAGCGTAAGACAGTATCAAATACAAATAAAAAGCACAGGTGAATTGTTCATATTAACTGGGATACTTACAAATATTAAGTATCATTAAATAAATAATATTCTTAGATGAGGATGAATACTTACACTAGATCTTTTTCTTTGACATTCACCTCTTACATATAACTACTTGTGTATGGATATTGTGTAACCCAGTGTACCTGAAGGACAGCTCATGGTTTTTGGACATATCTTACTGTTTTTACTGTCTAATTCCAGGTGTTCAGGAGGCTGTTGTCATCTGCCTAAACAAGCAGACCAGGGAAGCAGCAGAGCAGAGTCTTTGTGTGAGCTCTCGCCGGCCTCCGCAACTACTTCAGGACTGCAAAACTCAGCCCTGCCCCCCCAGGTACAGTCCAACCCTTAAATGAAACCTACATCCTTCACATTTAGAAATTGTTTAAAGTGGTTTGTGCATGAACATTGAAGCAGACGTGATTTATTGTTCACTGGGAGAAAAAAGGCAGATATTTGTTTTTGTAAAAAAAAAAAAAAAAAAAAAAAAATAGCTGCAGGTTTGGCTGCATTCAAGAAGAAAATATTAATCAAAAGCAGGACTGAAATTCTGCTCTTTATCAATTTGCCAAGACTATATAACCAATGAAAATATGCAATAGATACAATTTCCTAGAGCCCTGATACATCCCTGGAATCTACACCTGGAACTGTTTAAATTTAAGACGATCAAAAAACAGACATCACACAAGTTGAATCAATTAATCTCTACTAATCACTCTTGTATACAAAAAAGATCCAAATCCCTTTAATCCACTATGTTATCCCTCTCAGTTTAAACCATATGGGCCAATTAAATCACCATTCTGGCCACTTGAGCCCAAGTGAGACTGAAGCATAGTGACAGAGATGGATGTTTGTATCAGAGGGAGCAGGAAATGAAGCCAGCAGGTCAGCTTGTGGAACCTGCTCAGAATCAGACACAAAGGGGATTAGATGTCAGAGGTAGCTATACCTGCTAGGCTCAGATGTGAAACTGTCCTTGAAAGAACTTTAAAAGGTTTTTTGTTGAGCCATTGTCTGCCCAGAAATGTCAGAGGCCTCTGCTGCTGCAGCGATCATTCCCTTTTAAAGAGCTACTGTGGAAGTAGTTTCCAGCAGGGATGACCTTTTGTGATCATGCATGACAGACATAATCGCCACATTACCCAGGGGGCAAACAATGACACTTTTGTCCTGAGTGGTTGCTATTGGATAACCAAAGAGAGGTCATGAAACCAACGTGATTTATCCCCTTAGTAGCAGAAATGTAGTCACCAATGACAGTCTACCCTTTACCTAATGACATGTCTTGTGAACAAAGTTGACATGTGGTGCTGCATGAAAATGAAAAGGTTTATCCTCTGGGGAGTATGAATATGTGCTATAAACATAATGAAAACCTTTCCATTAGATATAGATCTTTCTTCCATATTAATGGAAGTTTTGACAGATTGTGGTGCTAGTTGAAGTGTCTGGCAAGTCGCCAACAAAGATTCAGATTCTTCGTTCTTTTGTGGGGATCACTTTTTGACCATGAGGTGACTCCAAAGGAGAGCTGATTAAATAAAAAAAAGAAGTAAGGGAATTCATTTCCAGAGGAGCAGGAACTCACTTAGCGCATGCCAAAGACATTGAAAGATGAAATATTATTCAGTGAAACTCTTGGAGGAAAGGGCGGGACTTTTTATCCTGGAACAATTCCATTTAATGTCAATGAAGCTTTGAAATACAGATCATGGATTCAATTATTGCAATCAACCTGAGGGGGCCACCGATAGAATTCAGATTATCATGTTCATTCTGACATAGGAAGGCTGTTGTCAAAGCTTTTGATTGACAAACGATTTTAGATGTAACCAACACTGTTTGAGATTCATGCAAAGATTGCAGTGTTTTTATTTTATTGTAAATATCATCCACTGTGCATCAATTTGTGTTCAGTGCATGAACAATGTTTTTATTTCAAATGTGAAACTGCAAGCTCTAACTGTTTTGGGGGGAACAGCACACAGAACTCACCAAAATGAAATACCTGAATGACTAAACAGCATAATGGCATTTTGTATGATATAACTGAGCCATGACTAAACGGTGAGTGGATTTTGCGGTTGGCCACACGTTTCGAGTTAACACCGTGCGCAGTGTCAGTGTTCCACCACTCACACTCTTGTCGGAAAACCCAGAGGCTTGCAGCCTGCCCTTGCCTGTTTTTCCAGGCCTTGAGTCTTGTTTTCAGGCACAACAAACGCTGTATTGGACTTGTTTCCTTTGGCCCTTTACTCCCTCCCCGAGGCCTCCTCACCCTCCCATATTGAGCTACACTCTTTGGATACTGTTCCCTCTGAAGAGAAACAGCCATAGGATTTGGCTTTGAGTATCATACCGGTCCAGAACAAGCTTCATTCCCAATATCTTCCGTCCCTGGACTCTTGAGTAAATATGTACAGTTTTAAAATATCAGCTAATCTGTCAAGCAAACCAAAGCTGTCCAAACCGAAGCTCATAGATGCATTTAAAGACACAGCATCTAGCAAGACACATTTAACATCAATTTCAAGATTGGAATAAGTGTATTAAGGAAACTTTTATTGACCCTCGATATGTTCATCATGCGAGACATCATGTTGGACAGCACTATGAATTAATGAATATTGGTCCATGGAGGTCATTGGAAAAATGCGAGTGAAGAAGTTATGCCGTTGGGATTTCTCAAATATCATTAAATTCAGTGGGAGATGTAATGCTTCTTTGCCAGAATCCGGTCCCATGAATCACTCTTTTTCATTTTCACTCATATCCACTTTCATGAATTTCACTTTCATGAATTTACACATTCATAAGACCGCAAAAGTGTCCCCTCATGGGATCAAGTAAAAACATCAAGCACTCCGACTGACCTTCCCCTGACTGCTCTCCTTAATAGATTAGATTATGGGCTACATTCAAATGCACACAGAAGATAACGTGAGGCAGTTAATCAGGAACAGCAGAGATAAGAGTGGAAAAAATCCTGATGTACAGTAGTTTGATGATCGACTTTGTATTCTCAGGTGGGAAACAGGAGAGTGGAGTTCGTGCTCTGCTACCTGTGGGGTTGGCCTGATGACCCGAACTGTGGCATGCACTCACCGGCCCTCTCGAGATAGCAATCACACTGAAGCTGTGAGGGATAAGGACTGTCAGAACCCCAAGCCCAGTCCTGTCCAAGCCTGCAACCGCTTTGACTGCCCTCCTATGTGGGACACACTTGACTGGGGACAGGTAAAGAATCTCAACTGAGAAGCAATTACTGTAGACTGAAACATTTAGCAAGTATTGCTAATATATCCTCTGGCACCTCTGTGTTTTTGTTTTTGCAGTGCTCCCAAAGCTGTGGTGGTGGATTTCAAAAGAGGCAGGTCCTGTGCAAACAGCGGTTTGCGGATGGAAGCATCCTGGAGCTGCCTGACACCTTCTGCCCTTCCAAGAGCCCCATAAACCAGCAGCCCTGTGCCAAGGACGAGTGCCAACCCCAATGGGTCACAACTAGCTGGTCCCAGGTATATTTTCTCAACGCACCAACCCACATTTTAACCAAAAAACAAACATGTTAAGCAATGTGTCAAATAAATATACTTTGAATTATTTTTCGGTAAAGTGTTCGGTGACCTGTGGAAATGGCGTCCAGAGACTACAAGCAGTCTGCAGAAAACAAAAGGAAGATGGAGCCCATTGGACGGTCGACCCTGGGAACTGTTCCACAATGGCCCGGCCCACCAAAATCCGGCCATGCTCCCTCAGGCCCTGTGAGAGTAAGAGAACCTCTGTTTGGCTCTTTTTCATCAATTTGTAATGCTAAGAAAAGGGAAATTTGCTGGAAAGCCAAAAACACATACCATAGCTTAGTTATTTTAGTGGAAAGAGCCTGAAATTACAAATGCAGGGAGATACAGTGAGCACATGTGCAGTAATAATAAAACATTTGCTTTTCTCTTCATTTCAACAAAAGGCTCTGTCAAGCCTGTTCCCACCATACTGGCACAGAAGAAGGTGTATATCCAGTGGAAGAAGGGGAAAAAGTTACACTTGGTAGTGGGAGGCTATGGCTACCTGCTCCCCTGGACAACTCTGGTCCTTCGCTGCCCGACCCGCCACTTCCGCAGAGGCCACATACAATGGCTGAAGGAAGGAAAGCCCCTGGTGGTCAGCTTCCCACACCTCACAGTAACATCACAAGGATACATGAAGATTCAGCAGGTCCGTGCATCCGATGCAGGGATATACACATGCGTTGCAGGTCAGGCAAATGAACATTTTGTTCTGCAGATCATTGGAAGCAAGAAGAAGCTGTCTCTTCCAGAAGCGTGGCTCCTCGCAGGCAAACGAAGGGATGGCCGGCTAGATGTTTCCTCACCAGGAGATCGATTTCAGGAGCTCCCGGTCCCCCTCAACCAATACGACAACCTCGTCGAGCAATTGCTTGAACTCAAAGGCAATCTTCCAGATGAAAAAGATGTTGAGAAACTGCACTCCAGTGAAAAGAACAGGTCAACAAAGATGGACGAGAGAGTAAACTCAGAACTTTCAAGCCATATTGTACTTATTGCAGATCCCCAGAGGCTAGATGAGATCATGGACAACCTGTCTGAAGGCCTTGGAGGACTATGGCGGGAACGACTCATAACACAGTTACTCAGTGAGCTCACTACGACAGAAGTTGAAACCAACGAGTCCACACTTCATCCTCCAGAAACAGCAGAATCCTCAACACAACAGCCCTTACTTCACAAACCTAACATCAAAACCCAGGTGACCAAGCCAAGAAGCCCGGTGATAGTCCAACGGCCAAGGAAGGTCGGAGTAGTGCCGTTGTCTGACATGATTGTTTATGTGGGAGTGCCAGTTCTGCTGCAGAAACCCATTGCTAGTTTGGAGCTGAGGTGTGAAGCACAGGGCAATCCCGATCCATCTCTAACATGGACAAGGAATGGAAAAGATTTAACGTACAACAACAGGTAAGAACTATTCATAAAAGGCCTCACACACATTGTGTCCATTAAAAGTAGTGCAACTGTTATATATTGACTGCTTGGAATGGCTTCTGCTGACAGAGTAGGCCTCTTGCCTACTGGCTCACTGAAGATCCAGTCTCCAACCAAGGTAGATGAGGGTCTGTACACCTGCACTGCAAGGAACCGTCTGGGATCTTCTTCTCTGTCGTCCTGGCTGCAGATAACGGGTAAGCAAGTCAAAAGAGTCTGAAATGTCATCTTGCTAGTTCTGTTTTTTTTTTTTTAGCCTTCTAACCAGCATTCTACTAATTTAGCTCAGTCTGTAGAGCAGGTGCCCCATGTGAAGAGGTAAAGTCTTTGACACACTGGTCGCATTTTCAACTCCAGACATGCATCCATTTGTTTTTTTGTGGCAATCTTTGATGAGTAAAAACTGAAAATATAACTGAAATGATTTTTGCAACTTCACATACAAACTCAATGTCCACCTATTGTCATTTTGAGTTTGTCCTAATTTGCTGTCATGTAGTCCAGTTTAAAGTAATCTGTGTTGTTCTTTTGAGGTTGGGGCGTAGATATTCTGGGAAAGCATTCTTTTCAGCTAAGAAACACACACACACACACAGACATAACCACAGATACACAGTAAGCTTCTACATACTCCAGTGGCTCAGGGCTGAGTCAGAAATTGGGAATGTCCGGAGCGTGCCACAGCTCAGATCATCCCTGAGCCACGCAGTCCTTCATCTCCTTTGGGCACGATCAGTCGCAACCTTTTCTACATTCTCATCAAATCATACGCCAGCGTGGCTTTTCCTGATGCTGCAGCGCTTTCCCTCCCCAAAGGACAACAATTTCAGATTCCAGGCAATGATTCAAAGAGGATTAAGTGGGTGCTCCCTATTAGCTTAATCTAAGGAAGAGGATGGGATGGGATTAAAAGTGCAGAAATGTGTCCAGGCTGAATTTTATTATATTTGAACTCAAACTCAGTTGAAGGTCACGTCTAATGGGTGCACTTCAGAAATGTTAAGAATGTGATTCTGTGTTCTGTGAATGAGGTTTGAGGGGAAACTGGGCCTGAGAATTAATTTTTTTCCCCGTGTTGTTTCTGAACAAGAACAGGACACTTTTTTAAGAAACACACGTGAAAACCATGACCCTCCAATTGTTGTCAAAGATTCAATTAAGGTCTGCAAAAGTAATGGCATGGAGAGTCACAATGTTGTGGTGTTTTTTGTTTTGATACCTTCTTACCTTGGTGTCCTCAGTGATTGGCTCTCAGGGTAAAAATCAAGAGTGATGTCTAAAAACCTGACCGCACATCAGGACAAATAGTATCTTTTTAGAAATAATAAAAAAAACCTGCTATGCACATTTTGAGTTCTTTGAAACAGTAATCATCTATTACCAGTTATGTCTGCTTGAGTTGTATTTCTGTATCATCCCAAAACCACATTGTATTGTTTTGTATTTTTAGGAAGCAAAGGAAGAAACTGTGTCCAAGGTAATAGTATGGGAGCCACTGGCCGTATTTGCTCTGAGAGGAGTAACAGCAGCCAGTCAGCTGAGCTGTGCCATGGACAAGCCTGCCCCCTCAGGTACACTTCTGCTAGTACATGTTTGGAATACTCTTGATTGTTAGACCTGCTCTCTACAGTATGTGTCTTTGACTTGCATTTTAGATTTCTCTGAGCTATGTCATGTTTCATTTATTCTGAAGTGCTTGATCAAGTCTTAAATGTTTTAAATGACTGTCAGGTCTACTTTTTTTTAGATCTCTTTGTCTCATACATCCTGTCTGATAAGCTTATAAACTTTGTTGATTGTTGTCCACTTTTCCTATGTGGTCTCAGGTGGCGAATGGATCCTTGGTCCCCCTGCTCAGCCAGTTGTGGAGGCGGGTCCCAGACCAGGAGTGTCCGCTGCATGAAGGGTCCTGAGGGCAGATCCAGAGAGTTGGAGAGCCAGCACTGCCTCAGCACAGGAAGGAGGCCTTCCCTCACCAGAACATGCAACGTGCAGCCCTGTGCCAGGTGGGCAACCACCCACTGGGGACTGGTAAGTCTACATTGACCACAAATACATCCCATAAGTATGGGTGTGTGTGTGTGTGTGTGTGTGTGTGTATTTACACTATTTAGAATACAATAAAAGGGAACTATAGACACCGTAAAACAATTAGTTGTCAGTGAAATAGAGGATGTTTCTTAACTGCAGAATAACCAGCTCATCACAGCATTTGTTTGAGTGTTTACGCTTGCAAAATACTTGGGGGGGGGGGGGGGAAGCACCCTAATCCTTCCTTATCTACTATAAGCATTTGTTGCAGTTTGGGAAGCCCCCTTTTTTTTATGTGTTGAAGTTTCCTAACGTTTTGTTGTACTCGTGTTATGAGCATTTCCTCATCGATCCGTTGTCTCAAAATGTTGCAAAGTAGTTCCCTTTTGAGTAGGAATCCTCCGATTGTATTTTCAGGCAAACTTTCCATTAGTTTGAAAAGCTGTACTTTCTCATAATTTTGATGAATTCTTTTCCTTTTAGTGTCACGGACAATGTGTTGGTCCCAGTTTGGCCACACAGCACCGCCATGTTTTCTGCCTGGATGCAAACGCTACAAAAGTCTCCTACAGGATGTGCTCTGGACTGCAGAGGTAAACAAGAATACACATGTATGAATTAAGCTGATGTATAATGTTGGCGATAAATAGCACTGTAGTAGCTGATGTTTCAGTGAGCCACTCACCAAAGTATTTCTGACAACTTCTCGACCCTTTTCTTTGTGTGTGCGTGTGTGTGTGTGTGTGTTCGTAGGCCCAGCTCTATGAAGAATTGCTCCACAGAGACGTGTGCCCTTTATTGGCGCGTGGGCCAGTGGACCCAATGCACCGCCACCTGTGGGCGCCATGGTTTCCAGTCACGCCAGGTGACCTGCGCACACCGCCGTTCTGGAAAAGCAACACGTGAACATCAGTGCATGTGGAGGCCTCGCCCCCCTAGCTGGCAGCGCTGCAACATTTTGTCCTGTGGGAGAGGTGAGAGGGGAGAGCAGTGCACTGAACGCAGAACAGAAGTGTTGTGAATGTACATTGAGGAATCTTTATTTTGTATTCTCTTTATTTATTGAACGTTGTGTATCATATTCAGTGAAGTATAATGTGGAAATACCCACTAAAAAACATCCATGTTTCTTTCAGTGCCAGCCTGTTTCATCAACATTTAACCTCCTATTTATAGAGCTTTCCGTAATAAACTTTTAAATTTAACCTCAAATATAAATGGTATTGCCAGGATAGTTTGGTCAAAAAGTCAACAATGGTAAATGACATTCCCCTGATGGGCCTAGCCAACAATGTTCAAATCTTGCTTTCAGTGTGATGAGGTCTTAACATTTCTAACATTTCAAAATGAAACCACCAACACAGGAAAAAAAGGGAAATACAGTAGTGGTAATAAAACAATTTAAAAAAAGTTCTTCCTTGTATCAGGTATTACCCAAGAATGTCTCTGATGTGTTTAATAACCTACAGACATGTTGGATAAAACCTCATGACATCAGATGTGCAGTATAGATCTTCTTGTTTTGAAATGAATTTTTTCAGGGTTTCCAAAAGCACACAGTCCACCAAAAACACTTTTTGTTTCCATGGCAGAAGTTTCAGAAGTTTCCACCTGGTATTCCCTATGCAAACATTGTAACGGCAGAATTTGACCTGACTCCATTCTGTGAATATCAAGCAGCATTTCTGAACATATCTTCACTTTATTGTTCTGACTGCCTTGAGTACTGATGGTGGTTAAATCCCCTTGAACAAATGTTGAAGTGGAAACCCTTTCTCCTGTGCGTAAACATGTGTAATAAACTGTAATCTCGTTGTTTTCCAGCAGGAGAGTGTCGGGACAGCACGAGGTACTGTGAGAAGGTTCGACAGCTGGAGCTTTGTCCGCTGCCTCAGTTTAAGAACCGCTGCTGTCACTCCTGCAGCAACACCTGAGGGCGGGGAAATATTCAACGAGGGCCAATGACAACCTGAACAGGGCCGGGGGGGGGGAAGATGCTCAGAAAGGACACGGAGACTTGCAACCTCTACACCTCGTCCTACACCCACAACTGTGCCCATTGTTCTGGCTTGGACGGGAGATCCTTTGTGAGGAGAAACATTTGGGTAGTTACACTTTGAGTGTGTGTTGTCTACTCTCCTTAAAGAGGCAATCCGTGTGGTATCCGTGGGGTTGAATTTGAAAGTATTGAGAGGAGTGATGTAGCTTAAAAAAAATAATGCTTCAGCTTTACCTCTTTTTTTTTTTTAAATCTGAAGTTATACCTACAGCTTTTCCTGAATTATGTAAAAGTATTGACATACATTTCCACTGCAGGTATTAGAAACTTCTGGTGACTGTTGACTTCTTTCTTGTAAAGAGGAACAGGTTTGTAAAAAGAAGACTTTTAGTATCTGTTGTATTTTAAGGGTTTTCCTAAAGCATTGGAACAGAGGTTCTCCATCACCATGTTCTACTGTAGCACCGTCACCTTATGTCCAAAATAGCATACGACATGCAGTTCAGCGTAAACAAACATTAACATGTAATAAATATACTTCCTTGACTGACTTCATACCCGGGGATTCTGGGTAGACTCCAAACATTTTGATAACCACTGGAGACGTGTGTGTTTGCTGTTATTGCAGTGGTCTAAGAAACAGCGTTAATAAATGTTTCTTCTTTCTTTTTTTTTTTAAAGCTAAAGGAACTTTTGCTAATGACATACATGGTTATACAAGAGATGACTGCATTGGACAAATGTCATACATTTAGAAAAAGCTTTTTTTTTTGCTATCATTTATGGCATTCCGCTCATGTTGATAGCACAGATTGAAAAAGGTTTTGAAAGAAGGAAAGTAAGAAAAAAAGACGAGTAGTTGAGAGTGCAGTTTGGGGTGGAAAAAGTCAGACAGAGATGTTGTTTGTATGGGTTGCACTATGGAGGAGTATGATTTAAGAAAGTCACATATGGGGGGGGCGGTTGTTTTGCACTCAACTCATCCAAGTCTTTGTTAAAAACATGGCTTGTAGAGTTCTGCTTCATTTTGTAAAGTGTTATTGTTTGTATATTTTGTTTTTTTGTGTGCGTGTCCTTTAACCACTTTGTGATGTTACAGCACATTTAAAAGTGCGTTGAGCTTAACAGTTTCTAAATGAACTCATAAAGCTCAGTTTATTTTGTCCACCGTATTATATTTGAGAAAGCAAAACCTTACATTTTGACCGCTCTTTTGTAATGCTTGTTCCTTGGTTAGATTTCAGTGTAGGTGTTGTATAACTCAGAAGATGTAAATATGACCTACGCGTTATGTAAACGATACTTTTGTTGCTTTTTAAGAGGAACGTTTTAAATGTACAGTTCTTACATGACTGTAAACAGGGTTTGCACTTTGAAATTATGTCCACAATTCTTTATCATCATGTGCAACACAACAAAGCCCTAGTAGGAAACTACTTTCATAAAGGCGTCTTTATTTGATTTTACAAGTGAACATCATTAGCATATTACTTATGTTCTCAAGTTGTATGTAGATATTTGTCTTGTTCTTTAAGCTATTTATTTTCATGTTTGTTCTTGTGCATAGTTTTGTAAATAATTACAAGGTTGGGTTTTAAGTATTCCTCTCCCTACAGATCTGTCTTGGTATTTAATGTGCATGCGATGGGGACCCTCTGCTGGTGACTAGATGTGTTGCTCTCTGCTCATGCCTGGTTTGTCATGAAATAAAACCAAATACATTCCTTTTTAAACCAGTTTGTCTCTAGATTCTCTTTCTTGTTAGTGTTTTTAATAAAAAGCAGAGTGCATTATTATTATTGTTCTCTAAGCTGGCTCGATCAGTCAGATGGCACTTTAAAGAAACACAATACACTGAGTTTTAAATGTGTAAACAGCAACGCTCCAGAAACAATCTGTCAGCTGGTAATCAGAAATAAAATCAGAGCAAGGTCAACACCGAGGGGAAACTGTAGAGCTCCAAAACACAGAAGTACATTTGGTCTGCCATCCTTCTCACAAAGAGAAACAAACCTCAGGAACACATTACCATCTGAAATAAAAATCACTGACAGAGCTCAAGGTTTTGAAGTAAGTAAAAGTCTGAGTCATTGACTCTATCCTCTAATCTTCAAATTACTGTTCCTTCTTATTTATTCTCTTATTTGTATTGGGCCGGCTGTGGCTCAGTTGTTAGAGTTGTTGTCTCTCAACCTGAAGTTGAAGGGTTCGGTCTCCAGCTCCTGCAGCAACATATCCTTGTGTCCTTGGGCAAGACACTTGCTTTGTAGGCGCCGTATGAATGGGATTAGTTACTTCTGATGGTCACTTTACATAGCAACCTCGGCCATCATTGTGTTAATTGGTGTGAATGGGTAGGTGTGACGTGATGAAAAAGCACTTTGAGTTGTCAGAAAACTAGAAAAGCGCTAAAAGCTCCAAGTTTACAATTTATCTATAAGCATCCTTATTTCTCTATTTCTTTAAGTGTAATGCTTTTGTTTTAATCCTAAAAGCCTAGGACAGGCGTTGTAACATAGCCACGGCTAGAAACCAGTATGCATGGCATCTACTTTGTATGACACAATCCTCATTGTAACTGTCCCTGTTAAATAAACAAAAGAAAGCAAAACGTGAAAGCAGAAGTAAACAACTGAAGTGGTTGTAAAGCACAAATGCCTTCGTTTCTGTCAACTCATTACTCAAATGCAAACATTTCACCTTCAACACTCAGCAGAACATGTTCAGGAAGCATACTACTGTAATGTGTGAAACCAGCCTTGAACCAGAATAACTAGACTTTCAAGGGAGTATTTTATTAAAAGGAAATGCACTTCCTGTTTTCTGCTTTCAGAACGTTCACTTATCACTCAGCATCTCAGCTTTTGAAGAGGCACAAACGTTTGCAGGATTTCCCCACCCATCAGTGGAAAGTGCTTTACAACATGAATCTAAAGGCTGCGATTCAGATAAGCTGATCATAACTGCACTTATCTGATGTGCCGAGGATTATTTCGGATCAGTTATGGGGGAAAAGGATGGTTGTAATTCTTCTTTGACAGCAATCAGGGTTCTGCGAGTTTCCCTCGTGGATGAACTAGAAGGACGGATTGACTCTCTGCTGGAAGTCTTAGTAAGTCGGGAGTTTTTCACTCGTGATGACCGTGAGGAGGTCTTGTGTCAGTTGGGGCCCCGGGCAAGAGTAAGAAAGGTGTTGGACATCCTGCAGTGTAAAGGCGAAGAAGCAGCTAATATTTTCCTCTCAATTAGCATCAATCATCAGCAAGAGGCACAGAAATACTCCAAAGAAGGCAACACAGATCAACCTCAGTCCGTAGGTATGCAAATAACACCCCAGAGATGTCATTAGCACATGTTAAAAGGTATTTCTGAAGAGTTTGACTACTGTAATAGCACTGCATTGTTCTTAAACAGTAAATGTTCTTTGAAATAATAATATCAAATCATTTAGTTTCAAGATCTTCGTTTTTTTTTTGTGCAAAATATTCAAACATATCTACCTTTGCAGAGTACAACAAAGTCAAACAAAAGCATAAAGATGTCCTTAGGCGCCGGAGCGAGAGCATGCTCTTCTACAACACTCGACATGGAGAGAAAATCCTTTTTTCTGAACATTATGTCAACCTCTTGTTGGTCGATGGACACCAGGGGTTGGACATAAAAAGACATGAGGTTCTGACATTTGGGCAAAAGCGATTGTCTTTGCAGCAGAAGTCAGCAGTTCATAGAAAAATCACACCAGGGGAAATATTCCTCAGTCCAAATGGAAGTCGTCCAGTCAAGAAAGTTCTGGTGACAGGGGTGGCTGGCATTGGGAAAACCATCCTTGTGCAAAAGATGCTGTTTGATTTCGGGGCAAACAAAAACTGTCTTACATTTGACTTCGTCATCCACATGACCTTCAGAGACCTCAATCTGATCAACAAACCCACAAGCTTCCGGGAGATGGTCTTGCGTAAGAACAGGCACCTAGCTAAAGAATTGGATAACATTCTAGCTAATGACAACAATCTGCTTATCATACTGGACGGCTTTGATGAATTCAGGCACTACAGGAGCTGCGAGGTAGATGTATTTGTGTCTGAGCCTGATGAAGACGCAGAGGTGGTGGAGGTCTTTGGAAGTCTGATGCTTGGCGAACTGCTGCCCAATGCTTCTGTCTTACTCACAAGTCGACCTGCAGCTATCAACCACATCCCTGTCGGCTGCATCGACCGTTTCGTGCTCATTTCTGGCTTCTCGTTGGCCGAAGTTCAAGACTTCTTCTCACGATACTTCCAAGACAGAGCTCTTGCTGACCGCATGTTCGCCGTGGTGTCAGCGAATGATCTCATGCTGACATTGTGTTACATACCTGCGTTTTGCTACATCGTGTGCTGCATCCTCAAAGAAAGCAAAGAACTCGGCGGACCAAGCCCCAAGACCATGACAGACATTTACGTACAGTATCTAGTGGCATTGCTCCGCTCTCACACTCAAGCAAGAGCTGAAACCTTTTTTCAGGAGCAACAAGCAGGAGCCAATCAGCAGCTATCTGACACTGTGCTAAAGCTGGGCCGACTTGCCTTCAAAAAGTTGATGGAGCATCAAACTCTTTTCTACAGCAGCGACCCAGATGTGGCAGCAGTAAAGGGATGCAGCCTTGTGAGTACCTTCCTTGACAAGACGGTGGCCCAAGAGCCAGGCTGTACTGAAGAGGTTTACTCCTTTGCACACCTTACTGTCCAAGAGTTCTTTGCAGCCGTTTACTGTGCCGTCACTGATCAGCCTTTACCTGATGCAATTCAGAACTCTACAACTCCCATGGAGGGATCCAACTACGGACATTTGGACCTATTCAACCGCTTCCTTTCTGGAATCCTCTCTGAGCGCAATGCTAACCTTCTGTCGAGGCAGGTGGGGCTGTGTTGTCATAAAGAAAAAGTGGACTCCTATCGTCAGAGGATCATCAGAGAACTTACAGCACGCTGTGAAAACGGGGCCCATATCCTCAACCATCTGCACTGCCTGTTTGAGCAGCAGGACCCTTCTCTGGCCCTCGCTGTACAACCAAAGACACTGCGGATTAATGTTTGTGATGAAACACTCTCCCAAATGGACTACAATACTATCAAGTACTTCCTAAACCTGACAAAGGGGACAATATCAGAGCTGGATCTGACTGGGACCGGAGTAAGCTGTGAATCACTAAGAGATATTCAGCCCCTGCTGATTAGATGTCAGTGTCTTTGGTAAGTTTCAGATCAAATTAGATTGAACAACAAATCTGTTAATGTATTTATATGAGTTTTCTTAATGTTATTTTTCTAAATGTTGTTCCATGTTCAGTACCAGTGGTCAATATTGCTGGCTTTAAATTATCAATGTATTAAGAGTTAAAACCATCATTTTGTGGATGATATATTGTGCACTCACCCCACTGCTTCATTTTTAAGGCTGGGAGAAAACATCCTCGATATGGAAGCAGCTCAAGCGATTGCTGATGTGTTGCAAGTGTCAGAAAGTATAACCCAACTAGGGTAAGATGTCGATAAACTATTCAGGCTTCAAGAGATTAAAAGCTCACAAAGTACCACAAAGACTGTTTCCCAATTTGTGTTCTCGTTTTAGACTTGGATGGTCGAACATTGGGGATGAGGAACTACTTGTTCTATCACATGCCATACGCGTGAAAAAAAAGCTTGAACAGTTGTGGTAAGAAACTTGGCATAACTTTACAACAGGGAGCATAATATACTTATATTAACAGCTGGAAAATATGCTGAATAGTTTTTATACGGTATGGCTTGCTGATAAATTTAAATGTAAAACATTTTAAACATTGTTACTGGTATGTGCTTTTACAGGATGGAGGGAAACCGCCTGACCTACAGAGGTCTGATGTCCCTCAAGGACCTGACTCCATATCCTCTGGAAAGAGTTGTGTGAGTAGGTTTTTTCATCAAATCATTCTAATCCCAATTTTTTTCAAAGTTACATTTTTCTGAAGCTGTTTTTGATTCTGTTTTCATACAGAGCCATATGGAATGACCTGACTGACACCGATCCAGAAACCTTTAGCACTAGAGAAAGTGTAACTGTGGATTTCACAGATGATGATATGTGGGACGGATGGGGGCAATGGGTGTTGAAAAGGTGTGAGGTCAGCAGCAACGAGAAGTTAGTGATGGTACTCCACAAAGTGTGCAACGTTTCAGCCCACTGCTTGAAAGCAAAGTGGGCGAAAACCTTTTACGAGCAACTAACACAGCTCATCGCTGGCAGGATAGAGAGCTGCACCGAGGAAGACATGTGCAAGAAGCTCAGAAAGTTTGAGAACATTTTGCAACACTGACAGACAAATATTCACTTACCTCAAGTCATAAGCTATAAATGGAGTTCATGTGTTTGTTTGATGTTAAACGCTTTGTGTGAAACATATTGATTGTGAATGATAAACTAGTATCACTACAGAATTATATTTACTACATAATATGATGCAATTTCCTGTCTTCAACCTCTAATTTGGGATTTTTGCCCATGAGGGAATGCATGCAGGTCACATATCCAGAATGTCATTGAAAATATTCAATATGCAAAACTACTAGATGGCCCGTACGGGGATCGAACCCGCGACCTTGGCGTTATTAGCACCACGCTCTAACCAACTGAGCTAACCGGCCACGCGCTTTGAGACATATATTATATTATTCACCTAAAATACATTAAAGTTCTCGTGTTTAATGTTTTATCTACTTTCAGCACATCAATTGTTCCCCTTAAAAAAAAAGGCCATGCTGGGAATTTATACAAGTGAAAAATGTAATCTTTAACTACATACTGGTTATCAGGTTAAACAAATTACAATACCGTAGGCCTACTGTTTACAACAATATATAAAAAAATGTATTACCTTATAATACTGATGTGTTTTCTATTTATTTTGATTTCTATCAACTATTTATATTACAAGCTAAATGTTTTGTACTTTTTTTGTAATATAATAAACACAAGTTTTAAATAAAAAGTGATCAGCTGTATTCACCACTGTCAATAAAATGTTGAAACTTTATGGAAAAAAAAAAACAAAACGCATCTTGTTCGTTGTATTTTTTTTTTTTTTTTTTTTTTTTAGAAACTTACCGGAAGTGTTAAAAACTGCTCGCTCTGATTGGCTGATTGTTGTCCGACGATTTTATCCTGCGACATGAAAGTGTCGTACTAGTGCCGTGTTCGTATGAAGTTAGCCGGTAAGCTATCGTCTTCTTTTATCTTTGTGCATGAAGCCCGTCAAACTTAATCGTTTCTTCACCTCTAATTAAGTCAGTTTTGTCAGTTCAATCATTGCTGAGTGGTTTAGAGGCTTTTGTAATGAAGTGGAGCGACGGTAGAATATTTAAAATGTCGCTTCCCGCGAATCGACATTTTAGCTTCAACAACTGTTTGCTAAATGCATTAATAATAATCCTCGATTCAAACAGGAGAGGATAACTTAGACTACTTAGTAGTGGATATATGTGATGCTTATCATGTTTACTACTGTCTACTCGTCGTTATATTGTATAGTTTCTGCTTATAATATGTCTACACTCATGCACTTTAACTTATGTCAATACTGTCCATTTACAACTCTGTTTCTGCACATTTACATTTAATTTTCATATTTAATTTACGACTCTGTTTCTGCACATTTACATTTAATTTTCATATTTAATTTACAACTCTGTTTTTGCACATTTACATTTAATTTTCATATTTAATTTACGACTCTGTTTTTGCACATTTACATTCAATCTTCCATATTCAATCTTCCTATTTAAGACTAGTAATGCTAAGTTAAATCCTGGTTGTATATATTCACATTCTTAGTTTTGATATTTTTAGTACTTATTTACTTTGTATTTAATATTATATTGTGTTTAGATTTGCTAACTTTGTGTTTTTTACTCATATTGTGTGTTTGGATAACCTGCTGCTGTAACGCCACAATTTCCAAGTTTGGGATCATTAAAGTAATTCTATTCTATTCTATTCTATACCTACTTCATCGATTGCATGTTTTAATCTTACTGAAGGGGCGTGTTTACTATGAAGCTGTGGGTCCTGCATTGTAGGATAAAAGCAAACAAGATTAGGTCTGGGATAGGGATCATAAATATTTTAAGCGATGTAGGGGTTGGTGAAAGGTTGTTTCATTTGTGTACATTATAATTGAGTTTGTTTGTTATTATCTTCTGCACAGCACGTTGGGTTTAAGAAGTTACTATTTGCTATGTGTACATTACCGTCCTTGTGTTGCAGTCTCACCCACAGGATGATCGACATAGAGAGAGGTGCTGCTGAGGCGAGCACCGACGAACCCAGCAGTAAGAGCAAGGACCTCGAGAAAAAGAAAAGGACCCGTGTGAAACATCTACTGGGTGATGTGAAGAAGCAAGTGGAGTTCTGGTTTGGAGATGTCAACCTTCACAAGGACCGCTTCCTGAGAAAACTCCTCGATGAGTCAGAGGACGGATGTAAGACTCTATAATGCACTCCAACATTCACATCTGACGTTGATTACAAGGTTATTTGAGTAAAAACTTGATGTTTTTGTCTTTAAGATCTTGACATATCTGTGTTGGCAAGCTTCAATCGAATGAAGACGCTGACAACGGACACAAAGCTGATCGCGAGAGCGCTGAAAAACTCATCTGTTGTCGAGGTAGTGTGAAGTGAATCTCTTGGAAAACTCTTAAATTAGTTTCTAATGAATGTACTCAACACACTTGGGTTCCTTTTCTTTTCAGGTTAACCTGGAAGGGAATAAAGTGAGGCGTCAGCTTCCTATCGGAGACGTACCAAATAACGTTGACAGCCGCACGGTCTATGTGGTAAAATAGTTATTTTCTACGTTTAAAGAATTAAATAAATGTTGATTTATTTTCTGGATGTTTATAAAGATTGTTTTTAAAGATTGATTATATATACAGAATAAACACCTTACATTTGCTTACACTTTTCTGCTCAATTTGAGAAATGCCTGCTAGAATAAATAATGTTGCACGATCCTAAAATAATAGATATTTCTTTCTTTTTTTTGCAGGAACTTTTGCCCAGGGATGTGGATCACAGCTGGGTCGAGAAAGTGTTCACAAAATGTGGGAATGTGGTTTATATCAGCATCCCTAGATACAAGAGCTCTGGTGACCCTAAGGGTTTTGCGTTTGTAGAGTTTGAGAATGAAGAACAAGCACAGAAAGCCATAGAGGTGATCACTTGAATTTGAATTTTTAACCGGGATATCTGACCACAGTAGTGTCAGGTTTTTGCTCTTTGGAGGAAAGAAACTCACAAAATATTTGGATGTTTGTAACAGATGCTGAACAACCCCCCTGAAGATGCTCCCAGGAAACCTGGGATTTTCCCTAAAACAAAGAACAGAAAGCCTCTGCCCCTGCCAGATGACATTCCCCCACCAGGTACAGTCATACATTTCTCTTACATCTTTGCTTCCCTGGATCATATGACAACATCGGTGCTATTTATTTAACAACTTGCACCCTTTGGAAACCCTCCAGGTGAAGAAGAGGAGAAGAAAAAGAAGAAGAAGAAGAAAAAGAAAGATGGCGCCAGCTTACAGACTTCAACTGAAGAATCCAAAGAGCAGGTGATGGAAGCAGAGCCCTCTGAGCAAAAGAGGAAGCGCTCAGCAGCTGCGGATTTGGATCCAGAGGTAGCCAACTCTCAGAAGACACCTGGGAAACTGTCGGATAAAAAAAGACGACGGTCGACCACAGCAGAGGGAAGTGAAAGTGAGCTGCCGTCAAAGATAAGGAGAGCAAGTGAAAGTGAAGGTGTGCAAAAGGAAAAGGATGTCACAAAGACGAGTAAGTTATTTTATCATCTTCTGCTCCATTCCAGGTCTAATTCATCTTCTTTTGCTTGTCCTCTCTCAAAACAAAGCTGCAATAAAACAAGTAGCATGTTGTGTAAACTGTGTCATTCCCATTGTTTTCTGTAGAAGCGCCTGCTCAAAGTGAAACAGAGAGGCGTGTTGAGGAAGGGAAAGAAAACATGGATGACTCCACAGTTAAAGCAAAGAGGAAGAGAAACAAGAAACACAAGGAGAAACTGAAAATCGAGGAGGAAGTCATCCCACTCCGGGTTCTATCGAAGTGAGATCAACATCCCTTTTTCTTTAATGCTGTCATCGTAATGATTACGTAAAAGAAAACCCCCTTTTCAAAATGTCATTTTTCTAACACAATGATTGTCTTCCTCTTTCGCGTGAAGGAAGGAGTGGCTGCTGCTGAAGGACGAGTATCTGATCTTGCAGAAGCGCAGCATGACTTCCCTAAAGAGGTGCATGACCAAGATATATCGCAAGGAGCCCAAGGTGCCAAAGGAGCACAAGGAGCACAAGAGACACGTGGAGACGGTCGATGATCCTCAAGATGGAAACAGTGAGTTCAGAATATAAAGACTAACAGCTGACTGTATAAATAAACACTAGTGGTGTTTTAAAAAGTTAAACTCTCTATAGAAAAAACATCTTTGACTCTGGATGATCAGCCATTCACAGTTTCATGCATATTCTTGTGTCCTTTGGGATTAATCTCTCTGTTGGCAGTCAGGTCAGAGGTGAATCATTTTTGTAGTCCAGTGTGATGAAAACGTGGCTGAAACTTGAACATTCTAAATAGGAGTGGGGATTTCCTGTGTAACACCACATGAAAAGCGATACCTAGCCCACGGTAGTCATAGTATGACGATCCAGTGACTCTGCAGAAGTCGGTGTATTGCTTCACAGTTTAACGATTACGTCACAGTGTCTGAAAAACTGAAGAGTAAAGTACGCCTCCTTAAAAAATCACTTCCATGAACATGTATTATTCAGAGCGTTGTTTGTGTCAGCTTCACAGAAGTAATAATAATAATAATAATAATAATAAAGTTTATTTGTATTGCGCTTTTCGCAGACAAAGGTCACAAAGTGCTTTACATCAACAAAAAACAACAACAGTATACATACAATGAAAGAAGGAAAAAATTTGACAGGAAATCTGTTTTGTGCCATATTTGTCATTTAAATTATACATAACGTGAGTCGGTGTGTATTTTAGAGGTCTACCAGAGGGAACAAAAAGGTTTAACCTGAATCCCTGTGTGACATTTTTCTATTGTGTTCAGTGATGCAGTTTATGTGCAGCTGTGTCGCTCTTTTATTACCGTCTGTTTCCACTTTGTAAAGTTTACTTTACTGCACTCCTACTAGCTGCACTACGGTAGTTGAGATCTCAGCCTGCAGTGAAAGTTGATAAGTACAGAAACCTCGTCTCTGGAGTCGTGCTTCCCACCTTCGCTCGTCACTCGTTCACTGAAACAGTATTCCACCGTTTGCTTTAAACACCATTATGACCTCAGGACGGAGAAGAGGTGGTACAAGTAGCGCTGCTAACTCCATCTGCGTCACTCGGTGGGTTTCCCAGCGTGCTGTTTTTGATGGGGGGGGCTGCTCTCACTGTAATGACGGTGCATGCCTCAGTTTACATGAGTACTTCGTTTGCACTGATACACAGAACACAGCCAACATTCTAGATTGAGTTATCAAGTCAGTACAACAATATATTGCCTTTTTGAAATTTTGTCCAACCCCTACTTCCTATAACGATGGAAGTATTTGTCCTGGAACTAGTTTCTACTAAATCCAGGACAAAGGGAAACGGTATGGACGTTAAAACATGACTCTAACTTCATAAGATCAACTTGTTGGTGAGTTTCTGATAAGATTTGACATCTTCAAACAGAAGCTAAAGATGCTTTTGGTCAGAACAATATTGCATTGTGTGGTTTGTTTGGCTGAATACTAACATTGATTTGTGTTTTGCTGTTTCCTTCTAGATGAGAAATGTAACAAAAGCGAGAAAGCGAATAACCACGGCCCTCAGTTTACCAGCGGTGTCATCATTAAGATCACAGACAGCAAGCCGCTACCACAGAGGAAGATCATCAAAGTACAGTATATGTTCCAGTGTCCAAGACTCTGTGTCATGCACATTTCCAACATGCCTTTAGATCACTACCAGTCTGTTCTACACTCACTGTAAAGTTGATCACAGCAGCTGGTGTACTTCTCGTTTATTAGCACATAGCGCAGTAAGATTATGAACTCGAGTGTAACTTGTGCTTCTTTGTGGATTACGTTGTGCAGGCTGCTCTGTGCAAGATCTCCCCGGTGGCGTACGTGGACATCCTAGAAGGAGACGCTGAGGGTCACATTCGCTTCCATAGCCCCGAGGAGGCTAAAGCCGTTAGCGACTTACGAGCAGAGCTACAGAAGGAACACAGCTGGAAGCTTGAGATCCTCTCAGGTATGAAGAAAACGTGTAGGGAGAATCATTTGAGCCTCTGTTGCTCTCCCGTTGAGGAGAAGATGTGGATGACTGAGCTGGCACTGTGGAGCTTTTTACATTATTGATGACTGGCAGAAATAATTTACTGTGACAGCGCCCGTCAGCTTGTCTCACGTTCAGTGCTTTTCAAAAATTTCCATCATCACAATTCCACCACAAACAGAGCTTAAAGAAGTGTTGATCACATGTTGTGTGACGATTTAACATGAGTAAGGGATGATGCCCGATGAGGTGTCAATTATCAGGAATTAATGGACGACGTGGAGGCCTACGTGTCAGACGGTTGCCTCCAGGAAGTAAAGAAAAGTAAATCATTATTATTATTAAAGTCGCTGAGTTTGCAGCCAGCTGATGCCAATGCCAGCAGAGTTTTAAAGGCTAGGGTTAGTGTTATGTTGCTATGGTTACTCTGCAGCGCATGCATTTGGAACAGTGAACAGACTTAACTGAAACTACTTCCCTAGGTGTCCATATGTCAAAAGTCAATGGACGCACACGTGACACCCTTCAGCCAATCAGAATAGAGTATTCACGCAGACCATGGTATAATGAACTTTCATTGAATGCGTCTCACAGGTGATCACGAACAAAGGTACTGGCAGAAGATCCTCGTGGACCGCCAAGGCAAGCTGAATCGTCCGAGGGAAAAGAAGCGAGGAACAGAGAAGGTGAGATCAACTAATTTATAACGTTTTGTTCATCGCTGACTTCATTCTGAGGTTGTACACAGCAGCTTTTTACTGCATGCTTTATTAGAATTCCATATTTAATGAGGTATTTAGGATATCAAATCCTGAAGAGATGTACACACATTCGGGATTGGAATGAAAGTAGCTTATACTGGACACGCCCATATAAGGATATGGACTAATATGTGAATGACATGTGCTCTGTACAGCTGAAGCAGATTGTTTATTTGCTTTCACATCTGATTTCTATTTCTCTTGTCACTCTGCAGCTCATATCCAAAGCAGAAAAAATCATCACTGCTCGAGCCAAAGAGGCTCATAAGCACATCCGTTTCCAAGAAGACTGAGCTCTGCTGAAACGAATGTAAATATTGAAGCACGTAGACGTCACATGATGTGATTTGAAGGGGACACGTTGTGTTAATTTGTTTTAAGCTCAAGAAGGACTAAATGGAATCTTGAACACGTATAAACTAGTTAAAATGTCCCCTTGTTTTTTATTTCTGCACTGGAGCCTCCAAGGTCATGTGGAATGCTACTTTGCATATTGAAAAAGATTTCTTTTTTTTGTTTTAATGAAGGGGAGAGTTTGTATAGGATGTAAATATGATCATTTGAAAGATCTCCCAGTCCAGTCATGAACAAGTCAGGGCATTTTCTTTTGAAGACGATTGCCTTTTTGGTTTTTAATAAAAAAACATCATTTGTTATTTCTTACACAGTCTTGCTTTTCTTTTGAGTTTCTGTGAGAGGAAGGAGGAACAACTCGCACCGACCTTCATGCAGTCTAATGCTGCAACGATACCACAATTATAAATCTCTATTTGATCCAAGTAGAAATCCAACAACACTTTTAACTTGTTTCGTTACCATGTCCACGGTAACAAAAACACAAGTCCTCAGTAGACATGAATGATATGAGAGGAAAATGTGATGCAGTGACATGGTTTAATATTGCATTAATGATATGCAGTACAAGAAATTAAAGTGCACATTAGCTAAAACTCTTTAAAGTGTAAGTGCCTGTCTGCTGTTCCTTATGAGAAACTAAACCTGTGTTTGCGGCATGTCCCTTCAGAAACCAAAAATAAATCCAGAAAGCAGATTTTTGTTCACCACTGAATTGGCACTGATTACTCGATAGGTAGCTGATAGTTTGCAGATGGCATCAAAACATTGTGAAAGCGTGACCGTTAAACCCAGGCCTCCATCCTTAAAAGTGAATGTGCATGCTGTGAGAAAAGCATCGCCTGTTTACATAAAATATTTCTTATATTTTCACAATGACTTGAACCCAAACCTGAAATTTGCAACAAACTCAGCTGTGCATCGTGTCTAAATTACACATATTGATAAAGTCAGGTTCTAAAACATTGCCTATGTATTTATGCATCTGCTCTCTGTCTGTAAGAGACGTAACCACCAGATGGACTTTAAAACTTCAGGATTTTCAGACCTGTGAAAATGAAGAGACCATAGATGCTCTCTCTTGTGATTGCTTTTGATTAAAGAATGACAATCTTTAGATTTAATTAAATTTCTGTACCTGTATCGATGTGCTATTGACTATTTAAAAAAAAAACCAAAAAAACAGATAGGGGCACCCAGGTTAGAATCTGACCTGTGGCTCCTTTCTGTCCTTCATATCTAGCTCTCTCTCTCTCGCTCTCGCTCTTTCTCTCGCTCGCTCTCTCTCTCTCTCTCACTCTACCATATTTCTGACTATCCACTGTCTTATTTCTCCAATAAAAGCATTAAAACCCCCAAAACAAACCTTTATTAAATAAAATAAAAGATTACATTGTTTTAAACAAGTGCTCTTAAAGTCACATTTTTTTAACTCTGTCACAACTGTGTTATTGTAAGTTATTGGTAGAGATAGAGGGCACAATCACGTCAAATGCTAAAACATGAGGTCTGAAAGCTGAGTCTTACTGCCTCTGTATGTATGTATAAATGTCCCTACTCACCATTTTCTAATGCATTGCACTATTAAAGATGTAGAAGTCCACATTTAGCTGTAACGTATTCCAAAGTGCTTCCTAAGCTGAATATGAAGCAGCTTCAATTAGTGATGACATAATCCTCTAAATGAGTGCTACTGCAGAGCATCAGTGACATGCTTGTAAGTATAAAAATAGCCGCTCTTACATAATCTTAGCTTCATTTATGGCTTTTATTGTTGTTAAAGGCAGAAACTACCTGAGGTAAAAGTGGCAGCAACGGCCGGAAATCCACCTGATCTCAAGAAAAACTTGAGTTTTTCTAGAAACCATGCCGCCAGAACCTCCTGGATTCTTCATTCCCGTTGGAGATGCATTCACAGCCGGAAGAAAATCCATTGTCAGCAGGAGTTGGAGTTTCCTTGGTGACGGGATAGTTGGAGTTACACACTCTAGTCTCGCACGGTTTAGATTGAGGGCTCAAAGGCTTTTGGTCGTTTTTGCAGATGTGTGCTGGCTCACATGAGCACACGGAGGCGGTGGACTTCTGCGGCGCATTCTGCTTTATTTTGTTAAAGGTTGGGAAGATTCTCGCTTTGTTCCAAGCTTTAAAGTCTTCCCTCATGGTGGTCGTTGTCTCCAGCGGCTCCTTGCTTTTCTCAAAGTTTTGCAGCGTTGGGAGGATTGACTTGGTGCGTGGACACTGATGTCCTTTGTAGTCCGCGTGTGTTGTGGACAGGAATTCCTCGCGATCCGATGATGGACTGGTCTTTTTGGCCGCGGCCTCTGAGAGAAGGTCTGAATTGGTTTGATTTGCAGGTTTCAAACTCTGAATCTTGGCCTGTGCTGAATGGGCGACGTAATCACACCTGTAGCTGGTCATGCGTTCAAATGGCTGTGACTTTGCCATCTCTCGGTCTGGCTTGGAGTCGGCGGCTACACAAACGGGGCCTTTCTCAAAGGAACCTTCTTTGGGAGCAGTGCTCGTGACCGATAGCCCTTGGTTGACCTTCAGGCTGTCACTGAGCTTAAAGGGCTGACGTTTGGTGACTTTCCACACTCTGAAATCATCTGGAAAGCAAGAGCAGTGAGAATGGATTTGGAACATGACGTACAATGTATTTGTTGTTTTAGATCTAAAATGCACGATACTGATGTGATGTGCAGACTGCTCACTCTGGTACACGGTCTTGTAGTCCTCTACTGTGGATGCTGTTTGTTTGGCTCCAACTGCACTGGCAGTTCTCTGGTTTTCTTTTGGTGGCAGCAGCGATGGTTCTTGGGGCTTGGGTGGAGTTTTTATCACCTTGTGGGCCACATAGAAAGCTCTGAAACGCAAAGTTATGACGAGTGAGTTGTACTTGAATGACACTATTATTTGGTTTGTATGGAACGAGAGCGAGCACAAGGCGTCATGATTCTGCCTCACCAAGACAGGAACATCTTCAGAGTGTGTCATTAATGCGTCTAGTGAGATAAACACTTTGGATCTCACCTACAGGTGGTCACATCCGCAGCAGTCCCCTTCAATGCATGGTACGGGTTTTTCGGCGTGGTGGTTGTGACCATGGCCTTGTAGCAGTGAGGGGGACGGTACCGTTCTTGATACTCTGTGGTCATGAGGGCCCGAGTGTGGGTTCTCTGAGAGCCCAACATATTCCTGTAAATGGTGGAAAAGTAACTTTACACAACTTCAACAACACTGGAGTGACGCTTTAACCTTTGTAAGACATACGGAGGAAAGTAAACAATAAAGGTTCTGAAAATCATTCAGAGGAAGACAAAAGATAAAAGGCTTAAGGTAAACAAAACACAGACATCTTTGGCATCTCACACAAAGGTAACATTTCATGTAAAACCTGCAAAGTTGTAATTGACAGCTTTACAACATACACAATCAGCATAGGCTAAACCCTTTCAGGCGTAAGCTGATCACACATTTTGGCAGATGCATCATATTCAACATCCTGCAACCCAAGTCCCAGAATTTCATTAAAAATATTAATGTAACATTTAAAAAACAAACAAACAAACAAACAAAAAAAAAAAAACAAGCAAGCATTTTATGTTCTCTTCAATAAAAGCCGTCAAAAAAGATCCGTCCATCATGTAAATAAACACATGAGCTCACCTCATTGATGCTCCTTGTTGGTGGTCGGTGGGCTGGGTGATTTGCCCCCTCAAACTTTTGGGCTCCATCTCTCTTCCAGCTCCCCCTACTCTCGTCGGAGTCCTCATGCTGGAGAGCTTGTGGTAAACCTGCTCTCTGACTGTTCTACGGCAGGCCTACAGAGTCTAAATTATTGACTGGAGGACGAACACGGGGTGTGTGTGTGTGTTGAACGAGAGTAGCACGCAGCGGCCGACAGCGTCTAAAAATAACCATCAGTGGATTACTCAGTGATGCGGGCCGGTTGTCAAGGCGAGGACGCCGCTCGTGATGAAGCACTTTTTTTAAGCGACAAACCAGAATTCTAAAAATAATGTGACAATTTAACAAAGTGGACGAGGGACTTGTGGGAGGGGGGTGGGTGTGTGTGTGTGTGTGTGTGTGTGTGGGGGGGGTTGTTAAATTGCATGTTTCATATTTCTAACTCGCTTTCACTGTGTATTTTTTTTTTTAACATGCTGAATATGCAACACAGTTGGAGTCGTGCATGCTGCAACGTGACTCAGTCCCAGGAGTCCATCTGTCACTTTGTACTCATGTCCAAAAAGAGTGAGAGAGAGAGAGAGAGAGAGAGAGGGGGGGGGATTTAAAGCCACACATGCACACACAAACAAAAACAAAATGAAAAAGGATGTTGTCAGGGGGGTTTTGACTACGCACTAATGATAAATTATGGACGATTCTGTCCACAAAATCGAGTGCCTTGCAAAATGTGTCCACTAGATGGCGTCCAAAGCTTTTTTTTTTTTTTAAAAGACTGCAAAAAAACCTCAATTAAATATGTTTTTTTTTTATGGCACCTACATTTAAAAAATAAATACTCAACGCTGAAAATGCAATAGATGTTGATACATTTTTAAACTTAAAATGCTAAAAAATGTATATATTTTTAGGCTTTTGTCAAATTATAACAGAACCAGAGTTAGAGCATGTAGTACTACTTCACAACCAGGCCTGTATACATATGGCCTATTCAGTGGTATATAACTAGAAAGGAAACAAAAACACGGTGTAGATGGAGGGCTCAACTGCAAGAATAAAGGAGATTTAGGCCTACTGATCCCAAATGAATAGAATGCATATAGCAATAAAACAGAACTCCAATAAAGAGAAGAAATACATTTATTAAATGAAAAATATTTCAGACATAAAGAATCATTTTCTTTATGTTCAGTGCTTTGCAAGCTGCCATTGTGCGTCTCACTGACTTAAAGCTCCTGTGAGGAACTTTCAGTGTACTGCGATCTCGGTTTGCTGATCGTGTGTAATTAGTGTTTGCTGATGAACAATCTCATCCTGCCATCTCTTAAAAGTCAAATGTTCCACTCACTGTGAATATAAGCTGTGGAAAATGTAAACAAAGGCTGTTTCTGCAGCATGCTGTAATCCACTTCATCTGTCACCTACCCCCTGGCAGTGATTTCAAGCGTTAATAACAGATATGAAGAAATGATCTAACTGGTCACTGATGTTCTTGTTTGCTTTCGTAGATCATAAAAAGGCATCGTTTTATAGTTTGTCTGTTTCTTAACCAGCTTACAACCCCTCACATGATCTTTAAATGTATAGAGGGATACAACCTTGTTCTGTACTCTTAAAATACCCAACCAAAGGAAAGCTGCACTCATCGTCACACAGTCAAGTCTACACGAGCAGAGTATAATAGAGATGTGTCGCTCACTCTATGAGATGATTCCCCCCCCCCGCCCCCCCCCCCCCCTTTTTGTTGTTATTTAGTACATGACAGAATGAAGGGATGATCTTTTCTCCACTCTGCACGGTCACAGGCACACCACAGTATAATACCATAATGTATTATACCAAGCATCATGTAAAATGGGGTTAATTCTGGAAATTATACGATTTAGTAAAGTATAGTATAATACTTACAAGGAATCATTTCAGTACAGTACAGTGCATTGCACACATATCGGTGTCAATCATAGACCAAAAACAATACTACATTTGACAGATTTAATAAAAGCCAAATTGTTGCCAAATGCTGTTTGGGAGCTCTTCTTGCTGAGCTGAGCCAAAAGACCAGGATCACTAAAAAGAGCCGGTATGTCCATGGTATCATCACTGGAGCAAAAAGTAAAAAGCCCCATTACAAACTAGGTAGTGATTTTAAACTGTAATCCGTACTTTAACAATATTCTACAACATCACCTATTCATTTTAAGGATCTGCTGAAGTCAGATCTTTATTGAAGAGATACTTCAAATTAACTTGTGATGATTTATTACTAGCCCAAAGATCTTTAGTACTTCCCTTTACACTAAAACCAAAAGAGTGAATAAGCTACCTTAAGTTATCTCATGTTTACTTTGTTGATCAAATTATTCATTGATTTTTTTGTTTTTGTTTTTGTAGTCTTGCTCATTTTTGTCAGTTGTCAGTTTTGAAACTTGTTAGTCTTGTTGTGAAGCAGTTTGAGCTGCATGATATTCACATTACATGGTCATGTTGAAACTCAAGGGTTGGACCTTTTGCCCCATATAGCTTTTATAAAAGCTTTATGCCCTCAAATCTCTTGAGTGTTAGGATCATGCCCTCTTAATGAAAAGCATTATGAGTTTTTACACTCTTATGCAACACAACAATAACTTTAGTCCACTACTGCCTCTAACTAATGCATTTCAAGTGGTTAAGGATCGCCCCGTGTTAATGACTGTATGTTTACTTCACTCTGAGCTCTCCATCTTTCTCTTTCCTTCTGAGTGATTTGGAGTGAAGATGCATTAAAAAGCCAAGAGGCTGGAGAAGTCAGGAGTCTGCTGAGGTTTATGGATATTTGAAGCCCTTTCCCATTAAGTATTACTGACTGCATACGAAAAATTTCTGCTTTATTTCTGACTGCATATGAAAATTGACTGCTCTCTTCAGTGACATCGTGCACCGAAAAAAAATCATCTCTGCATTTTGAAATGATGGAACAGGGTTAGAGGATAGATGTTGATCATGCTCTTCATAAAATATGGATTAAAAGAAGCTCAAATTGAGAGCAACAGTCTCCAAAATAAATGTACAGAGCATCCTTCAGCGTCAGTGCATTACCAGCTGCACTGATCTCAGATAGCTGTGCTGAAGATGAGTGCATACACAAGGTTATCATTCGGTCGTTTAAACATAGTCTTATGTAATGAGAGTGGATAAGGGTTAGATTTAAAGTTGAAGTATGTTCAGGCAAATTGCCCACATCGATGTTTTTTTATACCCCCATCATGACAACCTCAAATGAGAAATCAATGCATCAAACACAGTGGGCACACTGTGGGGTCACCAAACGCCTCCATCTCTTTTAGAGACGCGTTGATGTGCTTTGTAACTCCCTTTTCCCCACTTGATGTCTATTAAACAGCCTCAAAATATAATGCTATTTTCACGCCATTAAACGTTTCAGTAAGTCCCTGTACCCGGCCACACCTTTGAAATAGAACTTTCCAGATTAGTGTGCGCTTTTACGCAGCGTCATGACCAAAACAAAACCAAACAAACTACAAAAGTAAACATGCCCACACGTTGGCTCAATGATATGTCCTTCCAATGAAGTCACACCAACATTTCATTAATGATTATTGCCTTTATTGTCTCGCTTTCTTGCCTGGTTTTACAGTAAGCCATGTTAAGTTTAAACAAAATGCGTCTTTACGCAGCGGTCCGTCTTTGTCAAACCAGGGATATGAAAGTGATTCTATATATTTGCACATCATGGCAATCGTAATGCGACTGCAAGAGCTCGAAGGGAGCGGGTCAATAAATTATGTTAATCAGTCCGGGCAGATTGGAGGCGTGTAGTTGCCATAATGAGGGGGAGCACGCCTGCACAGTGGAAAAGCTCCGAGCGGTAAAGCTGTCTCCACTGCACGCGCGCGCTGCCTTCTATTTCCCCAGTCTCTCTTTCTACTTTATTGTGCATATATAGCGCGTTTCCTCTGCAGCAGACTACTGTGCAAGGCTCGGCGCAACAAGTTTGCTCGAGCCCCCCACGACGCGCCCGTCAGACAGGTTGACTTTGCTTTTGGTTGGAGCGGAGTAGAGCGCCTCTCTTTTTGGTCGCTGTCACCACAAAGTCACACTGCACGTGAACGCGGCGTCGCAGAACCTCTCTCACACACTCTCTCTCACACACACACACACACACTTTCTCGCAGAACAGTGTGCCATAAATTCGCGACTCCGCGCCAGATGCAGTTCGCTCCCAGCGGCGCGTGTAGTTGTAGTTAAATGGAGATCGCGGAGGCAAGAGGAGCATCTTCGTGCGTGGAGAAAATGGAGAAAGAAGTGGCGCCTCAGAAGCGACAATATCACCGCGCAACAGTGCTGAACATATTCTCATCTTTATTTTCGGTGGCGTCCATCGCCTTCTGCGTTCTTCTGACCATTAACTCAGCTGATATCAAGAACCGGGTTTTGGATTTGGAGAGTGGGAATGGCGAGCACACCTTCATCCGTGCCCCGGGTTACTCCATGGATGATTTTAATTCACTCATTGAACAAAGAGTGGACCAGCTGCTCTCTCAGGTAAGATTTGCTTGTGCACTTTTGATTTTGATTTTTTTGTTTCATTTTCCTACTTAGTTGCCCCTAAACCTGCAAACTGTCAGTGAACATCCACAACAGAACCCCCCCGATATATTGATTTCATTGAAAGCCACATGTGCGTGTGAATGAAAATGCCTTTCTTTCAAAATTTCAGCGCTCCTATGAAAATTTTGTCAAGATTCGGACTGCCAGACAAGCAGCAGCTGAATGCAACTGCCCCCCAGGTAAGGAAAACTCATTCTCCTGCTGTCTGTTGGTGTGTGAGACACTGGATTGGCCTCCAGCTTCTGTTTGCAGAGTTGTATAAAAGAATGAATGGAAGCTGACTGAACAGGTCCTTAGTTTATTTTCATTGACACAGATGACCCATGGCAGCTTGCCTGGATTGCGTTGATAGTGTTCTAGAGGGAAGAAGGGGGGGGGGGGGGGTCCAGTGTGAAGGATGCACACAGCTGACCGTCTATAACACTTAACAGAAAGAAAGGCATTTAACAGGGGGTCTATACATAGAGGCGCTGAGAGGTTGTTTGACTTGTGATGTTGCCTGCTCACTTGCCCTCTCCGAGGTAGAAAAAAAAAACCCTCTTGAAATTCACTTTTCCCGCCAGTAGATGGAAACATTTATTCCTTCAGTGTTGGTCAGCATTCTGGGATGGAGTCAAGGTTGGGTTAGTCAGTGCATCAGAGAGGGATGTTGGAGGAAATTCACAACACTATTATTGGCTGTAATCACTTTTATTCATACCACAGCATTAACTGCTGTGCACTGTATTATTTGGGGAAAAAAATGTTGCTTTCTAGATTGAAATCTGCAGTAAGACAGATGTGAAATGAGATATTTTGCTATTTGAAATACTCCAGCAGGTTTCAGCTTCTATCAGGTGTAATGTAAAGTTTAGATACTTGTGTAGAGTTTGAGTTCGGAGTCCATTCATGCTTTCCTCCTTGATGTGCATCTAAGGCTTTGTAACAGATAAAGGCTTTAAATCTCCAGTTATTGTACCACATAGGGTCATTGTTTTTTCACTCAGTTAGCTCAACAAATTGAAATACCTCAAATTACTTCTTTACTTCAAACAGCAGTGAGGACATCGTATTTCTGATCCACCTTGTACAGTAGTAGAACTCACTAATGCCTACATTTGCCACTTTTAATCTGTGTACTGTCAGAATGTCACCAGGTCACAGAGGTAAAGCAGGTAATAAAAAAATACCCCCATTGTAGTCCATAGACTCATCAGTTTATCATTTAGCCTGTGTCAGCAAAGTGAGTTTAAGCAAACAGTTTAAAGTTGGGCTTTTCTTATCTCATAAAAAGTAGATAATTTGAAATCCTTGCTTTTCTCTTGGCAACAAGGACATCAGTCCATGTTGCATTTGCACCAGACATGCTTCAACTGTTTGCTTGTAGCATTTTTTCGGCTTAAGCCCCATAAAGAATGTCAACAAGGTCAGTGACAATCAGAACCGCAAAAGCAGTCCTTTGATTTTCTGCTCTCTCCCATAAAAACATGTCTCTCATAGTAATAACTCCAATAACTCTCTCAGTGTGAAAATGACCCTTTTCATGTCTGTGCTGAACCACTGTACTGCAAGGAACTGACATGAGTATTTAAAGTTTGATGAAGAGGGATCTGTGTGCATCACATCCTCAGTCAACCCCCAGCTGGAACTACAGTAAGTGTGAACAAACTGTGGGTGACCTCTTTGAAAGAGACATAGCGGGGATGTTGTACAGTGCAGCCTTGTGTGATGGATGTTTGGATGGACAAACAGGTGGGGTCTGTTCACTGCTGGATTAAAGTGGTTTTCAGTGTAGTGGTCAACCCTCGCTTTAGGCAGGTTCTGCTCTGTTGATCTCTGACCTCTCTTGGGTGAAACCAAAAAATGACTCTCCATTCCAACAAAATGACACATTAGAATATTATAAATCTGTCATAATTAAACACACATGGAGAAAATGAATCAGAAGAGTGAAAGTGAATTTCCTTAAAGACTAATACAACGTGGTTTATCAATTGTGAATGACTCATCTGCTGAATTACAGAGCCAGGAGTAGTATTACTCTCTCTGTTCTTAATCGTTATCATATGCTGGCCATTTATTTTCACGCATTACATTTCTGTCAAGGGCAAAGATATAACAACAAAAGCTTTTCATATCAAATGAAGCGTGAAAACTCTAAAACTAAGGCGGTGGGCTTCATCTCAGAAACTGGCCCTCTCAAATGTTTTTGTCCGGTGCTTATTCCACAGCGTCTCCATAGATGGCTGAATAAAAAACACATACATCGTCTGTAAACTTTGAAGACAACATTGTGTTTAATATTGTTGTATTCATGTAGTGCAAGTGATTTACACATGCAACTTCTACCATATTTTGTTGAATGCTAAGAAGGCGCAAGGCTTTTTCAGGCCAAATATCTTCATACCCCATGAATGCTGAATGGGTTCACTCAATATTTATCCTCTCCCCTGTCTAAGAGACAGCCCCTGGCTCTGATGTGGCTTTTTTTTTTCTTTCTTCGAGGGGAGGAACGTAATGTGCTTTTCACAGTCTTCACTTTATTGCTGTCAAAGAAGATGGAGTAGTTGCAAAGACAGCGCAATGGTCCATAGCTGGAGGATATTTTATAGGTTGCTTCTGAATCAGAGGGAGTTCGTAACATCTTTATCAAAGAAAGTCCGACTAGAACTTAAAGTACGTTTTATTCATGCTGATGTAGTCCTCGGTTAAAGAAGATGAAGCTTCTTTTATGGTGTGATTTGTCATTCTAACAGTGTCTGGTTTACTAACTTTTAGCTTCTGATCACATTTTCTAACTTGGGCTTGAATCTAATGGCAATGGTTGTTTGAAAGCTCATCCACTTTGTTACCATCTGAAACATATCAATAATTTCTCGATCAATTGCCATGACACTTTCGTTCCACACGATCATGGCCGCAACTTTTTCGGATCCCTAAACTATTCCTCTAGTGTAGCACAAACAGCACGTTAACATTTGTAGCATATTGTGCCCAGAGCATCAACCCTGCTGACTTTAAGTTATCATCCAACTTTTGCTTCGGTGCCTCCATGGAATTATTATTTTTTGTGTCTGTGTGTGTGAAATATCTTTACAGCCACTGGTTTGGTATAAATTATGTTGTCCAGACTTTCATGGTCCTTAGATGATGAATATCTTGTCTTTAACTTTGTTTATGGCTCGATCAGTACGTTTACTTTACTCTTTTCGTAAAATGCCTGGACAACTTTGTTGCGCACATATTCCAACATGAACTATTTCGCTGAATGATTCCTACTGGCTTCAGGCATCCAACTTCTCTATGAGATTGATCTTTTTGTTTTTTAGTGAAATATTATTACATCTAATGGATAGGACAAATACGTATGAAGACATTCATGATCCCCAGAGGAGTAGGCCAACATTTATTTTCTGATCCCTGAATAGTCTCAGGTCTATGGGGAAAAGAAAACCCACCAAACCAAGGAAAAGTCTGAAGTCACACCCACTCAGTCTACCACACTGTGAGACGAGCCTCCTCCTAATAATTGCTTCAGCATTGGGGGAAGTTTTCTTTTCATTTTTTTTCTGTATACCTTTTCCTCCTCTGGGATCTGCATTCCAAGCAGGGCCTGTTGTTTAATGGCACCATCATAAAATGTGCTGTCAGCAAGCACTGGTGCTTTGCTCCATCCCTGTTTACTCACCCATACGCCTCAAACCCCCTCTCACCTACACCCCCCTGCACTCTGCAGCATTTCTTGAAGTTAACGCTTCAAAAGAGCTGGAAGCTAAACAGCCACAGTGCTCTTGAGAGAACAACAACATACAAATTGTAATGTGCGAGATTTTGGTGTTCCCTTACTAAACACCCGCTGCTTGATGTCAAGGGTAAAGGGGTAGCAGAGGGTCGCATCAGCTGTTATGGATTAAGATTTTAAGATACAACCAGAAGTAGATGCAGCCATATCTGTTTGGCTTGCGTTGCAGATCTATATTTGATTCACTTAAACGCGCAGTATGTTAATTTCACCACCAGGGGGCTCTCAATCAAGTTAATAACAGAAGATGACTTTGATGCTGCCGGGGAATCGTGGGAGTGATTCTCTCTGCTACTCCACCCTCATCCTGATGAAAACAAACTCCAATTGACCGTATAGTTGAGACGAACAGGCAAAACCGACCTGAGGAAGAGAATATATTTTCCAACGAGCTAATATATCCAAGAATACATTACTTTACTTATCACAGCAGCACATACAGCAACAGTACGGCAGCTTTCACTAGCAGCTCCAGCTTCCTTGTCTAGTGATCTCTGACGTAACATCCAGTGTTTCCATGGAAACAATAAACATGTCTTGTCTGTCATGGTGGCTGTTGTGACAATACTGTTAAAACTATAAAATTAAGGATTTATCTGGCTTTGATAACTGTTGAAAATATTTGAGGTAATGTAAGTAAATATATTGAGGTGTAAAAATTTGACATATTGTATCTTTAAGCAAGGGAAATCTACAAACACACAAACCCACAAAAATCTCTACGTAATTATCTCCTTTTCAACGTTTTGTTTCCAATCTGGGTTACAGCCCCCTCTCTTTCCACCATTTACAAACTGTATAATCCCAACGGCCTGATACATTTACAGTTGTGCCAATCCCCTCAGTTATCCTCAACAAAGTGAGTAACTGGTAATTAATCACTGACAGCTTTTGAATTTAGCCCTCTGTGTGGTTTGGTGCTGGGAGGTGGCCTAATGGCCATGTAATTACTGAGTGCTAGGTAAAGCTAAGCAGACTTCCAGGTAGCCACTGCTGCCAGCTGCTTCTGGTTACTTGCGTCAGGTTAGGCTGCCTTTGAGAGAGCGTGAGGCCGGAGACAAAAGATGAAGCCTGGGAAGCCATGCCTGCAGGCAACTGTGAATGAGCAATTACGATTTTGAGTGCTGCTAAATTGCTTTACAGGATATCTGCATGTAAAGCATGAGTGTAATGTACTCAAAGCAGTGAATAACATCTTGCAGGGATTGTTTTGTGAATGAAAAGAACAACCTATTGACTTAGATTTGACATTTGTCCCAAAAGATTAACATGACGTATTTTATCAGTGGTGCATTTGCCCTGATTTTCAATCTCACACAAGGTTTATTATAAAGGGCAGGATGCTGGAAATAGCCCAGATGGTCTCTTTTATACCTTTGACACAGCACTTTTTATGGGGGATGATGAGGCATGCCAGCTCAAAGCACTGGTAATGACTGTGAGGCTTGAAAGGGAGGCTTACTTTTTCTCCTCTTTACTATACATTAACCTGAGGGGACACTCTGAATGGGGAGGAGATGACATGATTTTTATATGAGGGATGTCACAACAGAAGGAGGTGGAAGAACCTCAGGCTCAGGGACAGAGCCGAAAGAATGTGAGTGAGTTGAAATGCTCGTGCCTAATGGCTCGTCTCACGTGTCCTTGAACATTTCCTGGCGGCGGTCCTCTAGCGTCATTTTGTGTGGAATAAAGTAGGAAGCTTGGAGATCCTGTCTTGGCTGCTTCTACTATTACTACTTGGAGGTAAATGAAGGGGTTTCCATCACCGCAACATAGCGGCACACCCCACAATTGAATAAAACGATTGTCTCCCCTTTTTGCCTGACATGAATTTACTTGAAAAATGTGCTGTGCTTTTAATGCAATCAATATCTTGCCTGTAGAGTTCATTGTTCTCGATGGACCACCGAAGTATACATTTGGACAAAAAGATTAAAACTGTTCCAAGGTTGATTGAAATTATTCTGATTTTGGTTTTGTTCCTTTCTTATATAAGCTCTTTGTCAATGGATGTCACCCAAATGGTTGACCTACAGTTGATTGCTGCCTTAAAGCCATTTTTTGTCTCTACTCAGGCGTGTATTTTGAAGGAGTATTCTTTGAAGCACATCAGTTTTCTTGTTTGCTTCTGTAAATGCTTTCTTTGCTTTCCTGCTTGGGGGTACATTTTTCGGTTAAATATTGTAAAAAATGATTAAAAGGCATCTGTAAGCCTGGCACGTATCTGTGTGTCTGTACCTTCAAGGGGCATTTGGCTGTGGTGATACGGCATCATCCCCCCCCTGCTTATATAGGGGGGATGATGAAGGAGGGGGGAATCGTTACTGTTTGATGCTCATTCTCTCTTCAGATTCAGCGCTCCTCTGTCAGAGCTGGGTGGCAAATCCTGCACAAAAGACAGCTCACAAACCCTCTGCCTCATTTGCTGGGTGCCCTCTGACACTGGATTGAAAGTCCCAGTCATCTTCCTACTGAAGTCTCCTTTGTGATGTCTTAAGTCCAACCTTCCCTTCACAAACCCACAACTCATCCATGACTTTCCAACAGTCAAAGAGACTTTTAAGAGACGAGGGGGATCTTTTCTTACATGACCCCTTTGTGAAACAGCTGGTCCACTGTTCAGTATGGTGATTTTCTTATCACTGCAGTGGCCATTGCAAAGTTTGAGGATTTTTTTTCCTCTCTGTGCTTTGACCTCTAGAGGCCCCATGGTGCTGGTTTCCCATCCTGGGGTACCGGCGTTATTTATCTCTCTTCCTATCAAGATAGTCTAGGCTAATCTCTTTGTACTTATTCTGCGCGTGGGATCAGATTTCGGAATTGGAGGTGTATTGGTTGACATTTTTAGTACAAGTAGCATCGTCCACTAGCGCTTCACTGGATTTGGCATGGTGAGAGCAAACGTTGTGGATCACAATTGGCCATAATGCAATTCCAAGACCAATTGAGCCCAGTTCTGCGCAGGTTTCCTATCTGTCAAAAAAGTTTGTCCTTGCTCCCGTTGCCCCTTGCTTACCCATGGTGGATTTGTGTTGGGTCTCTGTAACGTAGGGTTTAAACCGGCTCTATATGTTAAGTGTCATAGATCACTTTTCTTATGATATGATGCTGCGAAGAAGAAAGTGATCGATGTGCACAAGGATCCATACGCAGAATGGTGTAAGGATGGCATTTCCGCAAATGGTTAACATTATTTTACTGAGCCATTGGTGGTGACATTTCATGATAAACTTCAATACAGCAACAAAAGTAGTGAGAAGAAGACTACATAACAGTAAAAAAAAAAAAGTGTTAACAATGTAAGGTTTAAAACGGTTTTATAAATTGACCTGCACATGTTTTGAATGAGGAAAGAAATGAACACAATTGTTTTATTTTGTATTTATTTTACCAGCATCCAGAAAAAAAACTCTTGACATATCCCGTAAGTAATTTGAAGTATTGTTGGTAAGATGATAGCAAAATATCTAAAGCAAACTATATTTTACATGTTTTTGAGGATTTAGACCCCAATTTAGCCCCCAGTGCCAATCTGCATGAAACATTAATTTAATTTGTTTTGAATGAAAGGAGTATTTTCTTTTCATCAATTTCAAATCACTAATAAAGCACTGTGATGCCAGTGTTCACTCGTGTCATGAAAACTCTCCAGACGGGCAAAGCAAACTAGGCACCCCTGAGGCGCTCCCCACATGCTCTCTTACCCCCCTCCCTCCCATCGCCTGTGGCTTTGCGCCCCAGGCCTCTCAGCCCTAGCAGGCATGGAGGATGGGGGGGTGGGGGTGAGGGGCACAGATGCTGCTGCTCTGTACTCCATCAGTCTAATAAGAACAGGCACTACAAATAAAACAGGCTGGTGTGCAAAAAGTCAGTGGGACATGCCACGGCAGGAAGCTATAATTTCGCCAGCGTGTGCCTGACATGCAAACTATAGTTACTACGATCTCGCCACTGTTGATTTGTATCCATAAAAAATATCTGTCTTTAATTTTTAAAACCATGCAAGGCCGGTGTTTGCTGAGTTTGTTTATTTTTAAGTCTGTGTGTGCATCATTTAGTCTAAGGTCCATGGACTTCAGCGCAGAATTGGCAGAGCCTCAAACAGATTCCAAGATCTCAGGACATTTTTCCCTGATTGTGTCTTCATAGAAATTTTAGGTTAAAAGTCCCCAAAAGTCAGGTAAAATAAGCATCTTGTAGTTCCCTAAGATTTCATGTTACTCTTCTTTCCATAAAATAAATACAACAATACAATGCAAACCCGTTTTCTGACACCCAAAATCACTTTTGTACAGCCCGTTGTCCATCTCTAAGATGACGCTGACTGATTGAGATGTCATTTTCGAGATTTAAAACAAACAAATCAATTTAAGTCCCACCTTCTCATTGTTAGTAATCCTTTCAGAGTATGTACTTATGGTGGTTACTAAAGTGTTTATCAGAGCTAACATTTTGGAAAGCCCTCTTTTCAATTTTCAAACCCCTATGTCCCAGCATAAACGAGCAAGAAATCCCTCAAAGACAGCAGGGATTCAGGCGACTTCTCAGAGTGGAAAAAGTGATGGCGGCGAGCTGGGCTTGCCCAGAGGCTGACCAGATGTTGTATGATTCTAGACTCCCCCGGCATGCACCAAGAGGTTGGAGTCCAAATGGTTGCATTACTCCGCTGGTGTTTCTTGTCCACTGGGCTAAACACCAGTTGACGTCCAGTATGTTTGCCATTTTTCAGCCACTAGCCCCCCAGTTCCATGCTCAGTCTAAGAACCTTGCTTGAGATCTTGTTGGCTTGTTGGACGCCCCCCTCCTTGCCACTACACACCAGGGAACTTGCAGTTTGCCAACCACCTCTTCCTTTGCAAAGCTGTGCTAAATATGACATGAAATATGAGTTGTGTCGTAGATCTGAGAAGGCAATAAACACACGGAGCAAACGTTTGAGCCCATGTGCACTCACAAACATGCTGTCGCAAAATATGCACGCGGATGACGCCACGCACACATAGGGACACCCTGTACCACAGAAACATGCAGCCAAGCGTGACAGCCCTAGTCCCTCCCATGATATTGTGGTTTGGTTAATCTAATTTTCTAAATTAAGAGAGGGAGAAAGCATGAAATAAATGGGTTGTAGCCATTCATTCTCAATTTTCTCAACAAGCTGTGATGTGAAAAATGGTGTGGTATATGCTCAACTAATTAAGGCATATGTATTTTTCCCGAATGTTCATGAATGCCTCTGTTTCACTCCCCTTTAGCATGCAATTAATCTGAACAATCAAATAATGTGGCTTAAATCAACAACACAGTGCCCAAGGAAGTGGAAACTTGCCAACTAAACATACCTGGGAATGTAGCCCACATGCATCTGCGTCAGTAAAGATGGATTGATTTGCAGAGAGTTGCCTCATGGTCTGGTCGTAGTGCAGACAGTCTTGGTGTCAGGGGCCCCACCCTTGTATCTGATGCAGAAGAGGGTAGAAACAGCTGTGTAAGCCAAAGTTAAAGCCTGGAAAACCCAGCAGTGAGACAGACAACCCCTCTGCACTTTAATTTAATTGAGCGGTCATTTGATATAGTCCGCGCAGGCTAGACGGCTGGTTAAATTGTTATTTTTGACAGCTTGATAGACGGCGCTGATGCTCCTCAGGGCTGCCTGAAAATAGCTTTGTTTTATTCCTTGCATGAGATTGATGTACTCATTTGCAACATCGTGGCATGATGATGTGAAGTTTGCTTATGTGGGCACCCGATTTCTCTTTGGACCGGTTTTGAATTGTAAAGACTTCATACACCGTGTCCTAACAGCACGCACGTGTTGGAAATCCTGCCCCATTGCACGTGATCGGACGCTCACTTGTTTGTGAGCTCTGATTTAAGACGCACATGGTGGAATTCCTGTCTTACTACCTAAATAGCTACAGTTAATTAGCAACTTATACTGCCAAAGTAAGGGAGATTATAGCAAGCTAACTAGGCTACATTATTTAGTTGGGTTTGTGAGCAAAAACACAAATTCACAAATATATCAGGTACAAAGCATGAATCTTATTCCTGTGTTACTATTTAAGTTACAAAATAGCGATCAAAATGTGAGACCCCTGATTTCTACCAACCCAAAAAGCAAGTGTTAAAAGCTAACTAGTGACGTCTGAGCTCCACTGACAGATTCTTCATTACAATGTTAGACCAGATCTTTATAACAGTTGTGTATCAGTTTGGGTTTGGAGTCTATGTTTAACCCTAACCCTGAATTCATTTGTCCCGGCTCTAGTGCACATGGTGAAGAGAGATAATGCCACTTGATGATGCCCTTCATCTGAGTCATGCTGATTACTTGTTTGTGTGCTGAATCAGGCACACTGAGTGAAAATAATATGATGATGTCAATCAGAATACCTCATACATATTCTATAATTTATTATTCAGAGCAAAAGCATAATGATCATTTATACTCAGTATCATTCAAATGATAACAAGTTTTTTTGTGTGCCGAAATTACCCAAATTCCTACTGTTTGAATGACCCGATGACTCACTTTCCTCTACTTTTTTTCTTAAATACATGACTTTTCTCATTAATTAGTCTTCTCAATTTCCATAGGTATGTTGCAGATGTTCGAGTAATGCTTGAAAAGTTTTTTACATTTTGGATTTATTCCGATTCAGGACAAATGGCAAACAAAGGTATTGATTAAAACATAAAGAACAGCAGATAGACATAGAAACTGAGGTATAGCTTACATGTGCTCTTTAACATTTTTATTTATTGCACTTAATGTGTTATCGTTATAATGGATGTTCTATCTTGGTATGTGTAGCTTTCTTATTTCTTATCTAGAACAGTGGTTCCCAAACTATGGTACGCCCAACGTCGGGATCTGACGTCAGCCCAACGTCGGGATCTGACGTCAGCCCAACGTCGGGATCTGACGTCAGCCCAACGTCGGGATCTGACGTCAGCCCAACGTCGGGATCTGACGTCAGCCCAACGTCGGGATCTGACGTCAGCCCAACGTCGGGGGCTGACGTCAGCCCAACGTCGGGATCTGACGTCAGCCCAACGTCGGGATCTGACGTCAGCCCAACGTCGGGATCTGACGTCAGCTCACCGTCGGGGGCTGACGTCAGCTCACCGTCGGGATATCAGGATATGACGTCAGATCAACGTCTGGATATGACGTCAGCCCAACATTGGGATCTGATCTGACGTCAGCCCAACGTTGGGATCTAACGTCAGCTCAACGTCTGGATATGACGTCAGCCCAATGATGGGATCTGAAGTCAGCCCAACTTCGCGATCTGACGTCATGAAAACTTTCATTTTGAACCCTGTAAGGATGTCACTTGGATATCAATAGTGAACGTTTAAAAGACGATAAAAAATGACGTCTCTTTCACATTCAGTATCGACGTCAACAGGACTGCCTTATATGGTTCGGATTGAACGCTTTTGTGACATCTTTCTTGGACGCTAAAAAGACTTTAATTCTGAACCATAAGAAGGTGTCCAGATTTCTCACCTTGGCCCCTGTCGATGGACAAAGATAAATTGTGCAATGTCTAAATAAATCAGTTTCTTAATTGGAGCCATCCTTTCTTCTGAAATTCTCGCTCACTGTTAATGTTTATTGTCTCATAAGTATGCCCCAGAGTGTTTTCACTGCTTTCCCAGGGTCTGCTTACAGTGCAAATGAATGGCAGTATATGTTCATAGAGTGAGCAGATTAAGACGGTCAAACCCACAGGAACACGGCAAACCGCATTAAGATTCAGTGGGAAAATTGACTTACTGTGCTTTTTGCAAAGACACCATGCTGCTGGGTGATTATGACTTAATCTTGAGGTGTGTGTTGTCAAGGTTATCGCTCTTGTCAGTCTCTAAAAATAATGAAAGTAGGCAATCTTTCCTCCATGGCGTCATGACTGATTTGAAGTGCTTCAGGTAGGGATTATCTATTTCTCTGTGCTAAACAGCCAAAGATGAGCAGGGATCACTTCCTGTGACCTTGACCTTCAAAACAAATTACCTTCCCAGCATTCTGTCTACCTCGCCTGACACAGTTGAACATTAGAGACGTTTTTTTTATAGCCATAAGGGGGAAAAATGGAGACATGACTTTGCATGTCACACATTTCAGCTTATTAAGTCTGACATGACATGAGTTTGAACTTGTCACAGTATTTTTGGTACCCAGGGTGCCTGATTGGTTTCTGTTGGTCATGCTGCCAAATGCATGTGTAATATGAATTTAAGGAACATTTGTAAACATACTGACGCCCTGAATTGACTATTGGATTTCAGCTCCAGCGTGCATTTGCAGTTAACGTTAACATTTTTTTTCCTTTCATGTAATAAACGAGATGGAAACTTTTGCACACTTGTGGCTCTGCAGTTATGTAATGCACGCCTGATTGTGTACTTATTCTCAAAGCAGTTATTCATGCACTGTTGGCTATCCTGCTTCTGAACTAGGAGTCACTTTTTGAGGTGGAGGTCAGTCTGCAGGAGCTGGCAGGGCATCTGCGTTACTGCAAATGTCAGGTCCCAGTTATGTGAGGGTGTAGGTTTCGTCTGAGCAAGAACAGGGAATAGCATGACATAAGTCAATGTTTCTTTCGTTTAAATCTTAAGTTACACTAAATCCCATAGGTTAGGGTTAGGCCTTCTTGCTTGTGAGTGTACAACCCATAATTCTACATCTTAGCAGTTCTAGATCTAGTTGCAGTTTAAGAAAATGCTGTAGAGTTGATCAAATACCATGATTGCATATTTTATTTTCTGCTGAAGTGCATATTCAGGAAAAGATGGGGTTCACTCAGCAACATCCTTTGGCTTTTCATAATAGAGGTAATACGCTAAAGTGGGTGGAACTCATTATCGCCCGTTAAAAGCTTGATACTACCATGAAGTGTCGGTTTCATTGACGCATTTAGTTGTGATTATACTGGTGGTGGCAAAGCAAGACAAAATCAGTGGGCCGGATATGAAGCCACCTCTGAGAGGTGCCGCCTGAGGCAGGGTGCAGTGCTGACAGAGGTCAGAGCTGTACAGTTTTAGGTTGCAAAACTGCCCTATTGCATTGGCCATAATGTTTGTACTAGCAGGACTTGCTGAATTCATTAGTTTCAAAGAAGCCTGTAATGCTCTCATTCATTTGGGTATCATTGTGCATTATAAGCTTTTAAATTGTTTTACATGCAGGCTTGTAGATATGCAAACTCACAGACAATGGCATAAAGGCTGAGCTGGACTTCAACTGCAAAGATGGTTTGTAAGAGAAAAACTAGATACCAACTATGTACTTATAGTTTGCAGTCCCCAGCTCCCCGGCCTGTTTTCAGATTAGCGTCTGCTAGCCAAAGTCAACAGTAGAGGAAGTGAATAAAACGACTTCCCTCGTTCGCACCAACACTGCTTATGCCTCTCAAGATCTGGTGATAATTCTTATATTCCTTAATTTTGTTTTTGTTTTTATTACTGTGAGTTTCCAAAGTTTGAATTATTTGAGGGGGGGAAAAAGTGCTAGAGGCAGTGTAGTAAAAAAAATGAATATTGTATATTTTTCTGGGTCTGGCAAGAGATGCTTAAGAGACACTGAGAATATTTTGACTACAAGTTGATCGAGCAAAATGCCAGAAACATTTATGGCCCAGGTTAAATATCTTATGAAGACAGTTAAGGAATGCAAGCAAGACAGCCATCTGAGAAAAACCATCCAGACAAGGACATCTAGACTGCAGTGGTGGATTTTATAAATTGTATAAATTTGACTTCATCTTGAAGGAAAATCATGGCATGTTTGGAAAATACACTTATTTGACCCCCAAAAAAAAAGCGTGCCGCAAAACTCTTGGTTATTTGGTCCCTTAAAATGTATTATTCTGAAGGTTAAAGAGATGCAAAGTTTCAATAAGTGAACTTTAGAGGTTCTGGTGCGCTTATTCAAGGCTAGCTGTTTCCTCCTGTCTCCAGTTATTGAGCTATAGGTTGAATAAGATAGCAGCTGGTGGTATATTTGATGACATCTGAGTCTATCAACAACCCATCCATCTCTCTGCAACAATGGAAAAGCATTTGTTGAACCATAATTCTTTAACACTAAAGAATGAATGAATTAGACATGGATAATTTAAGATGTATTCTATTAACATTTTTAATCCTGTGTGATGATTATGCTTCTTTTATCAACCCACTTATTTTCACTGAAGTAACGTTTAAGGTAAAGAATGGTTATATCAAAATTTGGCTTTGGATTCAGAGTTTTACATCCACAATACAGAGGCCAAAACGGAAGGGTAATAATTCTGAAAATGAGGCAAATTGCTTGTAAAACAGGTTACCCAAAAGTCAACAAAACATCATCAAGGCACTGCTTGCCACCTCTGATGTCAAAATTGGGTCAGGTTCAAGGCCCTTCCCAACCCACCCGTGTTTAATTGCCATGTGCTAAAGAATTTCCCATGTGCACACAAACCAGTCAAGTCTGGTGCGGCCTAATAATTGTTCACTCAAATCGCCTCTTTGTGCTGCTGTCTGCACTCAGGCTGCCAGGATTTTTTCCCCTTTCTGCACACTTCAAATGAGATCTCCCCCACCATGCTTGCAATGATGAATTCAGAACGAGCCAATGCAGAGAACTCTCTAATTGAAAGGGGTTATCTGCGCAAAAAATCCTTTCGCTACCCTTTGCTACCGACAGCAGCGACATAAAAGACACACTTAGCTGTTTGATTTCAACCAGGAGCAAAGCAATCTATTACTCACAGGGACATTTATCACTTCCTCTACCAACAAGGAACCCCTTCTGCTCCGTCCAATCACCTCTCTAGCTTGTTGAAAAGCCGATTCAATGAGACGAGCATGGAGAAACAAGCTGTTTTGGGTCTGCAGCTATTGACTGGATTTATCGACTGGGTAGGACAAAAAAAGTGGCCAAAATAAGCAGCAATGACAAACACAGAAACTGGTGAGCAAAAAGAAAAGAATATCTCTTTATGTTGTAAGCGGAGCCGCATGTGTGTGCACTGCTGATACGGATCCCCCACGAGATGGTTCAGGTCACCAAATCCCTCCTCAAACAGGCCTCTGAAAAAAAAAAAGATTTATTTGGATTTTTCTTGCTTCAAAGTTGGAGGGGAAAAACCAGGAAACACACAGAGTTTTTTTAGCATGCTTTCTGCAAAAGGGGCGCTTCAGAGTGATAAATTATATAAATGTCTTTGGAGGCCACATTAAATGGTTCATGAAAATAGCAGGCCTTTAGAGAGTTTACTGTGCCGCCTTTGTGCAGCATGCTTTGATGATGCTAAATGCTACAGTGTTCTATCTGCTTTGACAGGACGTTGAGCCATGAAAAGGTTTCATCCTGAGTAAATTCTCCTGTGTGAGAGTTTTATCTCCAGTGAGCATAGAAATCCAGAAGTGTAACTTTTGGAAATTGGTGTTGAATCTGATGAAATGGTCTTGTCAAACTAGCTGCACTTGCTACATCCATTAGAAACCTCTGAAACTCGACACTGAAAAAAAGATGAAGCAGGTCATGTTCTGCCCCATATTGATGCCTTAAAATATTGAATATGTCAGTTTGGTCTTGTAGCTTGTGTGGTTGTTGTTTTGTGTGTGTGTCTGCGCATAGAAATTCAAGCTCAGGTCAGACAGACTGTTGGCATGATTCCTAGTTTTCACCAAGAAAGCAGCCCCTGTCAGACATCCAATGACCCTGGGCTGGAGATGAAGAGTGTGTATATATTTACACTGTTTGTGTGTGTGCGTATGTGCTTCTCTGGTTTGCCTGTGCCTCAAACTGACATTTCCAACTGGTAGCTGGTGTAAATAAGGCCGCCAACCACAGCAGGTGTGGGGAGCGGACCGTGAAGCAAGGGAGGTCTGCGTCCCTTCAACCCCAGGCTGCAGTGAAACCGTCCTGGAGGAGTCAATATTTGCACTCGGTATCAAAGCCGGCCCTGTTTTTGTATCAAAAACCAGGCTGTACAGAAGCTAGCTTGTCTATGAATCCAAAATATGTCGGGGATTCCATATGCAACAGTTGCACTGGTGTATTACACTCTCATAGTTTGTGGAATTAGCATAAACGCTGTCTTCATGTGTGTAGGACATGAATTGTGTCTCGCGCCTTCACCAAAATTTGGACATTGCAACATAAGCATGAAGTGAAATGCATTGTCACATTTATTCTAGTCATACAAAGATTATCATAATAGAGTTGCACAAACCAATTTTGATATTTGGAGATGAGCAATGGGTCAATTTTTTGATTATAATCAGAGGTGTCACCTGCAGGGTCTTATAGCCCATTATTGTTTATTTAAATGCTCAACTTTATTGTTGGGGTTTTCTCTGCTCTCATCATTGCCATTTCCAATTTGATAAGACATGCGTGCTTCCTACCCAGCACTTAATACTACACAAAGTTGTTGCTAGCCGCTAACATGCATGTTTTTTCACGAGTTGGAGAAGACCCAAAACAGAGCTAAAAGGAGAGTACATGTTATACATTAATTGTATTTCTATATATTTCATTTGGCCAGAAGGGCCTCTCTAAAAAAATGTTTTCTGACTGTTTTCTGACAGTTTTGATTTTTCACAATGACAGATTGATAGTTTATGACAGCTCAGATAATCTGGCTGAACAGTCAGATTTTCTGACCACTTGTTTATTCCACCCAGTATCAAGATATATTGATTAATGTTGAATGTTGGGAAGAAATTCCACCATTACTTAAATACTTTAGGGTCTTTTAATTTGATTTCATTGAAACAAAGTGATTTTGGTTACCCCACCTTTGGAGGTAGTTTGATTTACATTGTTTGAACGCTCCGTCATTGCTCCTTTGCTGGAGAGCAGACTGCTCTCGTGTCTGGGTCCATCCCTCCTCCCTGTCTCTTTAATGTAGGTGGAAAAACACTTACATAGCTTTGCTTTGATTTGCAGTGTGTACAGAGGAGTTTCCATCACAACTTCTCTCATGTGGTCTGCTGCTCCCGCTTCTGTCTGCTCATTGAAACCATCCTCTCACAGGGCTCCTGGACAAGACAGTGTCTTGTCTCTATCATTGACCATCTCAGGGAATTCTATATCAGGTTTACACAACATTGTCTGCAGTGAGGGAGGTTGTTTAAATTTATGAAAGGAGGCACTTAAGATACCAGTAAGAGTTACATATCAGGGGTAAAAAAGTCTGAGTATGTTAGAAAATGTAGCACACAGCGCCTAAAGTAAGTGGCTCAGAGAGCCATTACCCAATTATACAAATGTAAAGTAACCAGGAGTCACAGGCAGACAGGCTTTGGTTAACACTTCACCATGAGGTCCTTTTTAAAAATTTGCACCACATGGGTTTCACACACCTTTTGCATGCAACAAAAATCAGCCACACTTTGGCTTCAAGGTTGCGCATTTGCAGGAGTTTGTGGTAAACAAGCCAAGCAGGGCACTGCTCGCCCGACTCTCCTGTGTCGCAGTCTTTTTAGTGTCCTTTTATAGCCTCCTTCCTTCCTCCTCACACTCCACAGTCTACTGAGAGCTCATGCAGGCACACGGGGGAGTAAGGAAGTCAGCATGCTTCATTAAGTGAAATGTGGCACAACACACGTCACTGAAAACAACAGAGGCTCTGTTCAGGAGAGAAATGACACTAAGTAATAATAGTGAGCCAGAAGCTGCCCTTAAGAAATGGTTGTTGGTTACACGGCATCCAGTTGTGGTTTACAGATTTTTATTTCATACTGGCTGAGGTGGAAGTGTTGAAAAAGGCCGCCTTTGCAAGAAGCTCCTTCATGATATTGAAAATGAAGGCAGTGAATTACTTTAGTACTTTTGTAGTTGTCGTAATCGAGTGAACTTTATATGGTCCCAGTATAATCTGTTATCAAATTTGAACACTTAAGCCTTTAATCCAATTAAATGTATTATGTAATATCCTGATGTAGTAAAGATATACGTCAATGTATTAAGCAAGTATTATTTATATAGGGAGAGTGTTGATTGAATTATCCCATTCGAATTTTGGTCTGTGGTGTCATATATCAGAAAATATTTGACCAAGAATACTTGATCCCCCATAATAACAGGACAAACTCAAGCAATCATTAAACAGTGGATTAGCCTGGAACATGTCCAATGTATCTACGTGACTGCCAAGACGAAGGATTAACACCTTTACCTTAAAATTAGCTGGTGGCAGAGATAGATGTCCACTAAGCTGACACAAGCCCACGGATCAGACTTGGAACGTAGTTCAGCTGCAAAAAGTTGTCTTTAAAACTACAGGCGTGATTTAGAGACTATAATTCTTACAGATTGATTGGACACATTTTGTTACATATTCATTTTTTGAAAGGTCCCTTGTTTATATTTGTTTATTCATATTGCAAAATTTCCAACAACTTTTATACAAACTTGCACCCCCAACTGTTGATACGTGTGATAAACCAATAGTAGATTTATGTCATCTTTAAACCACTGAACAGCCGACATGCAAACAAACAAACAAGTGAGAGGGGACCCACTCATAAAAACATAGCTCCATTTAGCACAACTAGTGGACAGGTCCTCCAGAGGGGACTTTTAAGTCATGTCAAGAAAACGACAAATAGCTCTCACTCCACGACCAAAATTAAGCAGATTTGTATTTTTTTCTGTATTATGTGATTAGAAATATAACTTTTAAGGGTCTTGGGCTTTTTGTTGGAGATCGGATGTATCTCAAGCAATTGTTAATCAGTTTTTGTGTAAAGGACTACCACTAAATCACAACCAAATTAACCCCAAGGCCACATTACTAAAAGTGCAGATCTGGACTGAACTCTTTGTTATATAATCTCTTATCTGGAGAAGCCAGCTATTTGCTCCGGACATTGTTCACTTTTACTCACTTTTATAGACTTAATTAACCTAAAAAAACCAATTGCAGTCATTAATACATGATTCAGAGATTTACACACGAGGAATTATTATGTAAGCTGAACGTGAAAACACTTGCCCTATATGTGAACAGATTGAATCATCGTCTATGGTCTGCATCATGTACACGGACCAGACTGAATAAATCCCAACAGACAGGTGCATGTCTGCAGCACCTCCAGGGTGGCTGTGCTGGGGGGATTAAGGAAGGTGAGAGTGTTGGAGCTCTGCCTCGGGGCCTGAATCCGGCTGCTGCTGTTTAGCCAAGACAGCGCCAGCGAAACAGAAAACAGATGACAGAGAGAGGGGGGGAGTTGAAAGGCTGGCTTTCGTGTTCCTTCTGTTCTATGTCTGTGTTTACCCTGGAGGGATGTCAATAGGATAAGGTAACCATATTGTGCATTATATTACCCATGTTGCAGCATGGTGAGGTACTTCCATCTATCCTACTTTTCAGGGTATTATATCATCAGTCCAGCAGTAATATCCCATAATGACTAAACATTTATTAGTATAAGGAAACATGTTGAATGCACACTTCTGCTCAGTTGTTTCTAAACCCAACAACCCTGGGGATGATAACTTCTATAGTGATTGAAGTATATAAAGCCCTTTATCCATCCGCTGTAGAAAGTCTATCTTCTTCTCAATAAAACATCCATGTGCTCTTTCAGGGGCTTTTCACAGTCTGACTGCCTTGTAGCAGAGCAGTGATCCGTATCAAAGTAGGTTTGGCAAAGCCCCAATGTCAATTAGGGCTCCAGTGTCATCCCAACTTGTGAAAATGTTTCCAAATCAGGATGTTTCTTTTTCTCTTTGGATTTTTAAAGACTTTTGTATTTGGGCCCCTCCCCTAAAGTTCAGACCTTAATCTATATCTTTCATCATATTGACCCAGTTCAGAGCAATACATTCCTAGGTTTGTTCAAGATGGCTATATATTGGAGCAGCTTTTGTAGATTAAGACACAAAAGAAATGACTGCTTCATAATTGGTTTTAATATTATAGGCTTAAGGAATACTCTGTATGTAAAGCCTTCATTGTCAGAAGCCTGGTGGATTATAAAGAAAAATAGTGCTCTGAATTTACTTTAACTGATGATTTCTTAAGTTGGTTTTAAACATTTAAATCTCAAATTTTTCAGTTGTACTGTGTTACATTTTGGATGAACATAATGATGAATGCAGGCTGATGGCTTAGCTCCAGGTAACACTGACCTTAGGTCACGACACACTTGTATGCAGCACTGTGCCAACTCATCAACCACTCAGCGTTGACTAGATTTGCCAAAGCCTTGACATGCTGGCGGGTGAGCAGGCAGACAGGCAGACTCTGCCGTCTGGCACAAGCAAGACTCAGAGACAGAAGGCTGAGCCATGTTTGATGGCCCCAGAAGCTCATCCATCAATCGTCACCTTTCCAAATCTGAAAGACTCTTTGGAGATGCCACAGATACTATGCTCTGACGTCAGCGCTGACAAATAGAAGGGGAAGTTTGGAAATGGCAACTCACTTGTTTATGGTCTGGTGCCCTCAGAGTGGACAAGGCCTTTGACCTTAGAGAGCTCTCGTCAGAATTTTGAGGCAGGCAGCAGTCCAACACTTGAGACAAAAATAGTAACAGAGGGGAAACATGAGATTTATCCCCATCTGTTGCGATGCTTAAGTCCCAGAGTTATGGTGCTGAAAGAAATCTTAAGAATACTATTTGAAGCATAAACAATAGTTGTTTGGTATCTTTGTGTAAATGCACTGCAAAGAGGAGTCATCTGCATTGTAATCTATCTTCAGTCTTGATACATGACTGGCTCCAAGTTAGTGGAAGGAGCAAATAAGCTTCTTACTGCTTCCTCCCAAAGGTTTTGGGATTTGGAGTTTTGCCCAGCAATCTAACCTTTATGTTTCTTGGAGTTATGGGAAGGTGGCAAAGTGAGGGAGGATTTTTGTTTCTAGCTGCCTCTCAATTTCTAAAAAGAATCCTGGTCAGCTCAGCACACCAGGTCATTTCTGTGAACACCAATGTCAAATTTGTACCTTTACAACTGTGTTGACTGTCTACATACATTTTGAATTGTTCTGGCTGGTGCCCACAACATATAGCTTCTCCAAGTAGCCTTAAGTAAGCAAATAAGTTGGAGATGCCAATGTTTCTGTCTCCACCAAGTAATGCCAAAAGACATAATTGTCAATGGTTATAGAGAAGATGAAGTGTTATTTCGTTTTTTGCCCTAAAACCAATATAGAATTTGCCTTCTTTGAGCATATTTTCTTTTGTGTATGTGGTACACACTTTGGCTCTCCAACACATTTGGACATTTTGTGGAACCAGTTCTTGAAGCTGCAGGAACCTGGATTATTTTCCTTCACAGCAGTCGAGCAGTTCCCTCTCAATCCTCATTCTCCTTTTCTTGAGTTACGAGCAGCATCATGCCAAAACACACTCTTGTACCATGGGATTGATGGGTGCCAATGGTTGCCCCGTCTTCTGGGAAGCATTTCCCTGAATGAAGGCTTGCGTTGAAATGTTTACAATGTGGGAACTATTAGCGACCTTCAGGGAGAAACAACCCAGCTTGGTGTAATCAATACTTCTTTTGTTTGTGGAACCCACACACTCAAACCCCATAGTTTTCAACTTCTCAGCCATATAGCCCATGGTAAATTTTGCACTGAGGCAGCTGCTTTGTCTATCTAAAGCAGTGAAGTGTAATACTAGAGTTTTAAGAACATGTAAATGGGCTTACTGAATGTGTCTAGCTTAGCGCTGAGAACACGACTGTAATGCTGGAATGTTCGAATCAGGTTCTTGTTACTGGCACCAAGGGAACCGGAAAGACAGTATGTTTGAAATCTTCTGGGTCTATAATAACTTTGACAATTATAAGTATGCTCCCCAGAGGCACACTATGTGCAAATCCGACCCCTGGAAACGATACCAGGAGGGAATATTGGTGATAATGGAAGAGATCATTGATAGAACCTGCTGTGCAGAACATGTCTGCAATGGTACTCTAAGATGAGAGTTGGTATTTCTGTAGCAATCTCCTTTTGTAGCAGGTGTTCATGTATACGACATTCTTATTTCCGTTTTGGGACACATGTAAGTCATGTGGTGAAGACCCAACAAAACCCTTGATACAATCAAGCCAACTGGGTCATCAGCAACACCTGCCATTGGAATTCAGGGATCAACACTCAAGCTAGCAGCTGATTTCCCCTTTTTGCTCAAATCCCAAATGTATGGGGATGACTGATGGGTTGAACACATGCAGAGGAACTGTTTATCCTAGGCAACGTCTCACATCTCCTTGATATTAGTCTCATGTACCTTTGTTGTATTTGGCTTAGAGCTTTTCTCTCAATTGCACACAGTCCAACATGCATCTAAATGTGCCATGCACCTATTCAACTTTGCCTCCCTCCAGAGTCCAAAACAACTGTTTTATTTTTTGCCTAAATCATAGAGGCAGAACTGAACTGAACTGGGATCAGTTGGTCAGTGGTTTTGATGCAGTATTCTATTTTTCAAACCCTCTGCAATGCAGGTATTTTTATCCACCTGTGAAGAATAATGCCAGGACCAAAATTTTTACATCTATAGCTGAATTCACCACACTCCATTTCAGACATTTAATTAAACTACAGGCGTTTGTGCTTGAAGGATAAGAAGAACCTCAAAGGTGTTAAAAAAGTAATTTCATGGAAAGGTGCTGTGAATGCACGCCTGCTGTTATGTTTTTTCTTCAAAGGAGGCAGATGGGTTATGTTTAATGAGGTAGTCACTGATTTGTTCCTTGCAGGAAGGTTAGCTGCCTAGTAGGATGAGTACAATTGATTTGAATATACATTTTTCATTTTGTCACTCAATAAAGTCTTTGTGGCGAGGTCAATTGATGCCTCTGTGTAATTTTAAACTTGTGTGCGTCTACATGGCAAGGTTTAAACGTTAGATAACCAAGGTTTGTAAATATCAAAGGGTTTCGTCTCATACACCTTGAAAACTTACAAGGATGGCACTGACCTTTTCAAATAATTATTATACAGGCTCAATAACATTTTGTAAGTGATGACTTCAGGAACTAGCCTTGAGAAGCTGTTATTACGTTTTCAGAATGGGGAGGGCATAGCGATGTCTGCCAACTAGGCGTGGACAGCTGTGAACATGAGAGCCATAACAGTAGCTGTGTCCTTTTTTTAGCAAACCTACTTTTTGATGCTACAGTGGTGTGTGTTGGTGTATTTGTGTGCGTGTGTGTATGTGTGTGTGTGTGTGTGTTTGTGTGAATGTGTTTGGTCGGGTATGAATTACAGCCTATGTTTCATAACATTGCACATGATCAGTGGGTCATCCAAGTTATCACATAATACTGTGGTAGTATTACCTGGTAATCTGTTGATTATTTGGAAGGTTAAGTGCTGTAGGTCCATTTATGGATATAAATAGATCGCAATGAACTGTGTCATATAATTAAAAACTTTACATAAATGCATGTCTCTGTAGTATTCAGCCCAATTCTCTACACCTGAATTTGAAGCTGCGACTGAAAAATGGAACAGAAGCTTGCATTGAATAAATAATTCATGAATGTTTTATGTAAGATCTGTAGTCAATCCCATGCATGCCTACAGAATCAGAATCCTTTTTTTTTTATTGCCAAGTGCATTTACACATGAATGGAAATAAACTCTGTGTTTAGGTGCAAAACAATAAGCAATGAAATAGAGCAAAAAAAAGTAAGACGTTATAAATGGGCAGTGCTCCTGCTGACAGGGAACTTCATAGATATGCTGCAGCCGGCCCTTGTCCTTTGTAGTGGCTGCAGTGGTTCAAACTGTTATGGAGGAGGGGAGGATGGACTCAATGATGGCAGTGTACAAGTGCACCATCATGGTCTATGCCAGGTTGAATTTCTTCAACTGCCGCAGGAAGTAAATCCTCTACTGTCTTTTCTTGATTTGAGGTCCTGGGTGATGATGGTCCCCAGGAAGCGGTAAGACTTCACATTGGAAACACATTTGAAGTCCAAAACCATCTCAACTGTCTTCAGAGCATTAAGTTCTAGGTTATTCTCTCTGCACCAGGTAGGCGGACTCATCCCCAGCAGAGATGAATCCAATCAGGGAGGTGTCATCTGTGAACTTGAGGAGCTTGACGGACTGGGGTCTAGTGGTGCAGCTGTTTGTGTACAGGGAGAAAAGCAGAGAAGAAATAATGCAGCCTTGAGGGGAGTCAGTGCTGATGGTCCTGCTGTCAGAGGAGAGTCAGAGACACAGAGACACAGAGACAGAGTAACTACATCGCTTGATCAGCAGATATTGACTTGCAACGACAAGGTGTTGCAGATTCCGATTTAATTCAAAATCCATTCATTTGTCAAAATCTTTTCAAAGAGGTCTGCAACAGTTTTGCACATTAAACATTACCTGGCCTGGAAAGTGCTACCACACAAGTGAACAAAGCATGTGCACCACTTTTGGCTCCAGGAGGAGCTACACAAGTCTATCTTAGAAGAAGCAAAAATTCCTGACCGCAGTATAGGAAAAGCATTCACAAAGTAATAACATAATGAGAAACGACAAGAAAATACAGTATCAATAATCATCTACATTTCTTTAATATCTGCTTTGAAAGTGTTTTTGATCAATAACAGTGAAAAGGCCTGGATGGGATTTTTTTCTGGTTTCTGTCTGTGTAAGTTCCATGTTTACTGGGTTATACAAAATACTGCACTTTATATAATCATAAACATATGAAACAACCATTGACTGTTGAATGACATCAATGTAATCATGAGAATTGACATGCATCTAAACTCTGCTTTGACATTATGTACCTTTTCTTTCGACACAGTTATTTACCCAGAATTTCAGGTCAGAGTTTGATCGGTGCTTCCTGCTGTTAGAGTCATGTGTACGCCCCTGACATTGTTTTATTAACATAATTCATGGCACTTAACAGCTGCAGTCCCCACCACAGCAGCAGTGCAGCCTGTCAGTTACCTAACATTGTGCACTAATCATCGAAAACTATTTCCCTGTCTGAACTGTGCTCTACTGCCAAATCAATCTCCTGGCAGTTAACTACACCTTCCAGCTGCTGACAGTTGGTTGGCAGGTATATGACCTGTGATTTAAAAGGACAGCATACGTGATTAATTTCCTAAATAAAACATATAAGTGCTTGTTTACCACTATGCTCTAGTCTAGACACAAGAAATGTATGTCAACAAAACTATAGAACGCTTTCAGTAAGGAATATGTGTCCTTATCCTGGTCATACTTTCAAATTCCCCTGAATTATATGTTTAGCATGCAGTCTTATGCAAATATTGATATTTCAATAAAGGGTTTTAAATTTTTCCTTTGGGAGCTCTAAGCACATTGTAAACAAGGTCAGACATTCTGGCTGGTTAGTTATAAACAAATTGTCAGCCTTTCGTCATAATGACACAAGATAGACGCCGATGGTATTAGTCAGTCCTGTCAATAAACACTGGTTCTCAAAGTCTGGACAAAGCTATGCTCTGACTCTTGAACCAGCTTGGTGTTGTGCTTGGATTTAAGGTTGTATACCAAAGGCAACTGGAGAGAAAGTGGCTGCTGTCTATGACTGCATCGCACTTGAAAACCTCCACCCTTTCCTCAGAACACTACCTCATACTGTACTGCCACCAGTCAGCGCTGATCCTGTACAGTCCATAAGAGCTTTTGACTTCTCTGACTAAGATGCAATCAGTTGAAACCCACATCAATTGATGTTTTACATTTGTGTATAATATTAAGAATACATTATAACTAGCAGAACATTAACATTAGCTCATTGTCTTTCTTTATGACTTGGATGAAAAGTTTGCTGGTTTTGAGTTCTTTTGAAGGAAACAAAACTATCAGCTCTGTCTTTGGATTCGTCACACAAAATATGAGGTCTTTGTTTCTAGAACTGTCACAAAATCCAAGACTTGAGACTTTATGTGGAAGTTATGTGGTGGACCAGGCTATTTCTTGGCCCAGAACAGTGTAATGCAAATTACTGCGCCCTTCCAAGAAATAGTCCACCATGTAACCCCCTGTAAAACCACAGTTTATTGATTTTCCACTTTGTTTTTGTCTGGATTAAACAAATCAGATATGATGTCTTGATTTTAAAGCTCATTCCCTGTAGGGCAGTTTGACATAAAACAGCTAGCTAATTCAAGTGTCCATGCTATACTAAGCTAACCAGCTTCATGCGGTTATTTCTTAAGCTATTTAGAATACCATTACTTGAGTGGTGTCAATGTTTTCATTCAACTCTCTGGAGGAAAATGAATCAGTTTATTTCCTTCAATGTTAAACTTGTGTGACGTTCTTTTTTTATTCTTTGCTTTGGACAAAGTGGAATTTCATTTCTTTAAGCATGAATACATTGGCGTTCTCAGAGCTCTTTAACTCAAAGTCTGTGTATTTTTCTGATTCCACTGATTTCCAATCAGGCAAAGAATATAATAAACCTGGTACATATGGGATAAACCGTTGTAGCCCCAAACATCCCTTCATTGCTGGTCTTCACAATTGAAAAGAAACACATTCAAGTGTCACATTTTCATAGAAAAGTCAATGCGGTCTTTGTGTGGCATTTTAAAGCCCTGAGACTGTCGTGGTAAGGTTGGGTACCAGGCTGTAAGGTTAGAAATAGTGCCTCAGGGACGGCACCGAGTTAGAACTTGGCGTGGATCAGATGGAGCTCAGGTTACTACCAGCTGCCCACCCAGATTTGCTGGCAGGTTAAAGTGTCCAAATCCAAATCCCTGCCAACAGTAAGCTCAAGCCCTGAGGAGGGTATTGTGTCTCTGGCACAACCTGATGTGGAGCTGCAGCAAGAGCTTTAAAGAGGGGAGCTGATGTTAGAAAAGCAACAAATCAAAGGTGCTCTGCCCATGGAATGAGATGCCCCACAAGATTCTGGAAAATGTGTGTATGCACAATCAAATATAAAGTGTGAGTGCCTTGAATAGATTACATCAAACAAACAGGGGTTTTGGAAATTGAAAACAAACAACGTATGTTTCTGCCTCCATTGTATAAGAGCTCTCGTATCAGTCTTTTTGTACATGTGCTTGTTGCACTCCAGTAGCTGCTGTTTTCTCATTATTTGTGTGGAGAGCTATATTGTATACAGAGAGTAATAGTTTTTACTTTTGAAAATAGCACACATTGCCTGCACACTGACACATTGACCCCCAGTATGTGAAAACTAATAACGTTTGAGGGAAATAAACGTGTTGGCCCAAAAACAACCTTTTGTGATTTTAGATTTTCAGGTTGAGTCTTGCATCAGCTTGTATTTAATAGAGCTTGAAATTAAACAGCATAACTGCAAGTGAACTGTTTTCTTGTTTCATGATCTTTTGCCTCTCTTCTGCAGCCGTACCTTCACTGCCATTGCAGCATGGCCTCAATAACCCATGTGTTCTCAACTTCCAACTTCCTTCATCTCATTCATTTCAAGCAGTGTTCATTCATCACATTTTGATCTGACTTTGATTCTGGTCAATTGCCTTATGATGGCCCTCTCATTGGACATTGCTCAGTTTGTATTTTTAGTGCCATAGCAACGAGCTTGGACTTGGGGTCCAATGGGGGTGTGTGTTGGTTGGACTTTTGAAGACGCCATTCCCGTTCAATGAAAGGACAACATTGTCCGCATCCCAAAGATCCCTTTGTGTGTGGATGTGTTTGATGGGGGGGAGCTTGTCATCTTCATGAGACAGTATGTTTGTTGACTCACGATGGGAGACCTTTGTGAGGGCCTGTCACTACAAACGGCGGTTTGCTCCAGTGCCAGCACTTTTGTCTCTTACTGTTTCTCATTGCAGTAACCTCAAATGATGTGCGACAATAGTGTTTATCCATGCTGGTACCCTGACCTCTTGGATTTTAGTGTGAGTCAGATTGTCAAACACTGATGTGTGGTCCAGACTGATGTATCCATTAGACTGATTTGCATAAAATGTTGTGCAGATAATCATGGTCCATAAAGGGATATATCCATAGGACTTTGGAGATCGTCTGACTGTATAATAGCGCCACTATTATGTTAGCATTTATTTTTTATTATAATATTAACAATCATATAACATCATCATGTTAATTTATGGAAATGAATATACACTTTGCTAAAGTGTATATTCATGGTACCAATAGCATTAAACCAGACGACTTAGGTGATCCCCTGCCTTTCCTCAAAAACAAGGTGGTTGCTGCAAAATGGTTGACATTTCCTTACGGCTCAACTGGTAATTTTTTACCATTGCTAATTCGGAAATGTATGCATGCTTACATATATTTTTTGGAACACCTTATTTTATAACACAGCAATTGAGATTATTATTCATATCCTGACAGTTTAAACTCCACTTCCAAATGATTCAACAGCATAAAAAAAATCATTGTACTATTGTCTGAGATGGCAAATTAAACGAGATATTAAATTGCTATTATTGCCAATTATGAAGCAGTCTGTCTCAAATCCTGCCATCTGGAGATGCTGCTTAAGCAAATAAGTGGCCACTGGCAGGTGGGATCTGCTAGAACCACTCAAAACTTTTGCAAAGTTATTTGTGTCTGCCCTGATCCACTGTCTGTACCGCTCAAGGTATCAAGTGTTGTAAGTGTGTGTATGTGTGTGTAAGGGGGGGATTTGATAGGGAAGTTGAGATTTTGTGTATGTCTTTGCAAGGGGGAGTTGGTCGCCATTGAGATACCAGAGCAGCTGGTTTGAAATGCCTGGCACTGAACCCGCAGTCAGGAGTCCAGCCATTCATACACGGGGAGAGCAAAGGCAGCCAGGTCGATATCTGCCATCATGGACCACTATAGGATTTTGGCCCTCTGTTCTCAGAAGAGGTAGTCTTCGATGGTCATATTTGGCATTAGTAAATTGAGTGGAGACTAAGTAATACCCAAAGAAGGGCTTTTGGGCCAAATTTGGCGCTCAACCAAAGTTTTTGTTGGCGCTCCAACAAGTTACAGAAAAGTGATATAGTTTTCTTTATTTGGTCTATTAAATTCAGCAATATCTGGGGTGTGTTTTGATTACCTCAGGCATATTATCAAGAATTTAAGACCAAGGAAAATAGCCTTGCCTTTTCATTTTAACATGTTTGGTTTCTGCCCTTTGCTCTGCAGACTTGGGCATCCTGGTTTTTATAAAAGGCTTAGAGCTAAGTAGGTATACAATCTATAGTTTTGTTTTTCTTTTAAGATTATTTTTGGGCTTTTTGCCTTTATTTGATAAGACAGCAACAGAGAGACCAAAAGTCTAGAGTGAGAAAGTGGGGGATGGCTTGCACCAAACAGCGCTAGGACTGGGATCCTGTGACCAGTGAGGTGAGGACTGTATATCCTCTTTACATGGGGCATCCACTCCACCACAAAGCCAAACCTGCTCCCCAGTTTATGATCTACAGTTGAATGATTCACCATGCAACCGTGTAAAGTAAAAAAAAAAAAAGAAAATGAGAAAGTAGAACATAGTTTGAGCAGCATCCACTGGAGAGCAGGACTGAACCTGTGAAATATACGGGCAGTCACATTAATCTCCATGATCAGAAGGAGTCGTCTCGTCTGTCAGTGCCAGGGCTGCTGTGATTAATGGTGAGGAAATTACCCCTGTTTGACTGAGTACATCCAAATTGCCTGATCGACTCTGGGTAGGTCAGGAGGCTTTTAACTAGTTTGTCTTGTGTCACACAGTAAATGAGGCTATTAATGGAAGAGCCACTTTACTTGTCCTGAAAGATACTACCCAAATGAAACCCTGTTTCTCTATTAGGGCCATTCTTAAAGACCTGTGACACTGAACATAAGGACCTTTAGGCAGAGTTAAATGATATTATACATAAGTATATCACTTGAGCTTATGCAAGGGTTGTAAAGACAAGGATCCAAAAGGGGATGGCAACATGCTTACATTCTCTCTCTGCTGGAATGGCCTCAAAAATGGAACAGAAACACCTTTACTTTGTATTAAGCAAATACATTCAAGAAAGTGGTCCTTATGAACACAAGATATAACATCAATCCACCACCACTTCCCGCTATTGCCCCCAGGCCAAATGTGAGATGACTGACAAGGTTTTCAGTTTCAGACTCCTCAAAGCTGTCAACTTCAGGCCTCAACTGCCAGTTGCTTACCACACAGCCTGTTTGTAAGCGTAGACGCATTTATTCTTCTCACCACAGACATTACCTTGCTGTTTTGACCCCCCCTTTGTTGCCCATACCACAGTTTTTATGGGGCCTGCAGGGCTCATTCTAAACTGTTTAATATCGGAGACAGGGCCTGTTGTATCCTTTCTCTTTGGAGTTCTTTGCCATTACAAACAAAATTCCACCAAGCAGACATAAGATCTCTCCAGTGCCTGATTGTGTGTTAACCACCCCGTTCCTGATTCGTAGCAGTTACCCAACTCACAGGGCAGGGCCATTACTCACAGCTGTCACAACTGAGCCCAGGTCACAAACATGTGTCAACTGAGCATGACACTCTGCCTGGCATCAGGATACCAAAGCTCCTGATCTTTTTCATCACTGCCCCTGCTGACACTAACGGCTACAAGTCCTCAGGAGAACAGCCCAGGTTGATTTATGACGAAAATGATTCTGTTACACAGACTATGTTTGCAGCATGTATTTACTTTTCAAGTGCTGTTGCTGGATCTACATCAGAGGGTAGAGTATTGGAATAGATCAGGGAGGATGCTTCAGGGGCTGAGTCAGCCAGTATCCACACCTGTTATGTAGGGTCATATTAAATTCTTAATCCTCTGTACCATCATTATACAACATACCAAAATAAATCCCTGCATAGTTTGTTGATCCTGTTGCTTGAAGGACAAATACCAATAGAGGTAGAAAGAGTCATACATTATAGACATATATTGAATTTGGTTCAAAACCATTTTCCCATAAAACTTAAAATGTAGATGTTTGCTGATGATTTATGATTCTATCTGACACAACAGAGCTTTTATTACTTTCATTGTGACTGTTGCCAGTGCCTTTCACTGGTGACATGTAGTGGACAGATGGTGAGAGGGAATACAGTCGACAGTCAAGGTTCCCATGTGCCAACACAGACATCGTTATGCCAGTGACAGACGAGGCAATGTGCTATATTTCATGGTTTTGTTGCCATGTCTGAACCAACAGCTGACCAAGATCTCAGGAGAAATGTGTTGTGAACACATGTCAGGACGCGAACTATATTTCTGTGAATGACAGGAGGTTTTATCACCAGAACCGGGAGCTGTTCACTTCTTTCACCTGTGGTACTTGTCTGAGTGTGTCGACTCGTTCATCTAAAGCTTGTCATCCAGTCCTTTGCCATTTTTGCAATATGATAGGGGAATTTACAACCACCCTGTTTAACAGCAACCTGTTAAGTTTGAATGCCCATGTTGTAGTATGAATGCTAAATCTGTTTTCTGTAAAGACTGTTTTTAAAACATCCTGCGAGTTGGACAGTTAATACTGTACCTCCAGTTAATACCGATCAAATTAAGCTATGTGTCTTCTGATATTTTTGGATTTAGGACTGGAAATGCTTATACAACTATGTTAAGTCGCAATTTGTTTTTTATATTTTTACCTCAATTACCTCCATCCTCCATATTGATATAGCTCATGCGAGGATGACTTCACATGTTTTAAATTCCAAAGTAAGGACCAGATAATGATGCGCTATAAAGCAAATTGGCTGGAAAAGTGTGGTTCTCTTAGGAATGACTCATAAGGTACTGAGAGAAGAAAACTTTCACAAACTGTCCCTGCAGCTTTATTCCTGCCATCCATTAATGCCAGTAAACTCAGCCAACTCCAGGAAAACAGAAAACATTAGCAAATATTCCAGACCTTATCGAGCCACCAGCCTTTATGACTTCTACATACTTTCTTTGAATTTTCAAATTACGTCTTCGCTTCATGACTTCTAAGTTAACTTTTTGCATTATGGCATTTTGAGGACTCCTCTGAGACCTAACTTCAAAACTTGCTGTTTTTTGTGCCAGAGAAACTGATAAATCGAAAAGGGAAATCATTTGCAATCCTTCCACAAACCCACACTCCATCCAATTTCCCCAGCCGCTATACTTACAGAGAGTGAAATATCTGCTCTCTATATTTCTCAGTATCCATTGAAAAACACTGCGTGACTGCTTTTCAGTTTTGTTTAGAAACTGTAATGTGTGCAGCTGAGCCACTTCTCTGGAATATAAGGATAATGCTTGATGGCATGATGCCGAGTTTCTTTACATCTTCAGAGTGTAGATAATTTGTGCAAAAGCTCTGGCTTTGTCTTTTGAATTTTGAGATCCAAAATAAGTCATGCACATATAAGCAACTTCCAGCTTAAGAGCAGCTATTGCCCTTTAGGAGCTGTAAAGCTGGGTTAATTTCACAGTCCTTTGGGGAAACTTAACATATTGGCCAACACAAAATAATACCTTTAAGTCTTTACCTCCCAATCTCAATACTTTCAGGTTGTACTCAACAAATGTTTGATGATGTATATCAAATCCTGCATGTAAAGCCATGCGATGGTAACTTTCAGTGTCAGCCAGCACCAACATGAGTTGCCCCTACTGGCTTTTTACAGGCTGCATGCATAGCAGTTGGTTCGCTCTGTGAGGTGATATCGAACACTTTTTTCATGGAAAAAAATCTGACAAGTTTGTTTTGTATGAAGCAACTTAAAAATAGCAACAAAAAAACTGGTTCAATTATATAGTGTGCAGCCCTTCATTTAATGTGGTTTAAAGTACATGCACAAATACAAATCCATCAAGCACCTTGTGGCCTACACATATTAAAGCTTTGTGATTACCAACACCTGTGTGCAATTGCTTCTGCACCCCAGATGTCCTGCCCTCACAGGGATGTTGGCCACTTTACATAGCTTAACAAAAAACGGACTCCTGGTCCTGGGTGTATTTTTGACTGATTAGTTAGCTACAGTGACCCAAGTTGGAGCTGTTGAAAAGTCTAAACATTTATTTTTATTGTTATTTTTAGACATTTATTATAATGTTTGGTGGAGCTTAGCCAGTTTATGTTAACAAAGTCCAATTCTGAGCATAATTTTAGCATTTGACTTCAGTTAGGTATTAATGCTGAGGAAGAAAAGTCAGACTTGGAATGCTTGCTGTAAACTCCTACAGAATTAAAAACACCCATCTACATTCTGCAGTGCCCTTGATTCAGAAGATGAAGGAAGCTTCTTGCCAAAATTTCCTTGAATTCATTTGTTTATTTTGACTGAATGAGACGGCACACAAAACCACACAAGTGGATGCTTGACAAGTGTAATATGAAGATAATAAACAGTAGTTCTTGAAAGAGGGGATTTTCTTCCATCAGCGTCTCCTTGCTGAGGCAGCCGGCTATGCAATTGTTTCAAGTGTTTCTCAAACCCTTGCAGGGAGACATTTGTTTGGAGTTGAAATATTGCCGTTGCAAAAAGGATGTTCTCGCTTATTTATTCTGAAAAAATCTGACTGAGTTTGGCTTTTGTATCACTGCAGTTAAACTTAAAATGTTTTTTTGATGCACAAGCATTATATGCAAATCAATGAAGTTTTAAATTCTCCTTGTGCATAAGAATTATTCTTCAAAGTTCAGGATAGAATGCTTTTCCAAATACATTTATGCCAGAATGCTATTTCCCAACCTCCCATTTGGTTTCCCTTAAATTAGAGAACAATCAGGGGAAATCTGGTCCGCTCTGCCCCAGTTCAACAAGTTACATGGACAGTCGGTACTTAAAAAGACTCATCCTTAACAACAAAGACAGCAGCCCACATCTGGTTGCCTCCACTGATGAGTAAAAGACTTTTAACCACACATTGTGGGAAACCAACATCTTGCAGAGTCCAATTATGACAAAACTGCATAAAAACAGCTGGATGAAAATAGAGCTTGAAATTGGAGTTATGTAAAATCTTAATCAATGTTACAACCATCCCACACATGAAACATATTTGATGAGTCATATGACCTTGGTAGACTTATTTAAAGATGAATTTTGGACAACTGATCACAATTCCCAAATTGTGACTGGCTGCAAATAAGCAACTTTATTTGCCTACATGTATCTAACAAATATACCTCGTATTCTTCATTTCCTAAGATCAGAAATCATAATATCAAAGTAGAAAACTTAACTTCAATGATAAAAGTTATTCCTGACACACTTTTCTCTTCTCATGAAGTTTTAGAAGTACCCTTTGGCGTTCGTGGTCAAACATAACAATGGAGGGTATACTTTCTCATCCAGAACATTTGACAATGGTATAAGTGTGTAACTCAAGCTGCAGTGTTTTGAAATGAAACTCCATCTTTTTTGTGGTAAATCATTATTTAGGCTGCTAAAGTCCTCTCTTTCAAAGCTGCTCCGTCACATATGCTGATTTTGACAAGGACGCATGACAAAGTTTCACAAAGATGGAGTTTTCATTGTGAAAGTTAAGCCTGAAAGCAGCAGCGTCTTCATCAAAGTCTTGTTGTGTGTCTATGAAGTTTTAAAAAGAATTAGGATCTCTCAAATGTGCTGACTGTAATTTATTTAGTTACTGCTCACAGTGGGACAGTCGTTCCCTCATAGGTTGCTTAGCCATCAGCTGGTTTCAGACCAACAACAAGGATTGGCACTAGTTAAACTACTTTTTTTTTTTTTTTTTTTTTTTAATCTATGTACATGCAGTTTCACTTCCTGGAACATGTTTATGCTTTCTCCCTCCCCGCTCATTACTTCTCCTGCACGCGCTTCCTGAGGTTTCTGCCTCATCCGAGATGCATGGGGCCTTTGTCTGCACCGCGCAGATGAAAGGTCCGCGGTGAAGCGGCAAACCGCGCGGAAACAAAAGGATTCTTTCTCTTGCGCTCACACACTGGAGCAATCTGAAAGACAGCTGTTCCTCTCCCAATGTCCCCAGCTCTCATGACTTGCTCTCTCTTCTCCCGCTCTGTCCCAGCCACCCGGCTCGTTGCTGATTTATGAAAATATCACAAGGGAAATGAAATGAAAGGGCCCACCAAAGAGGTAGAAGATGAGGCATGTTTCAGCGAGCCACTCTTCCTGTTTACTCTGTCCTTGGCTGTTCAGATAGCTGGGATTCTGTGGCACTGGAAAGTGCGATACGGATTCACTTATATCACAAGTTCAGATTACTTTTTAGCACCCACAGATTAAACCTATAGTAGGCAGGTTTGTGGGTAGTGAAGGGATGTAAATCAAAGCAGTACACTGTAGCTGCAGCATGTGGGTTTGTGCTTAAAAGCAGAGGGCACTCCAATTACTGACTCTGTCACCACAGCATGATGAAAGTCCTCTTAGCGTGGATGGCTCACTGCTTGGCCAGGAGATTCACGCAGTTTAAAACCTTGTGTTACAACCTGGTCCAGGCAGGAGCTGTGACTTTATTGGAAAGAGTGAGCAGGATTTCCATTCATCAGTTTTTATTGTGTGTTATCACTTTTTCAGTGTCTGCAGATGGGAAGAAGGCTGACAGCTAGATCAAATACAATCTTCCTGGTAGTCGTCAGCTGAAAAGTGTCATAATTAACTCCAGAGAGAGCAGTGTGTCTCGAAAGTCTTTGACTAAACTGAATTGCAGTGAATTGCGTCGGAATGGATTTCCAAATTTAAAATAGGTTGATGTCCTTCATGCAAGGACAAATTCAAGGATCTTGTAAGTTAGGAATTTGCGTAGATCTTTTCTTTAAGTCAGTGTTAAAAGACATTGTGCATTGAGACATCCAAAGACTGTTCTGAATGAGGAATAAAACACCCTTGGTGAGCTCCGGGGAGCACAAATGAGCGAGCGAACACAGTATAATAATGAGCTTTCTAACTGCAGCTCTGCATAACTTTTTTTGTTTGCATGTGCTTTCTGCATTAGCTGGATTCCTTGATCCCATTCCCCAAATGAGTAAGACAAAGGACCCGGGAAAAACAGGTCAAATTCGGGCTCTGACCTGGCAGTTCACTGCAGAACAGCTCAAAAATAAATGGAGATGGAGAGCAGAGCCACTTGCACCCTGGAGCTTGGAAAAAGAGCCAGCCTCCTGAACAAATCCAGAGCATGGCAGGTTTACTGGTCATAAACACAAGAATCCAAACACAGGATTTATGGTGCTTCTTAAAGGCCTCTGGCACTGTTGAAAGTTATGTGCAATAGGTAAACACTTATGTAAAGTACAAGTACCTCTGCAGTAAGTTGGTCTAAATGTAAGGCATTAAGTGATTTATTCACTGTATCTGCACTGACAACCAACTCATAAGTTCCCAACAAATGACCGAAACGTGCTTACAAATGCCTGAAATTTCTTCATAAACTACAGTAGTTACTTAACACACACATCTTCCTGGACTGTAAAGAAGAAACTGTCTGAGTTAGTGCAATCCTTGTGCAACCCTCTGTTTAATGTCAAGAATGGTTCATTGAGATGGACCGCAAAGAAAATGGTTGCAAGTGACAGACCTGGGGCTAAATTTATCAACTGTAGCAAGCCAAGGTTCGTCCCCAGGAACACAACAGAGAGGAGGTGGCTAAACCTGGAAACACTAACTCTCTATTAACATTACCTCATTGTCCTCTCTTCTTGGTCCAAGTAGCTTAATAATGCAACTTACACACAAACCAATTTTACCCCTTCCTCGAACTATTTCTACACTAATCACCCAGTACGCTGGACCCCTCCCTTAATAAAACCACTGCAAAACAACACAGCAAGAATTTAAACCCAGTACTTCATAACAGAGTACCTCTTAGTCACCTACTGAATACCCAAGAATCCCTGTTTTAGTGCTCAAATGCATTAAGAATATTTATACGACACAATACTTGAAAAGTGACTTCTGAGTCAACCAGTAAGGAGCTACTTTTAGCCCTGGAATGTTTTGTGAATAAGACTCCTGTTCGACCAAAGAATCGGTAAACACCATTAAGTACACCATTTGTCAATATCCTCTGCATTGGTTTTAATGGCTGCCAATCTCTAACAACCACCTGACAGTGACGCACCACAGTCTAAGCCCATACTAATGCATAAAACAGCAATTCGTACTGAAGCCTACGGAGTCTGTGTAGACTCCTGGCTTCTGCAGACGGATAAAAGCACAGCAGTATGAGAATCGATTAGCTTGCTCAGCCTGGTAGAAAACAGCAGTGATGAGAGGAAATAACCAAAGCTAATCACTTATTGCCTCGCTTTGTAAGAACAAATTTACAAAGGGAGACTGATTAGGGACAAATTGAGCTGAATAAGTCGTAAATTGGGCACTAAAGGGCAAATACAATCAGAAGAAAAATGAAGAGCTAAGATGCTGATGTAGACAGGAAGTGTTTTCACCTCTTTGAGTCACAGTATGAGCCAGGTAAACAGCAGTAACATACGATGTAATTGATTAATCCACTACAGTGTGTACACTGTAAGGCTACGCTGAGCAGAACAGAGAGACACATTTAATCTGGAAGGGCACTGTACATGCCGTTCAATTTGTATTTTCTGGCAGCAATCAGATGGGATTGTGGGATTGTGTGTGTTTAGTCAATATCCCATGTATTAATGCACGCTGTCAACAGCACGGCGACTGAGCCTTTGCAGCAAGTTAAAAAAAAAAGTGTCAACAAATCCATCTGGATAGTTTCTTCAGTCAGGTAATATATCCTGAAGTTGACACCCCTGCTCTTGCCCCTGCCCCTCCCTTCGAAATGTTTACATATACATGATGTAGCAACACGTACACCAAATATTGAACTTGGAAAACTTACAGTCCTTACACAAACACTAAGAATGTCAAATATGATGAATTGATGAGAAAAAAAAGAAGAAAAATGTGAACAACGGTGAAAGATGAAGTAGTTTATTTCTCTCCTTGAAAATGTATCTGAGAAGATATTTTTGACAGTTGCTTTAAATGTCATCTTGCAGAAGGCCACTGTATTTTTTTACGCACTTGTACCGTGTTGACATCTGAAGGATGTTGGGTATCTGCTTTAACTGACATTTTGTTGCACACTCTTAGCTCTGAGTTGTCAGCTTGTGATGCCAAAGTTGCTTTACCATGAAATAAAAGTTTACTGAGTCTCTGTAATATACTCACTCTACTTTTCTCTTTCTCTTTCTCTCTCGGGTGAAAAAAACAACTGATTGACTTGAATGGATTGGAATGACCTCAGGTATGTCAAATTATTTTATACGACTACTATGCCTCCTCTATAAGCTTTACTACCTTTAAAGTAGCAGTGCTGTATTAGTGTTACCATGCATAATTAACATTTTGTAAAGCAAATATGATATACTGCAGATTGTTGGTCTTAAATCTGCCATTGTAATAATTGGTAGCACCATCACTTGCAATGCACAGCTACTATGTGAATACAGCATGAATATATGAAATGAATGCATCCAGATCAAATGCCACTAATAATACCACAGACCTTAAAATCACACTTTAATACCCACACTCCCCCAGACCCTTCAGCAGTGCTTTGAAAACACAACACTAAGTTCACATTAAGCTCTTTGTGTCTCCGTATTGCATAATGGACAATTTGCACCCCACTATTCATCCAGAGAACAGGCGAGATGAGGCATGGAGTGCAGCTAAACTCTCAGTTTGCATCCCCCCCACAGTGCAGGAATGTTTTCTTGAATAAGAGATACGATTTATGTAATAACACAGAGATGGCAAACGAGACAGAGTCTCACTTGTTGTTATTGTTTTTGGACTTCCCCTCAAATTTTGCACATATTTCAATCTGCCTTCCTAGTTTCACACTGTAGGGAAGAGAGATGGGGGGAAAAAATATTGGCCTCAAAGTCAAGTTTAGAGATACCAAAAATGGCTGATGACAATATTCAGGAGGGGTTTGCTTTAATGCTAAAGGAGGGACTAAGGGATCAATTCAAAAGACCTCTAATCCCACTGACTTTATTCCTGGGTTCTGGCAGCCATCTGAGGCAGCAAACAACAACAACCAGGCAATCAAAACTTAATCTCCTCAATCGGCCTGATATGGTTATTACAGGGTGGATTAATGTAAAGCACATGAGCCCTACTTAGGGATCTATTTTTTTTTACAGTGTCATGTCCTAATTCAGTTTAAGTATGCACTTGTAAAGAATCCAGGATGTTCTGTTGATGTTGAAAGGTTGATTGGTTCCCACCAAAGGTATCTTAAAAAAGGATCACAAGTTGTGTGTGATGCACATGTTGAGTAATTAGCATCTTCACAGCTAGCTTTTTGAGCTAAGGAAGGGACAATGTATATGGAGGTGCTCCAGGTAGAGGTATTAATACATAAACCAATAATGATACTATATAGATACAACTATCGTGTTGGAGCAACTCAGGACCGGGGTTATTGCTAAATCCTTTCTCTCCTTATCTCTTTTCGTCACACAATTTCCCTTTGGCCTGATTAAACCTTCTGCCTCATGCACATCATCACATATCTTTTCCCTCTTGCCAAGCTTGTCTCATACCTGTAATGCTTGACTTTAAGATAGATAGATAGATAGTCTTCTCAATAGCAGCATATAAGCGTGAATATGTGCACGAACACACAAAAGTAGGTTCAAACTATAAGATATGAAAGTAGCAGGGCGCCGGACAGCCGAGTGGTTACTTTGCATGCCCCATGTACAGAGGCTGGTGATAAAAAAAAAAAAATCTATATATTGATAAATTATTCACGTTTTCACACAGCGGTACATTTGTGACAATTACTAGTTCTTCTTGTCTACCCCACCTTCCATCAAGACCTCTCACTGCTTCGTTCCTGGCCCTCCTCATGATCTGGCTCACTATAAACAACGCCACCTGTTGGGCTGGGGCCTTCATTGCACTCATGTAACACTGAATAAGAAAGGAGGAGGGCCACTGAGGGCGCCTGATAGGCTCTGCAAGTCATTGCACTGGCACAGAAAGCTATGCCTGGCACTCATTGACTTATGCATTCGCTAGTGAGGCCAGAGGGAGAGAAGCTGGAGCAATGAGGCCAAGGTTAAAGCAACCTCTGATTCTCTGCGGAGCAGGGATTTAAGACAGAAACCTAAGAGGGTTTATGATGATGACTATTCCCTCCATGTTTTGGATAAGAACACTAACATGATGTCACTGTTATTAACATGGAGATATGTACAGTATGTTGTCAGTGTGATATATCTGCAATCCAATATCTCTTCTTAGAGATGTTTGGTGCTGAGGAACTGGGTAATCGATACATGTTTCACACTTTAAATCCGAGGGGCACAGTGCAGGGGTTAGGGGGTTGAGCACTTGAAAGCACGCACAGCGGGACATGATCAGGGTGTGGGTGATGGGGTTGGAGGTCAACGCTCTCAAATAGCCTCGATGAGTACGATGGGCCATCGGCTCCTTTGGCTTTGAAATGGAAGGCGACGCTGGCTGCTCTCCCCTGCTCGACCGGCTCTGGGCATACCAGCACCCGCCATCAAACACAGTTGTCGTGTCAGGTGTCTTCCAGGGACAAGTTATTTTTAAGATGATGAAGGAGGGATTTACGGGTGTATTTGACGATCACATGCTGTATTTGATGTACTATCAGCAAATTAACAGCCAAGAGTATTGATTTGAGCTTTGCTGTGTAGTTATTCCACTCCACACAAGGACTACAAATAGAAGGTAACACCTTATACTGCGTGCTTGATAAGGATCATTTCTGCAAATTAGCAGGCACGTACGTCTAATGTGACAGATGTGACTGCGGTGGCTGACAAATCATTAGTTACCAGCCAAGAGGGAGATATGTGTGTGGTTAATTAGCTCCTGCCAACCATCCATATAGAACAAAATGCCCCCGAGCTGCAGAAGGCACAAAATCACAGCCTTTTTTTCCGCGACATCTGTCTCGAGGGCGCGTTTGCACATCTTCTAATTACAGTCTGATATGTCTGCAAGGAGCAAAAATGCTCTCCCTTTCTCCTTCAAAGGGGACACACCATGTCAGCCTGTTCTGTATGCCAAATCAATTAGTCATCAAAAGTCCCTCGAAGAAGAACGGTTAACCTTTATCTCCATCAATGTTTCATTAGTTACTCCTCCCCCCCCTCGCCTGTGTCACCGTTTCCCCCCCCCCCCCGGCTGCAATAAAAAGCAGGGCTCGTGGTGGATAATGTAAATAAAAACATAAATGAAGTCATTAGTATTCCCTCTGTCCTCTTGCAGAAATGCTGTATCGTAGGCAGTTGGAAATGTTTTTTTAATGAATGTCTCCGAGCCACTTGCTTTCATGGATTATTCAGCGAGAAAGAGGTTAAGCTGCTGATTGTTTACGTGTCACCCGATCACTTATACAGTAACACTCAAGCAGAGACGCTGTGTGCCTCTCTCCTGCAAAGTCAGGTATGAATTCTTTATACTGTGCCCTGAAAAAAAACAATGAATATTTCCCAGGAGGCTCTTCCCTGCTAGCTTGAGTGCTCATTGAAATGAAAAGTGGTTGGTTCTATAAAGTGCAATCTGTGCAGATTAAACAGAGGAGTACAAAGTAAGATTTCAGCATAACCAATATACTTGTTTACTTTTTAAAAGTTGTCAAATGTTTGCCGACGGTGACGAATATCCCATTTGTCTTGGATAAGAGCTTGGTGTTATCGTTGGCTTGTTTGCGCTTGTCTTTTGCAGCTTTGTTTTCAACAACTCATCTTCACAAAGCAATAGTTCACCTTTAAAGAAGATATGCTTCTTCACTCTCCTGAATTTCATCATCACTCTCATATTAAAATGAAGCTAAAGAAGACTTGAGCTTAACTTAGCTTAGCTTTGCTTGTAGACAGAAAAAAGGGGTTAACAACTATGGCTATGTATCAATGAACTTGTCATTCAAGTCCTACAATTACTGCAGGTGTTACTCTTGTGTTTTTTAATAGGCTATGCTAACTAAGTTATAATTATGTTCTGTGCCTTTGTATTGCTTGTTTTTTATTCACTTGTTTGCTATTTATTGTCAATTTGTTACCTGCCTTGAAAAGTTCTATAGATAAAGTATTGTTATACACATCACATTTAGTTTCAGATTTTGAAAAGTATTCAGTGTTAAGGCTTCAGCTTGTGACCTGTTTCTGTCTTTGACAATGAAACCAGAATTCTGTTGATATTTCTCTGGATATTTCTTATTTATCACTTTTTCCAGCTAAATATTTAATTGATAAAATGAAAATTGGTTTCTCCTCTATCCTTTCATCACCAGGTTCTCTGCCACATTTTCACAGTCTTAATGAATAACAAGCCTCTTAGTTAATGAAAGCCATTGAAACAAATAAGATCAGACATGGAGGTTCAAAGCATGCAGCTCCATGACTCCAAACATTAAACTGGATCACATTAACTAAGCTGTCATCTCCTGCCTTTTTCTCCTCATGATCTCTTAATTGGACCCTGAGAAGAGTGACGGCAAGGTGGGAACTCCTGCTGTTCACCCCCCCCACACACACACACACACACACACACACACACACACACACACACACACATAGCTCAATCTGTTGTAACTGCACGGCTGTTGTGCCGCTGTCCCACTCCATTAGGAAAGCACTGACAGCAGGCACAAGTGACCGCTCTAGGAAGCAGGATCAGGAGGACTGTCTCCTTCTTCTTCTTCTTCTTCTTTTTGTCTAACTTGTTGGAATAGATGGCAGGCGGTTAGACTGCAGCTGGCCGTGCCTCAGCTCATCTAATCACAATCCTGCTCTCCAAAGATCAGCACAGGCATGTCCTTATTTCCTATAAGGGATTACTTCATGCCTGAAACCACTTAAAGTTGATATATGACAGAATAATATGGGTGAAGTTGGAGTCATTCATTCTGGAATTGTCAGCACCCACATAACAAGCTAAGTCAATTGAAACCAGTGGAGGAACAGCGCTAGCCAGTCCTGGCACAACAGTGAAGAGAAACTTTTGTAGCAAAGTTTTCCAAAAGGAAGTTTTTTTTTTTTTTAAATGACCCTGTAATTAAAGTAAGACTGTAGTGTTATTAATACATTACATACCTACACAGAAAGCTCTCAGTAGGACCTCAGAGGATATTGTGCATTAATTGTGACATTAAAAAGATTGGTTTAGCAAGGCAAGGCAAGTTTATTTACCTTGCACATTTCAGCAGCAATTCAAAGTGCTTCACACACATAGCGGTTTATCCAAGCGTGATAGCTTTACTCACTGGTTGGTTTGCTTTTCTAATGGAGCTGTTGTAGTCTGTTGAAATGGCATTTCTCTTTGTACTTTTTGCATTGTTGAAAATGGAATTGCACGGTATTTTGGCGCAAATTACCTTTACTATGCAGTAGCAGGAGTCGCTCTGAACTCTCTTGTTAATGCAGGAAAACTTCCTCTCATAGCTCTTGCTTTCTCCTCTTAACTTACTCGGTTGAAACATTTGTTAGCTCCCTTAGCATACTGTCTCCTGTTTCATTACGCTAGGACGACTTTGTGCCGATGGGATCTTATTTCAGGATGCTGTCCTATACTTGGCTCTGAAGCCTCACGTTGTGATCAAAAAGAACAACGTCTGAAAATCTACTTGTGCTCAGTTTTGATTTCTCTCCTCCCTTCTATCTTGGTTTCGGGCCTGCTCCGACTCATTAACAGCTACACAGTTTGCCAAAGCAGGGGCAGTCATGCAGACGGGCGAAGGTTCAAGCTGATGGGCTTTGTCACCTCACATTAATCCTGCCGACGATGATCAGAAAGACTCGGCCGCCCCAAATTCCTGTTGAGTGGAACGCTCATCCCGATGAGAATGCTTTTGTGGAAGGTTTACTTGCTTTTGCTTTTTGTTTGTTTTGAAGAATCTTCTCAGAAATGTTGTTCACAGTAATGAAGATCAAAATAACACTCCAGGGTCACAGCAAGGATTTAGACAACAGTCCAGAGAATAGCTTTGATATATTTTTGCTGTTATGTAAGTAAGTGGATCTTATCATCCAAATTCCACTGAGAAAACAATAACTTTGGCTGTCTTTACATGCAGTGCAAATTAGTAAAAGGTTTGTAAATGATAATTGTTTGCCATCAGCGACTTACGTTTTGTGTTGGTTCATGAAATGTTTCAGGGTGCATGCTTGACTGCTAAACTAATATTTGAGTAAATACTGATGTCTTTCATTAAAGTGAACGCTCTCTCCTCCTCTTGTGGTAAATTAATAGCATTTTGAATAAAGTGCTCATTAGGGAGCACTGTCATGCTTCTGTTGGCAGCTAGAAGCTCTGACATTAATTGTCTTCATAAGAATATTGCTTCAGTTGAACGTCCCCTTCCAGTTGACTTGTAAATCATTTCCCACAGTGTAACAGAGATCAACACGTTCATGTTGTGAGGTTACCGCAGGGGGTTCTTCCAGCTCGATCGTCTGCTTTTCTCTTAAGAATGTTGTCAACACAAAACATGAGGGGAGGAAAGTTTGTATCGCTGTTGATAATGCAGCTACAGCAAAGATAACAGGATGAATATGTGGTGTGAAATGGTCACCAGAGGAATTGGGAATCACTGACAGCCTCTCATTTTGGGGTTCATGAACGCGGTGTGGTGTATGATCAGTGGTGGGGAGCCAATACTGCGGAGTGCCACCGAGGACCCGTCTGCTCTGATTTGAAACCACCCCCAGTGATTCATTAAATGATATTGGTGACCCGGGGAGGTTTCGGGAAGGAAACCAAAACCTCAGGCATTCTGACCACCATTCCCACCATCGTTTCCACCATCCATTCCCGACTTGGAGATGAGAAAGCAAGTACTCCAGCTTGCTGAAGACATGCTTCACTGGCTTTCCCAACTTCATTTTCTCCCTGCGTGCTAAAATGATGCGAAAATCCACTGCGAAAAATACGGCTTCCCAGAGACGCATCTCCAAAGAAATGAAATCCTCAAAAATCCATCTAATAACTCTAATAAGACAGTGAGATTTATGAAAACATGTTACCATATTTGTCTTTTATCCAGGGATCAGTTTGTGCTTTTCATCTACCTTCAAAAGTGAATGCCGCTTCAGACCACTAGAAATCCCCACTAGCTAAGTGGCAAAGCTGCTACCAGTCCCAAACTCTAATCTAGCTGTAACCCAATCTCTGCACGGGACTTTTTTGTGTGCAAACGAGCCCTCTCACTCACTTCAGCCCCGGAGCTTGTGGTCTGCATTCCGCCTGTTGTAGACACAAGCTGTCTAAATAAATGCCCACCACTGCTTCTTTTTTTCTGGTGGCAGCTTGGGTTCAGGGGGGCCCCTGGCGCTTTCATGCCAACATCCATGCGCCACACATGCTTCATGAATATCTCCAGACCAAAACAATGGCATGCTACCCAGGCTAACGCATGCAGACACCAGCTGGAAACCTGTTAACGGCCAAATCGCATCGGTCTGTCAGTGAGCAGCTTGACGCTGGTGCTGCCTGTTCATTCTTGTGCCTGGCTGCAGTGCCTGCAGAAGTCGAGGGCTTTCACTTGGCACTTAAGGCTGGTATCACATGCACTAAGTGTCAAAGCCAGACACTATATAGCCTTGTGCATTGTCAGACAGTACAATTAGACCAGTCCTCCCTGTCGGCAGGCAGCATCTGCTGGGCTTCACGGGATTAAAAATGGTCCCACACTCTGTTAATAAAGAATTTCATTACATTCCTTGCTCACTTTTAGGGTAAGTCTAGTGAGTTAATCTGCATATATTTCCTGTGAATGTAGTTCCTCTCTGCTTTTGTCTAAAATCCTCCTCCTTCACACTGTCCTGTTTGGTCACCTATCCTGATCAGTAATATTCCAGTCCCCTCCAAAGCATGTCAAAGAAGTAAAAAGGCTTGTGACAGGAGAGCATTTCATGTCGTCAGGAATAATTACACTTTGATCAAGAAGAGAGGAGACCTTCTTCCCTCTTCTAATGAAACAGTGAGGTGAGAAATAGACAGTGAGCCAACTAAGAGACACTGGGTATTTTCTAAAGATGTTCAAGTTTAAAAGAAGAAAAAAAAAAGTATTTTAGAATCAAGGAAAAAAGATTGCCATCACTGCTTGGAAGCGACTTGTAGCAATTGCAGGATGCAGAATTATATTTCTGAAAAGGTCAGGGAAAGCTAACTGGAGATGTGATGAATTAAAAATGACAAAATGGTCTTAGACCCAGCCATGGATTCATGAAATGGAAGGTTTCATTGATTAATAAAAGGCTCCCAGTGCAGCCTTCAGTATCTGTGAGCGATGATGCGATTCAGGATTTTTCTATCTGAGGGGTTTCATGATTTCACTATTAACCTTTGTATGACTTTTAGCCATCAATCCTGCCACCAGCTCTGTACCGGTCCAAGACATTTTTAACACATCGTGCTGATAATGACAAACCTCCTCTGTTTGGCTAAATCTAAGCAGAGGATTGTTAGCATTCACAATGATCTAATCATGTGTATAGATCATTTGGCAGTTTAGGTTTTCCCTTGCAAAATATTGTCTTTGTGCACAGATACTGGAGGAAAGAATTTTCTGTGGTAAGCGTGTAAATCTTTTTTTAAAAGGCTGCAAAAGAGCTCCAGAAAGTTTGTTAACTTGGAGTATTTCACGTCCCCCCTCCTGTGTCAAGCTGCAGAAAGAGCCAACGTTTTGGTGAATCAAAAGCACAAATTGACCCTGCTCCATCTCTTGTCATCCAGTCTCATTAAAGGCTCGGCTTTTGGGACCACAAGCATCTGGATTTTAAAAATAGGACCCCAAATTGCCTTGTTGTGACCCCATTTGGTTTGTTTGTTTATTTCCTGTAGACTGTGCATCATGCAAAGCATTTTCTGCGGCGGCTTTTGTTCATCATGCTTGTTTTCACATTGTTGCGCTTTGGTGCAAGTACCTTGATGAATCAAGCACAGATGTTGGAGTTTGGGTGCCAGAGGTACTAGAGCCTTGGCAAACAGTGCTCTGGCCAACCCTCAGCTCAAATAAATACAGACAAGTCTGAACATGTCAATTATTTCTGCCTCTGAGGCCAGAGTCAACAGCCATGCTCTGCCCTGTCCAGCAATTACACATCTCAAAATTAGTTTTATTATAAATCTTGACAGGGAAAATGAAATGGTAATGCTGTTGAGTTTTTAAATGTGGCTTCTAATGACTTGAACCAGCAGCCGCTTCAAAAACTGTCCCGCCCCAAGTCAGCAACATTTGAGCTAGCAGCTTCAGGAGCGAACACACTAATGACAAACATTGCATGATGTCTCATAATAACACTTTGTGTTTGTTAAAATGATGGCCATGATCTCTTCTATCATCCAGCATTAAGAGATGTTGGAAAAAAAAGTTGAAATATGAAAGATCCATTTTTCAAAAATGTCTATCAGATTAGTTTCTCAAAAGTTGTTGGTCGCTACTCTTTGATCAATCCATTTTTTCTTCCGGTTGTTCGGCACAAAAAAATACTTTTTCCTCTACTTGATTCTCTCTCTTTGCATTCAGATACTTCAGAAGTGCTCTTTCGGCCTTCAAGAGAGTTGAAAAGTTTGTCCATCTTTTGGAGAAGTGTTATACTCTTGGAGAAACTTTTAGCTCGAAGGAATACTTCTTCTTCCCTGCTAAGCAAAGCAGTGAATACTTTTGTTTTCCATTCACTTTGTATACACAGCCTGAGTCTTAACATTTGTAAGGTGGAAGTGTCCACCCTTGACAAGCTCCTGCTTTGCAAACAATACTGGAGGAGTCGTCAGTTTGACATTGTAATTTGGAGCTGCCACCTTTCAGCACACACTGTATCTCTTTATGCATCAGCAGTCTGATTTAAAAAGGGTCAAAATGGGCTCCCCTCTTATGTCACAACATTTCCCCAAGACTGCTTTGCTGTCTGATCTCAGCTGAGTTTTATTCAGCTCAGCATTTCTTCTCAAAGAAATTGCTCTCCACTGTTTCAACCCGTGTGCAAGTACAGCACAGCGAGTTGTATTACCTACACAGCAGCATCCTTTTCACATAAATATACAGACATAATTGTATTTATTGCAAGGAAATGGAATAAGTATTTATTTGTATTCACTTTTCTCATTCTGATTTGCTATAGCAGAGTCGTCTTCCTTTGTGGAAGCTGAATGGCAGCCATATTGACCTGAATGTGAGGATCATTATGTCAGCTGCTGCAGGAGTCACAGGGGTCACCACAAAGTGATTTCAGGGTTACATACTAAACCCGACTCCATGCTGCTAAAGTCAACCAGGTTAACAATAGCCCCTGTTATTTGGTCATTGTAGAAAGTGCAGCCTGCAAACAATGCAAGCACAAAAGCTGCTGGAATGTACAGGTGGCTGCACAAGTGGTGCAGAAACTCAAGGTGAACGTACTGTTGGTCCAAGTCATATAGATTTCATGGACAGCATTGTGTCATTTTATCCTAAGCTTTTTATTTCTGAGCCTGCATGAAAGTTTCAGATGTAATGTCTTCATAATGAATCTGAAGTATAATTAGCCTTTGCTAATTGTCATAACTTTTTAGAGTGAAGACATAATGGCTTTTAATCAAGTGTAAAATGATCTAGTGTCCCGGCTAACTAAGATGGATGAAGGAAGCGATTTGATGTGACATTTCAATTGTGAAGATGTTGTTTTATGTAATTACGTGTTATATAATGTGCGTAACCCTGAATGTACGACTACACCAAGCTATATCTTTCTGCAATTAATATGCTGCATACACATCTACAGTTGGATCTACAACTTTAAATATGAGTGACAATCAATAGTTGAGGTGATGTTAAGGAACTTTCATATGCCTTTGGCTACAAAACCTCTGAGGATCCAAACTGTGTCTATTCGATGCATTTTAAATCAACACTGTTAGTCTTTAAAATACCCAGAATTTTGAAGTTGATACCCATGCAGGTTCTTAGCTAGCAACCCAGTGCTAAGGGCTGTCTTTTCTCCAGCAAACCTGCCTGTTGATAATTTCCCAATCCCCCTCTCACTTTGCAACGCAAACACACGTCTGTCTCCAATTAACAACCACAGTTCCTTTAGTGTTATTGGTGCGCTTAATTATTCAGTGCACTTTAGAGCACACTGCACAGCCTCGCAGTAAAATAACATTTTTCTTTGCTGTAATTATCACGTTTGAATGGTGAGCAAATTAGGATTTTCCCATTTACTGAAAATGAACATCGTTTGGGTATGACTTGTCAGCTTCTAATGTGTTTGCACACCGTTTATTTATTATTTATTTATTTGTTTGTGGAATAAACAAGATCACCAGAAAAACTCCTCTTTGTACAAAACATTTTTAGAGTTCCCTTGAGAATTTAAAAAAGTGTCACTGTTGTTCTTCTCTTGTGGTTCTGAAGCCGTAAAGTATCAATAAAAGCTTAAATTAGGTTGTGTGTGTGTCGAGTATGTCTGTAAAAAGCTGCTCTTTTATACTGATGCAAATTATAACATTGTGGGACTTTCTGTTGGATTGGGGGAAAAAGTGCTTACACATTGAGGTTTGTTGGAATGTGGTTCTTATTTCACTGGATGTCTCTTCACAGTGATTAGCTCGGAAGTTTTAATATTTTTTTGTGCCCACTATTCCGGCTCTATGTAAGCAAAGTGGATGTGGACGGTGCAGATTCAAGAGGCAGGTGAAGTGAAACTAGAGTAGTCCTTATGGAAAAGTAAAAGAGAACAGGAGGTTGTAATTAGCTAATTAGTTGCTTTTCTTGAGGAAATGGTCAATGTGGTGCTTTATCAGACCTGTTTCCTCTGTCTGCGGTCCTTCTAGTGCTCTGCCCTGCTATATAGCTATACTGCTATTTCTTTTATCATCCTTGCCTCTTTGTCTGTGTCTTAAGGGGTAGAGCCAGTCAGCCATACTGGTAAAAAACAAAACAACAACTGTATGGTCATACAGTATATGCCAGTATAAATCAACCGTCTCCATCAGTTAGGGATGAGGACGTGTTGGAACTGACTGTTGCTGTGAAGGTACAGAACCTGTCTTAAATGTGTAAGCTTTCTCTCTTTCTCTCTCTTCTTCCCCGTCCACCCATCCATCCTCAAAGGCATCGTCAGAATCTCCCTAGGCCCTACTTATCTTTGCAGAATAATCAGCATCCCCTCTGACCCCCTTGTTTACCCGTCCCCTTCTTTCTGTGGGCTGACACGGGTTGGTAATGATTTTTCCCCGGGCTGCCCCTTTCAATCCCCTCCTCGCTGTTTCTTCTTTGTTGTGGGCGGTGAGCTCAGGGAGCGCTCTGTCTCCTCTATCACATATGGTAAACAAACAAACAATTACAGCTCAGATGACCATTTACATAACAGTTTTGGAGGATTACTGCACTTTCAGTTTGTTGTCTCATCCTTTTTTTGAAGCATCTGGTTCATGAGTGGTTGCAGGGGAAAAAAAAAAAAAAAAAAGTAGACTTCTAAATGCCAAGTTGGGACTTTTTAAATTCTGCAAAAAAAAATGCTGTAATTTGAAGCATACGCATGTGAACAAAGACAACTATGTTCTCCTCAACTGCACAAACTTCTCAATCAGCACTGTTAAAGACGCTGCCTCATTTCCTCATGATTTTCTGTACTAATAATTTTGATGAATGGCAGGTTGCTGCTCCAAATGTGAGAAACCATCTTTCCCATGGTTTCCCCTCACTCTAGAAAACACACACACATACACGCACACACACACACACATACACGCACACACATGCCTGGGTTAAGTCAAGCTTTTAATATCAGTGCTAACACAGCAACTCTAATTAACTCCCTCTGCAGTACACAGAAAATGCCTTAATCTTTGCACCACATTTTGGGTATTATAATTAAAATGATTTCTTCGCTAATATAGATTTATATTCTAAAAAAATCAGAAAAGGGCATTGTATCTGGTAACTAGTTCTTATTTCTAATCATTTCCACATGTGAAAACCAGTCCTGGGAGGCTGCTGCACTGTTAAAGATTGACACAGGTTTCTTGTCAGAATTCTTGCACTTGATGAAACAAGTAGTAAAATATTTTTTCTGCAATATTGGCTCTTCTACACAGGTTTCATTAACTTGTTCATGTACATTTTTACGGTTTGCTTTCATTCCTTATTCAGCCTGTAAGCTACTTTACTGAAGTGAAATATGGCATTCTTTACTCCCAACATCATAAACAGTGCATGCATCCGACCTCTTTGCAATAAGGCCGCCTATTTAAACATTCAGTGCTCTGCCAGTCCTGCCACTGCCAAACTCTTTGCAAACTTTTTGCATTGCTCCTTATGCTCTTACAGCATATCTTAAGCAAGCTCCCTCTCCCGTAGCTTCACTCATTCTGCGTTGGGGGCAGCAAGGAGTGCAAGTGTTTTTCCAATTTCATGCTGCTGCTAGGAATCCATTCGTCATTGATTATCTTATGATCAGTGCCTAATGCAACTTCAAGGCGAAACAGGTTGCCCTGGAGTATTATGACTTTATTCTTCAGATTTATTCCACTTTAATGCAGAGGTACTACTTGTCCCTCTGGTGCTATTCTGCACAAATCATAAAAGACTAGTCTTTCATTTCTTTGCATGCTGCCTTGACATTTCAATTCAAGGCAGCATAACTGCCCAAAGCATTCTCTAACCCAGGTATTCAAATTCCTCCGCTGCACAGTCAGATGCAACCTGCTCATCCACATTCACGGGGCACTTTAACTTTTCACCTGTGGTAAAGTCAATCAAAAAATGGAGGAGGTATAAACAATGTTGCAACACAGGACTCATATGCTGTTCTCCTGGGTGCAGGTCATGGGTTGTCTGTCTGCATGAGACTCACACTTTGCCTTTACAGAGCATCATTATTTGGCGCCTTCAGAATAAGAATGAGTTGACATTTCAAAAGGCTTATTTGCTTTGATCACTGCTGCCTGTTTTGTTGTGTTTCAGCTTTAATGCCGTCTTTTGTAGCAATAGGCCTACCAGAAAACAGTCGGCAAAAAATTGCTGCACAGATTTCATTTCTGTGAGATATGTGTTTGAAGTGCTTTAACATGTCATTCACAAACTGTTGTCTCACAGATTGTTGGGTAGCCATCAGTCAGAAACACCTTTACTTTTATTCAATCTTCCCATTGCTGGGTCTTTTCAAACAGAGAGATGATGTAAGAGTCTTTAGGGCAAAAATTAGTCCTGGAATAAATGTATCTATATTCATATCATGAATACCAAGAGCAAGTCCATGTTAATATGCCTTTGCCCTACTTGGATCTTCAGTTAAATAAGACACAGTTTTCCTTGTTTCTAGGGAGTTGAGAATGTAATACCTCATCTTTTTCATGCCCCAGAGAGGGCATTCATGGCGGCTTCATCTCGGACTTCATTGCTGTCACAGGTATAATGTACAACCTGGGTATAATGTCATCTTGGGTTTTGGACCTTTCGTTCCTTTGGAAAGGATGGATGATTTGGCATGTTATTACCTCGGCTGAGAAAGATCATGCCTTATCTCCGCAAAAGGCTAAGACAAAATACAGCAATTACCCTGGAGAATTGAAATGTCAAGGCAGGTTTAGCATTTTCCAGCAACAGAAATTGGATTTCAGACATACTTCCAAACTTTGAGAAAGTAAGAAAGTGAAGTCTCTGTTTTTCAATAAAACAAACCGAACCGGACTTCAATGAAGTTTCAAGTTTCTAATCGCCAAGAGTTGATGCAAACTAACATTTTGTCTGAGTTTACTGCAGGCTTAATCAACTCCAGTTAACGTGGCATGCTTCTTGATGACCTGATGACACTTTAATGACCTCTAAGCTGTTGGTATAAAATTGTACATCAGCTTCCTTTTAATTGGCAATCAAACGTTTGGTTACGGTGGGTAAAAGGGGGCAAAAAAAAAATGGAGATTAATTAATTTCTGAGGACTTTGGTTTTAATAGGACACTTTTCCTTGCTATATTAATAGGTCAGCTATAATGACTTTAAGAGTTGTAGCAAGTAATTCCATTAAATTTTGCAATGGATCAGCAACTATGTGTTTGAGCAAAAAACATCTGGCAAAATCTGCAAAGGGCAGTTGTGACGGTAGAAAAAAAGTTCGGAGAAATTTAAAAAGCTTATATTGTTTGGAAGAAACTATTAATAGATTTTTCAAGAACAAAGAAAAAGAAAAAGGGTGAAGATTATCATAACATATGCCACCGGTCTGTCAAAAGGTTTGTCCTCCTTCCCCTCTGCTGCTGAGAGATTTGAAAGCAAGTCAAAACCCCTTTTGCTTACATGCAGCTGTCACCACCTGCCAAAGAATTCAGAAAAGCAGATCGGTGAAGTCAAAACAGCTCTTGACCTTGTCTGAGGCATCTAACCTCTCTCCAGGTCTCCCATGTTCTGCTTCTTGCGCCATGGGAAGCACCTGTCTCCCCGACTTCCTCAAATACACTCAGGACATCACCTACTGCTGCTCACTTACCCTTAAAGGAATATGAAATGTAGTCCAGAAACAGGAAGCTCGGAGAGGCATTTGGCATGTGCTAAACTACTAATGGAAGATGGGACAAAGCATTTCAAGGAGGAATATATAGAGGGCAGAAGGAAATGTCTCTGGTATGGGTAATGTCAGCTGCCTGACATGGACTTTGATGAATGTGTCATCAGAGGGCTTGATGACTGAAAAAGGACATCATTCCAAAACATGTTGTCTAATTTTTAAGTCATTTCTTAAATTTTGGAGTCACATCTTGTAGTCAGATTCCTCTGAGGAGAATAATTAACTGTTCATGTCACATGTCAAATGTTATAATTTGCACTTTGTTACATATTGTTGGTCTTCCTAGAACAAGAAGATGTTCCCAAGAGGTTGCCCCTCTGCTGTGATAAAAGACAGAGCCTCTTACATCCTCCCCTGTCTCTCCACACTGACTCCACAACCCCAGTGTCTGTCGTTGGGGTGAACTTTGAGTAAAGACAGGTTGCTAAGGTTGGAGACTCATGCCGAGCTCTGAATTCCCACACCCTCCTCCTGCTCCAGTCTCTTTTTCCTTTGCATCATCCGCCTGGCACCGGCACAACTTAGAGCAGGGCCCATGATCTAACTCCAGCTACACACTCCACAAATCACACAACAACAAACGGGTGAAGGGGCTTTTCATGCCCGGGGTGTACTACGCTTACCCTCTGCGGTAAACTTTCACATGCGTAATGTCTTCTGGCAATGTCACACTCATGTCCTACGTCTTGTTATGTGACAGGGTTGAGCTGTTTACTGATTGTAGGACAACACTGGTCTCTATTGTGTGTTTGACACAGCTCGTACAGTCTCACAGATACAAAAGAAGCTACAGGAATACATCAGGGTGGTGGGGTTAATTTATCTACTGTACATGTCTGAGAAACCATTGGGACTACTTTCCATTGAACATCTCATTTTCTGTTTTGGGTTTGGTGTACATCAGAGCATTTAGGAACAGACACTAAAGGGAAGTGATACATTAGATATTTGTACTTCTCTTCCCAATGATTTGAAATGGATTTCCCTTGTATATCTACACTCTAAAAATTAGTGACCAGCCAACAGCCAGGTAGCTTAGCTAAGCATAATGATCTGAAACAGGGGGTATAACTAGCTTGACTCTGTCCAAAGGTATATTTCCAAAGTAAAGTTGTAAAGGCACTAGAAGCTAGAAACTCTGCTAGCTGTTTCACCTCCAATAAGGAAATAGGAAAGAGAGAAAAGAATAAATCAAAACCAGTCTGGTGCCGTGTCAGTACCGTTAATGAGAAGCTGTAGCACTGGTTGCCAGTTGACTTTGCATAAAGACTGGAAATGGGGGGATGCCAGCCTGGCTTTGACTGAAAAGGAAAATACATGCTACCTTTGTGAGAACCATGTGAACTGTTTTCCATTTTTGCTGTCATTTCCAAAGATAGTTAGAACTACCTGTTGGCTGTAGATATATACTTTGGTTATCAAAGACACGAGTTGAATATAAATGTATGAGATAAATGTAAATCTTATCTAAGCTTAAGGGAGAGTAAACTTTGACAGTTTTTCTAGAACATAGCACTGGTTAGAGCACAGTTGTGTTAGAAAAGTTGAACTTAAAAGGGGACTAGTCAAGTTGTATGACATGCATTTTGTCGTGGAAGTACACAAAGTCAGACATTGAGCAGTGAGGTAAACCTTGGCAAAACCAACCAGGGGCCACTTATTACCCTGGTCCAAGCCTGTTTCTACCCTTAAAGGCCCATTCAATCAAAAGTTATGTGGAAACCATTGTTGCAGGATTATTGTAGTGTGGCTGTAAATTGTGTGTAAGGCTCATTATCAAAGGGGCCTCCCTGGCAGAGCTTTGGCACAGGGGAGCCTGACAAGCTGGGGTCTCACCATCTGTAGCTGCTGCATGGAGGGGGGAAAAAAAAAGTCTTCTTCCACTGTGTACATGCAATAGAGAACTTTTCTTTTGGGCTAAGGCCAAAGCTGAACAAAGCTTTATTGGACATGGTAAAACCTTTGAATATGGTGGATGAAGCTTCAGGGAGAGTAGGAACCAGTTATGGAGCAGAACGAGGCATATCGTGAGAATTTAAGACTGCTTTCCCACAGGGAAGGTAAACCAGGTGTATATATTTGATGTAGCAGACATTTTTTTAAATGTTATAGGATGTGATCCTTGTAATGACACACAGACATGTTTGAGTTGAAATCCAGTAGTTTCCCAGTGGTGACAACGACTTACTTAGTTTTCTCCAGGTGATTGTATTTGTCGACAGCAGAAAAATAAGCCATTATATCATTAAGAATAGTTCCTTCGAACGGGCCATTGTAATTAATAGTTTCTTGTGGCTAAGCTTATAAATGGTGCAGCTTTCATAACGGATTCTGGCCACAGCTACAGCATGAAGAACATGTAGTTACCTCTCATGTTTGCTAATGCTGGCTGCAGGTGAAAAGGGCAATCAGAGTGTTCTCAAGTGCCGCCTGGAGATTTCTCTGAAACTTTTCAAACTCAATAAGAGAACCCTTATGCCTTCTATAATTGTCTTCCTGTCTACTGTGATAATTAGCTGAACAGAACTGTGAGCATGCAAGCCCAAAGACTTTTGACTGTGTTTTTTCAATGTTGATACGTATCTCTGCAGTTACACGTTCATTGACTTGAAAGGTTGACAACCTGCAGTAAGTGGCATGATTAGGCACTAAGATGAAAATAAGATACATCTGTCATTCCAAGATTTTCCAATAGAGAGACGTCTGCTTTTTATTTAGCGATGATTCTCCCCAAGCGCAGTCCTAATTCAGCCTGCCTGAATCAATGCAGCCGGGCACATCGCTTTGATTTGTTGAATTGTTGCACTCCCAGTAATCATGCCGAAGTTATTAAGGTGTCCGTTTCCCCTTCAGGTTAGAAAAAAAAGCTTCAAATTGACACGGCAGGATTCCAAAACAGAGATAATAGAGAATAAGAAAACAACCCCAAAGGTATTTGAAGAGCATTTTGTACAAACAGTGGATGATCTCTGTCTTCATTGCAGCTTTACTTATGAATGAATAGTTCAATATTCGAGGAAGTATGCTTCTCTTCTTGGAAAAAAAGTGGAGAGTTGGATGAAGGATAAAGATCCTAGTATCACATACTGTAGAGAATATGGACATGGTAAGAAGCATGATGATGGCATGCAAACATCCGGCCTTACTACCTTCAGCATCTCTAAAGCTCAAGTGGTATCTTGTTTGTTTCAATCAACACCAAAACCTAAGTATACTACTAATAAATACTATTCCACGTGTTTGAATCAAGCACAGGACTTGCAGATTTGGACACTGTCAATGAAAAGGATTTACAGAATGAACCTACATTGAGTTAGTATTGCAGAAGACATTCTCTCCACAAGTAGCAAAATAGGTTTTTATTTCAGGATAATAATGGCTGATCCTCCTATGCCATAGACCTTCAAGTTTAACTAGATTTTAATCTTCATCACCTGGTTTTAATAATGCGCATCTGCAAGTGTTCAGTGTTTACGTAAATCACTGCTGTGTTAGCACGCACAAAGTGATCCACCAAAATTACCACTGAGGGCCTCTGTTCAGGCCCTTTCCCAGCAATGATTGATCAAGTGGAGCTTGTGGAAAAAAATCAGGCTGCCAGGAAAGGTGTTATATGTACAACCTCACAGGCCGCTAACCAAGCAGCACATGACAACACTGCTCATGCACGTGAGTTACAGTGCATGACGAGAAGACGGTTGATGCAGCGTCCCAGTCGTTTCAGAGGCTGGTCTATTTCAAAGAGCATTGTCAAGGATGGCTTGGTGCAGAATTTGGACCAGAACATCTTCCCCAGCAGGCTTTGAATAAATGAACCTCTCGTTAGGAGATCAGTAAGGCATTGCTTTTGCCTTTCATCTGCTGCCTACAAGTGCAAGGCAGTGACAAGTTCTCATGGAACATTATGCAGGAATAAACAGTGTAACACAGCAATTGTAATGCGACCAGGATGCTGCCATCGAGCGGCTAATTGACTTCAGCAGACCTACAATCAGTGCCCTGTTTGCAGAAATGATGCCCATTTCTTTACTGTAAGAGTGTCCAATAGAAGGACGATGTTTTCTTTACTCTGTCCAGCCTATGAGCTACATAAACACTTTGATTTTATCTCAGAGACACAATTCCATTTGTCCCTCCTTTTATTTTTAATAAAACCCAATTACACCAGTCAACATGAACCATAATCCAGATTTATTTCCTCACTATATAGAGCTGAAAACAGTCATTGTTTATAATAGCATCTCCTGCGATGTCCCTTAATGAAAATGCTCAAAGCAAATGGCCTTTCGTTTTCTTTGAATGGAAAAATGCGCGCACGTCACTCGTGTGGTCTAGCCGATGTTCCGGCTGTAAATAAGGAAACATGCATAGGCTTCTGTGTAATGCCATTTTCATTAGCATTTGGAAATTCAAACGGCAGGAAACTCAAAAGAGATGCCAGTTGCGATACTTGTCACTTTATTTGGTCAGAGAACCGAATCTGATCTCCACCCAAAAAGCGTCTTTCTCAGGCTCAAAACTTTCCCCAATGGCATCATCTGTGGCCTAGTTCTGTCTCCTAATGAAGCAAGCGAAAAGCTTTGTAGTTTGATTAAACAGAGACGTTGTGGAAGGTGACAGCAACATGCATGTTCAATGGTCTGTAGACATGAAAGTCTTATGTGGATTAAAAGTAATGAAGCAGATCATTAAAAATGCACTTTATGTGGAAAGACGACTTGCTTTCTTGTTTCTTCTGATTCGGTTTGAGTGGCGGCTTGTTTTTGCCATGAAGGTAATCCAGAACAGAATGCTTTCTTGTATGCTTATGGAAACACAAGCTCTAAATAAGAATAGATTTTATCACAGCCCCATCCAGGAACTCAATAGCCACATTGTATGCTGAAGGATTTCTCCTATGGCTTGGACTGGAACAAATGGGTGGCCTGAAAATAGCATCCAGGTTCTGCTCCTAAGCCATTTAACCAAAAGATACCCCACAACACGGCTTCTTTCGCTCACTGTTTATCTAATAACGATCTCGACTCCTTTCTTTTCGGCCATGCTTATTAGTTTGTTTGCCATTTACTGGTACAGACCACCTCCTCAAATCTCTTTTGTAAATACCTCTCAGACGGAGCTCACGGTATTTGGTTTGGTGTGCAATTTCCGTGCTGCCGAGGCAAAGCGAGCAGGACTAATTGAATCTCGCATGTCTTCTTATGATTTATGGTGGAACAGAATAGATGCAGAGGCTTGATCTCCTTTAATCTCTCTCATTACGGCAGATGTAAGAGGAGATGATTGTCCAGCTTAATTTAAAACGTCTGCAAATGTCTTATAAACTCATTGGTTCTGCGCTGGCTCTCATTTGAAAAAAGCCCGATTACGTTGTCCGCTTGCCAGCTGGACCCTGTGCAGACAAGGTGCTCCCCACCCCGAACTTAAAGATCAGATTTAATTCATGAGCTCATTAAAATTCTTACATTTTTCCACCCTTGCTGCAGTTGTTTTATAGTAGAACACAATCGTAAAGCACAACCACAAGGGCGAAGATCAAATAATGTGAAAAAATACTTTTCTCCCTAGCCCTGGTGTACACCTACACTTCATAATACAAAGTGACTTTTCTCTCTCTCCCAATTACACCCTACACGGAGGCGCTTCAGCAAACCTCCTTCTGAAGTAGTTGCAGTCTAAGAATCATTCGAGGACGCAAGTCGCCCTCTGAATTACCATGCAGGCGTGTTTCCAGGACTCCTGAGTCACTTTCCATGTTAACCATGGTTCACCTTGTCCTCCCTGCTCGCTCTATGCCCTGTCTAAACATCCTGTTTTACTGGAAATGTCTAAGTAAGGGAGGTCAATATTTTCACATTTTACCATTTACCCTTCGAACAAGCTGCAAAACCTTAGAAGTCAGAACCTTGTGTTGAATTCATGCAATTGTTACCTTCAAGAAAATAGCTTATTTCCTTTTGTAAGGGTTGACACCACTCTCATATTTGTACTGTAAATAAACTGCTCCAGCCAGCAGCCACACTGCTAATCTGAGTATAAAACACACAGTTGTCAATGTCAGTGAAATTCACATATATGAAATGAAATGCTCTATCAATGAACAACACTGGAAAGAAATGTAACTTGACAAAGCTGAGTAGTTGGCCAGTGGATGGCACGGTGGTATTTGTGGCTTTGTAGCTCAAACTCTTCAGGATTGAATCCATAATCAGAAGAATGTGTATTGATGAGTAGCAGCTTTACTGCGGCTCTCCAACCACCTGAAACTACAGGTCAGGATTATAAATGGTCCCCAGAGGATGAGCCCAACTCCTCCCCCTCCTTTGACCTTTGACTTGGTCAGTTTGAGTGACACGCAGTGGGGGAAACATGATGCAAAGGTACTTTGCCTGAATGCTTTCAAAACACTCTTTGTTGTTGTTTCTGTGGACTTCAAAGGATCGTAAAAAAAAAAAATCTCCTCTGGTTATTTCTCATGTGGCATTTTGTTACCGTGTCTGGCATTTCTTTAATTAGAGGACAAAGACCTCCAGCCCCCCGGGTGTCACACATGATTTTCACATTTTTACACTTACTAATGCCATCACTTGTTGACTGTGTTGAACAGTCTTATTTTCCACCAAATATTTCAGTTAATACAATTATACTAATGCTGTTCCTCATATTACATGAAGCGCTCCAACATTTGCCCTAAGTTTAATATCCATGAAAGTAGGGAATGCAATGGTTTACATAGTATGGTCTTTGCCATTGCTTTGACTTCCAACTATTTTCTTTCTTGCCAATAGTCAAATAAATACTTCATACATTGTTGTGAAAGTCACAGTGGAACAACAGTCCGGGCATATTTAGCTTCTCTAGCTAGTGTGATCAATTAAAGACACTAAGAGATTGGAATCTATCATTAAACCGTGTTTGGAGGATGATGCAGAAAAAAAAATCAATAATTTAGGCACTCTCTTTTAATAGAAACAGACTTAAACTGACTTAGATTCGCACACGTACAGTATATTGACTCCAAAAGACATTACAGCGGCTCTATTACTACAATTCACATGCTAACAGTCAAGCTGTCTATGATCAGATATTTTTGAGAGTTGTCAACAATATCATCTTATTTAAAGAAAGTATGCTCCTATTTCAGGACATATCAGCAAAAATAGTCGGAGATGTTATCAGGAAGATGAAAAGGGGGGATTTTTCTTTATAAGTACTTGGAAAACATACTTTTATTTAACTGTATCCTCAAATATGAAGCCTCACCCAGCAGATTATTAGCTTTAGTTAGCATATCAAAGAAGGAGAAAGGATAGGCAAAGTGCCAGAAGCGAGAAACGAGAAACGAGAAACTCGGTTGTTTTTTTTATCTAAGTCAGGTAAGTTTTGTTAATTATTGAAATACTTTTTTAAGGCTTCCCTAACTTCAATGCAGCAAATCTGCTTTTACACCACGTACTGCAGTAAAAGAACAAGATGTAAAAAGCCCATTGTTGCCAACTATGACTCAGCTCCAGAGGAAGGTCCTGTGATTGCTTTGTAAAATAATTGCTCTATTTTGGGGGGGAATTAATGGCTCACAAAAGTTAGTGACGGTGCAGCGGTGTGTGTTTCTCACAAGGAAATATTGACTGAGTTTAGAAAAACAGGAGCCTTGTTCATTTGCAGGGAATTCAACTTTTTTCTTGCCAATCCATTCCCGCTTTGCCGTCTGTGGCTGCATTCTTTGTGTTCCTGTTGCACCTTTTTGTTCTCACCACTCATCCCCGGCCACGTCTGTAGCAGCAAGATAACCATATCTTGTGGTCTATAAAATGTTCTTTGAGAGTGTTTCATTTTGTTGTAGTTGTCTTGCGGATGTTTTTTTGGAAATAGGTCAAGAGAATGCACATCTGTGAGAGCCTCACACTGGGGTTTCCTGGGTTGGGAAAATAAACTCTGAGCTGGCTGACTCTCAGGGAGTTTTGGGCCTGGCAGCTTGATGATGACACTTGATTTTCTTTCCACTCAGGACAAATGAAGGGCCAAAAGGCACTTCCAGCATTCTCACAGTGCTCATCTTTGTTGTCTTCATGCCACTCGGAGAATACATGAAACTCAGTAGTACGGCCTTGACTAGTCTTCTGCACGGGATTTGTGATGTGATGGGGGCACATGACGTCTGATGTATATGTAAGATGTGCGTGCAGATATACACTGGGGTTTACCCTGACAGAAATTGAACCAGCTGTGTATGTTATATAGTTTCGCAGGAGGCTGACAGTTAGTTGTTCTGATATCCAGATGCTTCTTCTGGTAACTGCACACCTACCTGTCCTTCTGGAGCACCCACTTTCCATATCAGTCTGTCAGCACCCATGGGTCTTTGACTAATGAGGTCCTCTTTGTATTCTCAGGCTGGACTTTATTCTTTGGGATAATACCACAGCTGATTTGACATTCAGCTCCATAATATTCTGATTCACTGGAGTACTGAATGGAAAAATGAGATTTTTCACAGCCTGTCCCTAGCAGAGGCTTAAATTGTCACTTGTCTTTAGTGCGGGCAGTTTTTTAGAATTCAGTCGTGCATTTTCTTTTTTAAGAGATGCTAGTTCGTATTATGAAGATCTCAGTCTAATCTGAATTGATAAAAGGTCCTAAAGCTGTCCTTTTACATCTTAATATACATAGCTGGAGAGGAACAGCCATAACATCTGCTCTGACTGAAGAGTTTTATGTGAACAGTGAATTCAACAACTTGACGCAACAGACTCAAAAAATAAAAAAAACTCCCCTCCAGACTCTTGACTTTCCATTTTGCTCTTAAATCTTTCATCCGTCTATTCTACTCCGAAATCTCCCTCCCAGCTTTTTTTCCTCTCCCCCCTATTCTCATCGCAGCCTCTCTATCAAACATTTTCCTCCGCTGCTGACAAGATAGGGTATCTATGACATAAGAGCCTGTGCCCGTCACGCTCGCGTGCTCAAACTGTTGCAGGAATAATCCAACGTAGGTCATGCAGCGCTCACGTAAACAAGCCGCCTCAGACCACACACGCCGGCTGATAGGGTGAAAGATAGTGAAAGTGAAGCCCTGTGAGCGTTTGGGATAAATACAGCAGACGAAAGGAGGAGAAAAAAAGAGATTGCAGTCCAAAGCGTACAGTGCAGATCAAAGGAGAGGGAATCCACAGAGAAATTGCAGGTTAGCTGACAAATGTGAAACAATATCAGTATACACTTATTATTTCAGATTAGAGGCCAGCTCACCAAATAAGAAAAATCACATTTCTTCACTTATTTCTGGCCATATAGAGAGTTTGTGGTCTACATGATTTGTCTTTCTATGGCGAATGATTAAAGATGGACTTCTTCCTTCACTGTTTACACTCACCGCCCTTTAATAAAAAGTCAACGTCAGGTTGAATTGTGGAATTGAAGAACGCATTATAGCGTCAAAAGATGCTCCTTTTTATTTGAGAAGCCTGCATGCATTCTTGTATTAGTAAGAAAGGAAATGATTTCACACAAAGCCAGAACAACTAAACACCATTAATCAGATTCTGTTTTAACTGTTGCAAACAAAATGTGATCGCATCACGGGTGAGCCCTGCGCTCTTCTTAGCAGAAAGAGAAGACAAGGCAACAGCACACAGACAGAAATAGATCAACTAAAATAACACAGCGCTTCTAAATTTGGCAGCTGATTGGGGGAATGGGTTGACAAGGTTTTTAAGAATTAGAAATCAAAATATTCTTCACTTGTCCACCTAATAAACCCCTTTGAAAATGCAAAATCATTTTTGATTTTCAAGGGACATTAGCAAATGTTGCTGAGTTTCCTTAGGTGTGTAAACTATACTAGTGGACAGCCATTCAAAGGGTAAGCAGTGAATGCAAGCGTATTCAAATTGCTGATGAGTGTAAAGAAACATTTTTGATTTAAGCACAGTTGACTTTCCTCTGGTGACTTCATCCCAGTTGAGGAGTGGTGATGACTGTCCTTGGAGCTCTGCGTCTCTAAATCCATGTGCACATACGCCACAGATATATCCGCACAGCGCACACACAGGCTCACACATCTCTGGCCATGATAAGGTCAGCCAGCAGTCATGTCATGCGTTTTGCGGCAGGTATTGGGTTTCACATGATTTGAATGTGACATCCAATAGCCACAGAAGTCTTAAACACAGATAGAGTATTCCATTTGAACTCCAACAAGAGAGGGATCATTTGATGCTAATCATGCACTGTATGTCCCATTTGCCTTCTGGCATCCGGGGTTGACAATTTCTTCCAGGGACCAGAAATGCTCCTGCAACTATTTCAGCCACTCAAGCACTCCAGTGAATGCACAGGCAAAGGCGCGCACACACACACACACACACACACATATATCAGACCGACACAATCAGTATTCTCAGTTTATTATTCACCAAAAACATACCACCATAGTGCACCCCTACAGTAAGGCCTCAACCTTCACACCTTAACTTTAATCATGAACCCTAACCCCCCCACATACATGACATTTTTCAAAAGAATTAGTCATGATTCTGCCGGCAATAAATGGGTCCAATTAGTTTATCTTGTAGGAATGCTAATGTTGGCACTCTATACATATATATATATATCTTTGCTTGCCTCTTCATCTCATTATTTCAAGGTCTAATTAGGGATATTGATTGACTACCAGAGTACTTAGCTTGAATTTGTAACTGACGGTTGCTGATCAATGTTTGCTAGGTTAAGCTGAGGTTGTGTTTCTCTATGCGCATATGCTGAGTGGATTAATGAACTCGTGGCCTTGCTATCGGCCCCTTCTCTGTGTTTCATACGGTAGTTTGTGCAAACCTGATTCCACTGACAATGAGACCTTTAGTCCTTCAGGTTTTGGCTGCCTGTGTTTTTCTCTCAGACTCTCTGTGAACATGATTCCAACCATAGCAGTGATTTTACAGCACGCAGGTGGGAGACGATGCGGTTCAATGCAATGTGGCTTTTCTATTTGCTTTACATGGCCACAATGTCATGACAACTAAAATCCTTTTTTTAATCATGTGGATACCTAAGCCCCTGAGCTTGCAGGGAGAACAAGCTAATATTCAACTCGGTTAACACTCAAATAAACCATTGATTTCCACTTTTGGATAGCACTTCAGCCAAACCAAGCTGGGCTCATCCTAGTGTTTCTCTTTTTCATTTGCAAGACATGAAATTGTTTAATTTGTCAAATTTCCCAAAAGTACCCAAAAGTAACACTCCTTTTGTATGCAAGCGTAGGTTATGTTACTTGGAATATCCTCAGCTAAGCTTTCAGATAGAGCCGTCAGGATGGCCGCCAGTGCCAATTTAACTCGCAGCATAAATTGATGGGCCTTGGCCAATCGATCGGCTTATTACCGACCTCCCCCTCATCAGGGATTGTGTTGTGCTTCCATCACAACCGCAGTCAGTACTGCGGGGAGGATAATTGCAGTGTGTAGCTCACAGGGTGGGTCTCAAGTATCCCAGCAGTCAGCCTGTTGCCAGAGGAAAACACATTGATCTCTGAAGGTGATGAAAAGACTCTCTCAAAGGCCTCGCTTCCTCCTCAGAAGCGTTCCAGCCTAGACACTGAACCAGAGCAGAAACCTAGATGATCCGTGCACGCCTTCCAACCGTAGTAATTTTCATGTCGTTCTGTCTGTCTATGTGTGTCTAAGGAAAAACTAGAGAAGGACAGCTTGTTCTATGATTTTCAGTACAAAAGTGTGTCTTTCTCCAACTTTAAGCTGTTAAAGACCACTGCAAGCTAAAATTACTGGATCAATAGAGAGATTCTCAAGTGTAAGCAGGTTCATCGTCCACAATTAGTCCAACCCTTGGCAAGTCTATTTTATACAGCTGGACCGGGTAGAGGGACAAAATGCATTTTTAAAACCAGTTTCAATCTGCTTGATGCAGTGTTAATGGAGCTTGCAGTTGCAGACAAATTCCTTCCGTCCTAATTGATTGACTTGTGGTTTAATGAACTGATAACTGGCATCTGGACAAACAGGACCCAATCGACACACACAGACACACACACAGGCACCAGATTGCGATATTCATCAGAGATGGGTGGAGAAATGAATTCATTTTAAGGAGATAACATCCACTGGTCGATACTTAATGTACACACACGTAGCGATGCTCACAAGTGTTGTTTTTTTTATCAGCTGATGTCTCTGCATCCTAATGGATGCTTCTCGGTGTAATTACTTTCAGATTCCTGCCGTGTGGAGTCTTAGGACACGCTGGCAATAACAAGTGTCCTGTTGGTACTGTAAATGAGTTTCAACTTTAACATAATGATGGGCCCTTGAGTATATCAGAACTCTATTTTCATCATGCCTCGTAATTGAAAACTGCAGAAGAGAGTTTCATTAGGGTTTGTGGAGCAGGCGTCAGTGTTCATTACCCCTCATGACTGTTGGTTAGATTTTATTCAGCTCCTAATCAGTGGGACGTCTTACTTTACGACTGTTATATAAATCAAACTGTAAAATTCCAGCTAACTAATCATGCTCTCTTGAGTAGCAATCTAAACATATGTCGATCTACATTTAACTTTGCATTTATTACATGCAAATGCAGAGCTGTTCTGAAAGTAAGACGTTGAACTTGCCGCAGCCATGTTACTCTTCATTGGTATAACTGGGTAGAATCAGTGTTTGTCCACTATTGAACATACTGTACAGGATATAATGTGGTGACAGAATAAGTGAACCTTCATAGTACAATGAGTAAATGTAGAACCCACACACAATGGTCTCTTTTCTGGGCAGGAGATTGGAAATAATTGCAAATAATTATTTAGGAAATGGCTATAATCATCATATTTACCAGGAAATGGTCGCACCGGAGTTATGTGCAGTTGGAAATAAGGATAATGAAGATACATGCCACAAAATTAGAGAATTATGGGAATTAATCTTTAGAACATTGTTTTTCCTGGTCAAGATGGGATTCAAATGTGGATCTTGGGACAATTTAAATGAGCCTCTGAATTCTAGTGCAGAAATTTGGTATTTATATTATTTAGCCAAAATCACTAGAGTTGGCTGTAAGTTAATGTACATAAAGATGTCTTTATTTAGCACTTGGTAGAAGCTTAGCACTCTTTAAACAAGGTAGCAAACTTTAAAGTTGAGTCCTGTTTTCAAATCCACATCTTATTTGTGGCTTTGAATGCTCCTAAAGAACCCCCACCGCTAAACAAGGTTGATAATAGGTTTGCTCTTTTGAAATGTCTTAACTTCACATGCTAACCATGCGGCAGTCTGCTCCTTGTATCTGGTTGCGGGAATGTGAAACCTATCTCTTTTTTTCCAGAAGTTGAACTTTCATTGACACGGTGTGAAACTAGCTTAAAGTGAATCTAAAAGTGCATATCATGTTTTGTATTTGGAAAAAAAAAAACGACACTCAAGGTAAAGTTTGTGTTTGGGTTCAGTGTTGACATTTCTGTAATAGATTTTGTCCTATGGTATATAAGTACATATAGCTTAAAAGGGTCAAGTTGAAGAGCGATATGGAAATTTAACAACCAGCATTTGAGGTTCCGGAGTCTTCCATGGGAATGAATGCTTGTCATATGAGAGGGAACTCTTGCTGCTTCTGCTTTGTGTCTCCTCATCCCTCTTAATTTGAAGTGGTTTGAGGAAGTTCAGGGATTAGTAAAAGTAGTTAAGGAAGGTCAGCCGTAGTACAATGTCTTCCTTTCCAGAGACATGTTGAAGGGTCACAAGTTCAAAAGGACTTTTCTGGTTTTCTCAACAATACCCGTGACCAATGGCCTCAAGAGGAACCTCAAGCTGCTGGAGACACAGTCCTCATATTTGTCTTGATTTACCATTATCTGTAGGCTGTGTTAGACCTTGAGTGTTTGTGTCCCAAGAAACACAGATGCATTAAGCTTTATAGTTGAACCTTTGTGAACTAATTGGTAGACCCGGTCAGTAGAGTTTTCAATAACTGTATGTGTACTAAATGAGCCTAATCAGGAGCGTACATCTACTTGTTGCATACTACTTATGATGCCATACTAAACCTCAAGTGATTGATTGAGCCCAAACAGGCTTCTTCCCTGTCCATGTTTCTACATACTTTTTCTTTTTCTCTTTTCATATGTGGGTATGATGGGTGATGAGAGCTGGCACTGAGGGTGGTGGTTCCAGGATGTAGGTAGAAATTGTTCATTTTTATGAGGTGTTGTGGGCGTAACTTGACGAAACACTTGCCACTTGAATAACCCCAGTGATGTCTTGTGTCTTGCTGCCCATCCATCTACGCAGTTGGGTTGGGGTGGCCATTAGGGCCATGTGGTAGGTTAGGTGATGGATCAGCAAGAAATCATTGCGAGGAGGGGTCTACTTACTGGGCGTAAGCCTTTCCCCTGGAGGCTCAAGTTTTTGATGTTTAAATCAGCATTTGGGCTGAACTTGCTGTGAAAAACATAAAATCCAGAAAGTGTCCAGCAAATCCAGCCAAACCAAACCAAGTCGTATTATAGTGGAAATAAGGTTGTATGTTAGTATTGAGGGAAAGGAGTAAGAGTAAAATCTGATACTGCTTTTGGGGAATCTCTAACAAAAACAATTGTAAACCACTGGACGTCAGCATTGTGAGATTTGAATATTAGCATGTAAAAGTAATCCTCACGCTTGTCAGTCAGGTTTTAAAGTAAACGCTTCAGTTTCTTGAGGGGAATTCAATTGCAGACTTGGCATTTTATGAGAAGCACCGTTCCTCTACTTAATTCTGTTGAAGAAGTGCACATATTTCAAAGCTGTTGTCTGGCAGGGCCCTCTGTACTGGCTGTTTGGTTTTGCAATTCATATTTTGACAACAATACACATCCCCCAGAAGATGAAGAAAGCAGTGACATTCACAGATGACGCTGATTGTAAAATCGTGGTTCATTTCCATTCTTTCCATTGGACAGTGGACCCACTGTTCCATGAATTAACATTTCATGTATTGATTTATTCATTGTCATGCATAGTAGGAAGGATCTTGGATCAAAAACATTGTCCTCTTTGCCAAATGTTTCCACAAAAATGTACTTGCAGAGTAACAAATGATTGTACGGCAAAAAGCCAGCTTTTGTGCAGCTTTAGTTCTGATGACCTGGATACCAAAGTGTTGCCAGGTTTAATAAACTCATCCATCCATGTTGTGGGATTAAATCGACTGTAATAAAGTCTGTTTTGACTTAATCTACCTAAATCCTTTGAATACTTGAAGAGTCATTGATCATCAGATTTTCCTGAGTTTTATTCTGAGAATGTCAGTCAACCAAACTATACGGGCCAACGTCTGATTTGTGAGCCACCTTGGAATGGCCCAGTAAACTGTTTACGTTGCACAGCTCATGAATCCATCTGATATTGACAGACATTGATGAAATTAAACACACAGAGGATGTTTGAAATCACTAAAATGACCTGAAAATCCCAGCAAATCCTTGTTAAACCGTCAATCATTTCAAACAGGAAAGGGAAAGAAAGGTCTATTTATACATCGGTGTACAAAAGATGAATGATTATTGAGGCTTTCTCCAAAATGGCAGCAGAATATGTCACGAAACAAATCATACGAAGACAATTTTGTATGTGTACCCTTGGTGTAATTGATCCAAACACCAGCAAAGCAACTTAATTTCAGTCTCCAAAAACATTGACATTTGCAGTATAGTGCCACCAGGAAATTGCTCCCAAACATTCATAATGGACATTATAGTTCTATGAGTCATAGAGTACATAAACAGTCAGCTTAGTATGTAAAGCTTTGTGTGTATCCATGCAAAAGGATGGTTATTTATAATAAAGTTTGACAGAAGGGAAACTATTCTGTTATTAAACATGGAAAACGTGTAATTTAACAAGGAGGTGCTGTCTTTCACATCCGAGATGAGTGATTTCAAGTTAGGTTTCAGGGATTAACACTGACGAAGACAATTTACTGCTGAAACAAATAACATGAATGTATTCGAATTATCACCGTATTTCTGCTGATATTTGATTTCAATTGCACAAAGAGAACAGGGCTAGTGTCTTTCTGGGAATTAAAACAAAAGTAAAGTTTCACTTTTTAATTGATGAACAATTGAACTTGGGTAACAAATCTCTCTTTCAGACACTGTCCAAATTGATTCGCTCATCTAGAAGGTGCAGTCGGGTTTTCTTCAAGTCTAAAGCCAATTCTCCTCAAACCTGGTTTACTTTGGAGGTTGGAGCTGGTACCCAGTTTGCTTTTTTTGGCACAACTTTTAGTCTGAGGAATAGCTGTATTACTTTGTGAGAGAGGCATTGAGTGCTCTGATTTTGTATATCAAGCTCTGAAACAATGCTGGTATTGTGAATGAGTCAGGCCTGGGCTGGTTCACTTATAACTGATTGGTTTGGTGGAAAAAGAGAAATAGAGCAGAGGTGCAGTTCTGTTTTCTGTTCAGGGCCCATCAATATTTTATGGCTGATGGGTACTGGTAAAATACAACTTAGTCCCAAATGTATGAAGTGTAAGAAAGAGGTTTATTGTGTCAAGGAATGCGTAGCTTTAAAATAGCAGTGTAATGAACAGCATGAGCAGAAGTTTTCACAAAGATAAAAAAAAAAAAATACACACAGCTTAAAAACAGCAGGTTTCCCAATACTGCCAATAACTATTTTCCACCAAATGGCATTAAAATGATGACTATCATCAGTATAATGGACAATAACTTTTTGTGGGATTGTAAAAAAAATCTGATTTTGTTTCGCAATATGTGAAAATATCAGAAAATGAATAAATGTTGAGCCATTAAAGCGTTGTTGAAAACAGTTTCATGTTGCTTTAGCTGCTAACTTGGTGCCATAAACATAAAAAACTATTACCATCATATTATCATGTACAAAGACCTGTGAATGTTTTTGTGTGGGCAGCATGACAAACTAACACAACTAGCTATCAAAATTTATATTTCTATTTGTGTAAAGTGATATGTGTGTTGATGTTTCACAATATCCTACAGGCCATTTTCACTTCAGCACCACACACTTGTCCAAATATGATCACGTCTGGCTCCAGAAAACCCAATGGTGACATCCAAACTGCTAAACATGAGGCTTCAAAAGGCAGTAACAAACCAATAGATGCTACGTCCATTAATTATAATAATTAATCTGTTGTGAGGGTGCAAATATTTTCTTATTACATCAAATGCTCATCATAGGCTTATGAGAATTTTGTTACACAGATATTCTGAATGTTCCAGATGGGTTAAAAGTGTGATCATCAGAGTCATTTGGATTCATCCATTAGACACCATGAACCATCCGCAACCCAAAATGAAGCCAAACAGCACACACTGTATGTCTATGCCTGTTCTCTCTCTGAATAGTACAGCATTGATTTCTGCTGTTTCTTTCTTAAATACAAAATAACAAAGTGTCAAAACAAATTACACAACACACCAGAACCTATTTTGATATGTCTGACCAATCACTTGAATGAACATCAAGTTCACTTGGATTTATTTCACTCTTAGACTCAAAAGCTGTTGAAAGGGTTGAAAAGGTTTCAACGGATTGTTCAGAGTTGTTGACCCTCATCATGAGTTCCCTGCCACAATTTTTTCTAAAGCCTCTGTTCCATGACCGTTCTTGGGCTTCTGCGAGAAAAATAAAAAGGCCAATACAAAGTTTTTCAGCAAGACTAATGTTTGCCTTGACAAGCAACATAAGATCTCTCAGCACTTTAGGACTGACTTCGCCTCATATTCTGACAAGAGTTCTTAAAATAAATGGTCACGTTTTTTGGTCTTAATTCATTTCAACACATCAAAGCTCTGAAAACCTGTTTGACTGGTTCCGATAGACTTTGTTTAGTTATTCTTTCAATTGTGTTTCATTAAGTGAAATGTAAGAGTGTTTTTGTTGGCATACTTTCCAAAGAGTTTGTATGGTTATGGCTAAAGTTGGGTTGTAAGGGAATCTCTTTTCACACACTATAATCAGAATGAAAAATATTGTGATGAATATTGTGAATCATGATGATATCTGAAAATAACGTTGGAGCTATTTTGTCTGCACCACCAACTCCCATGTGATTGTTTTTTCTCAGTAGCTGTCAAAAATCTACCACCAAAATCAGGAGGGCGTCGTATCGCCCCACAAAATATTCCTCTTGGAGTTGTCAAGTGTCATTTCAAAGTGAGCAATAGCGGAGAGCCTGCCAAGTGCAGTAAACTCCACTTCTGTTTCCTTTAGAACCTCAAAAAACCAACCTATGGAGAAAGCAGGGTTGATGTGAACCATAGTAAAGGGAAAGTCAAACTCCACCTGTGGTTACATACTTTAAACTGTGCCTGGACCCTTTGCTGCCAGCGCCTGACATTATCCTGGAAAATGTCCAAAAGTAGTAGAGTTGGAGGCTGAAGTGGAGCCAAAGAGTGGGATCAAATCGAGGACTAAGAATCATTCAAAGAGTTGTGCAACATAATCCTGTATTTTGCACCATACTTACACATCTGGAGTGTCCCAAATCAGCCAAACACCGTGTAAAAGGCATTGGTCTACTGTTTCAGTTTTACCCATACTCATAGAGGAATATAAGACGCACTTTTACATTGAGTATGCAACACTGCGGTAACAAAGCTCCGCCATCACTACACCTTTTTACCTTTCCACATACACAGCGCCGCCCTGATGTTTTACGGTGACGCTGTTTTGCCCCTTTTACGTCTCGGTTATATGCCTCAGCAGCGGAACGTCTTCATCCCACCATTAGGATTTGGATAGCTGTCAACATTGACAGCTAGGTGCAACAGGGACATAAAAGTCCCAATTTGAACTGGCAATGTAAAAGAGGCTATTGAAGAGGACAGAAAGGCAGATAAAAAAGAAAAGTTAATTAAATGACCAGATGAAAGATGAAAGGAGTCTTTTCGTACAAGCTTGGCGTTGGAGGTCAGATCAGGTTATTTAGATTAGTTCAATTATTATCCCTGTTTTGCATTTAAAGGCCTGTGTTTTAGCTGCTGAAAAAAAGCCCAGTGTCAGAAAGTCATTGTTGGAAGAAACTTTTGACACCAAAGCAATTAATGCCAACCTTCAGAAACGTTCACCAACCCCATAACTATTCTGTAGCAATAAAGAACCTCTAATATGAAGACAGAATGCTCTTCTTTGGCGGTATCGGGGTCAAAAGAGTTTTCAAACTGATTTACATAATAACTCTTCACTGCATTGTTACTGCCTGAAATTGAATCTGGATATTTTCTGTGATGCAGAACCAGACGGGGATGATTGTTCCTCTTGGTTACAGTAGCTTTCCATCTTTTCTATCCTTACAGGTCTTTTAATGTTGAGTGGAAAGAGCAATTTTCCTTCTTAGATATTATTCATTTCTGCACGCTGACAAGCCCACCTCAGATGTGGAGCTTTCCCATGAACTACTGTGTAACCAGAAGATCTTCAATTTTTAATTTCCAGTTTATTGAAAAAAAAAAAAAAAAAAAAAAAAAGAAAAACGCCTTACGATTGGACAACATTGTGAAGGCAGATACTTTTTTCAGGTACAGAGCAAACAAAAAGTCTGTCGCAGAAGGGGTCATTTTGGGAGCGATGCTACCAATTTTCAAACTGAGTACCACCTGCAAACAACACGACCAGTCACGTCTTCAACATGTAAAACCTGGCGAAGCGTGTAATTGTTTTTACTCCTCCAGCTGAGCTTTCGCAGACTGATAGTGTTGACAGGAACAGGCAAACAGGAAACATTGTGTAGATAAACAACTTATAAACCAGGGCATCCGTGCTGAAAGGAAAGAATGGGGAAAAAGCAACAGGGATGTCTGCATACAGCAAACTTTTGTGTCGGCAAGACAGTGTTACCCTTTTCCTCTTCAGCTTATGTATAAATACTTAACAGTGGAAATATGCCATTTCTAGTCTAAAGACCACGTCTCTTCCTCATCATGCTGCAGCATAGTTTGACTGTGGGAAATACTCAAAGAATATGGAACTTTTACAAACTAATTACTGACTTAAGTATATTATATTCTTCTTTTTTGAAGGACCTCCAGGAAAGCGTGGAAGAAGAGGTCGCGATGGAGAACCTGGTATGTACATTTGTCTGAGTTTTGTGTGTGTTTATGTGTGTGTGGCCACAGATCACAGGCGTCTCAATCCAGAAACATTCAAGGAATAATTCAGTAGGACATCAGCAAATCATACTGCACTTACAATCACATAAAAGTACACTGTATATCTTCAGAGGACAAAATAGGTTATAGATATGTAATTTGTGGCCTGGCGGTTTCAGTGTTCGCTTGGATTGTTTCAGCCTCAGTGCTATAGAAACATGAGATTTTCAGAGTAAAAACAGGAGACAGTGCAGTTTGAGAAGGTCAAAATAATAGCCCAAGTTTTTTGGAGCTGAGAATATACTTTTCTTAATTCTGAGACATTTTAAAACCCTCTTTTTTTTCTGATCTACTTATACTCATTTTACACATCATCTTTGTGAGGCTTCAGAACTTCACCAACAAACTGTCAAAATACATTCAGGATCTCTCCTCCTCCTGTCACACACATACACACTCTCTTGAGCTGACTCAACAAAGCTGGCAAGTCAATCGAGGAGGTCTCGAATCTCTAGGAAAAGGACGTGTGCAGCGACACTCCCACGGACCAACGGTGTCGCCACAAATTGAATTTGCAGTGAGAACATGCACTTGGCAGGGAGCTCTGCTCACCTGATAGTGAAAGTGCTAATGGGCTCTAGAGCGCGGCGCCTTTCGTGAGATCGCAGCATAGCAGAGCGCAGCCAGTGCCCTGGAACAGAAGAAGTAACCCTTGTAAAAAGAAATGAGAGTGACGGCGCAGAGCAAGGTCCCAGATTTAAGTAAGGTGGAGTAATAAGGGAGCAGTTTGGTTTCACAGCCTGAGAAACAAACAGTTTGTGAGTGAAGGAAAATCACTGCTGGCTTTGCCAACAAATCCAGACACTACTTTTTCAAGTCAAACAGATCAGATGAGGTAAGATTTTTTAGCATCAAAGACTCTATTTCTTCTTCCTTTTTTTGCGATTTTTCCAAATTCATTTATAATCCTGTCATGGCCGCGTTCCACTGCTCAGTCAACTCTGGCTTTCTGCGTTTCTCTGTTTTGCTTTGCATCATTCTAAGGTCACCTAGTGTATGGATTGGAAGCCTGATGAAAAAGGAGAAATCAAATGACAGATAGACAACAGTTCAATGTTCTGGTTGGCTGCAGGACTGATACACTGCCAGCTTTCGTTGATGCAGTGCATAACTTTCCAATGAACATCCCCTGTGCCAGCGTACTTCAAATGGCACCATTGTGCCAGCAAAGTTTTGTTTTCCTCTTTCTGCTCAGCCAGAGCTAATGCGAATGGCTTCCTCTTGACAAAGCAATTGGAAACAAGCAATCATACCCAGTCACAACGTCTGGACTGGAGTGGTCTATTAAGGGAGGACAATACTGAACAATTGGGATGACAGGCATTACCATCTGTGTAATAACTCTAACTACTGTACAAAACAAGGCTTTAGTATGTTGCCACATTGGACGTTTTGGGCTCTGTTTGTGTACTTGACTAAATCCCTCACCTGCAAAAGAGGCTGTTTTTATTCATGTCGTGAACTATCAAGCTAAGCAGTGGACACATCCTTTCATCCGATGTTTACTGGTTATCAGCAGCTTCCACAAAAACACTTGAAATGGCTGCACAAAGGCAATGCTTGGAAAGTCATTGAACAAAGAGTGTAATTAAAAATGTTGTGCTCAAACAGGAGTACTGTATAATTACATGCAGTTTCAGCCGAGTTATTTCTGCTACATTTACTTTTTTGCCAGCCAAAAGAAGTCAAATCAGTATTCTGTTTGAAACTCACGGACACATTCAAACTAATGAATATGATGGCACCATGCTGCATTAAGGAGACTGGAGTCACACTCACTTCTGCAGGATAAAAACTATTTAGGAGACATTTTTCATAGGCCTTAAAAAACGTAGACCTTGACAGGCACAGCAGGGCTGTGTACATTCTGCGCTGTAAGCCTTCTGCCAATCCAATTTCCCTCTTTTAAGTTCCCAGCACTGGTAGATGTTGAAGGGACACATATTTAATTCATGATGCGCTCAAACCAAAAGTAACTAAACCCCAGCAAATTTCCAACAAATTCATGGTGAGGTGTTTTGGAGTTTACTCATCCTCAAAGGTGAGGGGAAGCTTCTGCCCACACTGGGCTGCAACTGACAGGGGGAACAAACAGGAAAAAGACATGGTGATATTTACCCCTGCATTTAAATGAATGGGACACTTCATCAGGATCTCATGTTTATTCACTGGTAACATATGGAAAGGAAAGTTTGGCATGACAGTTAGGGATGAAAAAGCTTTTGTAAGAGTCAAAGACATACTCTGAAACTGTCCAAACACGAGGTCAATGCTGGAAAGTGTTAAAAGGATCCTCACATATTTTCCTTCTGGGAATAATCAGGACTGTTACTCATGTAATACCTGCCTTTACAAAAGGAAAAGTTGATGCTTAAGCTGTGCCGGTCGAGCATTAAAACCTGAAAGCTCCGGTGAGAAGTTTTTAGATGGTCATTCAACAGACTGAAATGAATTCTGATTCCTCTGAGGAGGAAGAGGAAGAGCTGCAAAATCGAACAAGACCATCAGTGAGAAAATTATTAATTCCTATAAAGCTATAGTCAATGCCTGCAACAGTTCTGTGGGGTAGTTGCCAGGCAGGACAACAGGACGAGATTATTCAAAAGAAAACATTACCTAATTATTGACAGGACAAAATCAGGATAAGAGACTTTTTGTTGTTGTTGTTGTTGTTTTTTTTTACCACAGAATCACCACTAACCAAAACCTCACCACAGGAGCTTTAAAGTCGTGCTTCAAGAAACGCAGATTCTTTTGTAGAAAATGCTTTAATCTCTTCTTTTAAGGCCACAAAACTTTAAAAGCCCCATTACATTTTCTCTACGTTGTTAAGGCCATTTGGGGCATAACCTAAACTTCAACACTCAAGGGATGAATCATTAAAGCTGTTCAGTGGTTGTCCAGTGAGCTAAGTAACCTTAGCGATGCGGTTTTGATTGGCTAAAGCTAGAAGGTGACAAATCTTGGAAGAAATTACCACAGGTGCTGTTGTGAGAACAGAAAGTGAAACTCCGTCTGAAACAAGAGCTTTGAGGCTTGATTATTTAACAATATGTCACAGACTATTTAATTTAACATGGATTATATTCCAGTAAATAACTCTTTATTGCCATCAAATGTAAGAAATTGAACGTATACCTTTTGAGGAGGCTGTGAGGTGCTTTGACGCATGTTTCAAATTTCTAACCCATAATTGCCGGTTGAAAACTTCATATTGAGCCATTCGACACAGTGGGACACGTCAAAAAAACACACAGCGGAGCAGGTTTATTAAAAGCTAAGTGGTCTACTGTAACTCAACCATCCATAAAACAACACTACAGAAGTGCAGCCCAGCGAGCCTCAAACACACTGCTCCTTAAACGCTCCAGCTGCTGGAGCCATTTGCACTTTCCCCCCTTCATCAAGAACAGTTCAAGGATAAAGGACTTGTAAAGAACAAAATAATTCTTTCATTTAAGGGTTAAAGCAGCTGGGTACCTTTTTAATAAGAACCTAAAGACCTAACATGATTTGCAGAGTTGTGAAGGTCCGTGGAGGGAGTTGGCACACGGTCCTTTGTGCAGCAGTAATTGGGTAAAAGACGAGTGTCACCTCACAAATTCTTGGGGGTATTTTTTTTAACAAGCTACCCCTTGTAGAAGTAAAATTAGACCCACTTTCTATGTAAAAAGTGGTCATCCCAGTTGGTGGCCATTGTTGAGCCAACTGCATGGGAAGTAGATACATAAAAATCGTGTGTATTGCAAAGCTGTTACATACAGGATTTTTTGAGTTGGATATCTGTCCATTGTGCATAGTCAGTAAATGCATCATGGTAAAGGATGCGTCTTTTTAAATGTTCCTTCCCAAAGAAATTAACCCTCAGCAGGAGTCTAATCGAGTTATTTGGGATATGTGGTTTTAATGGAACATTGGTGATTTGAGTCAGTTTGATCGCTGATTGAAAACATACTAACGCACTGTTTTTTCCTCTCTTTCAGGACCTCCTGTAAGTATGCCTGCTTCACATCTTCTCCAACTGTGGTAACCATGGGAAGGTAAAACCTTTAACCAAAATAACATATGACACAGTCACATGAAGAGCATTTTTATATGAAAGTGAATTATATAACGGTCACAGAAAAGATTAAAAGACTTTGAGAAATACACTTTAGACTGAGCTGAGAGTTGAAGCAAAAACTATGTATCACTCTTATTGTAAACAAAATACAAAACAACAACAAGTAACTAGTAAACATAGCTTAGCATAAACACAGGAAACAGGAGGAAACTCCAAAGGTGCAATTCCATCCACCACATCTCAAAAGCTGGTTGGCTTAGTTTGGTAGCAAATACAAGTTTATAAAAAAAGCTTTGATTTCAGCTACACATGGGGTTTTTAACCAAGCAGCAACCTCTGAGGTTACAAAATGAAGCCAATACAGACTTGAAATAAACTGTAGTTCCTTGAGTGTCCACTTGAGGTTTGCTGCAAAAGCCAAGGAATTCCCTTAAGTTCTATGTTAGGAGAGGTAAGAGCCATGCTAGCGTTGTAGCTCTGTTTTTCTCCCAGTCTTAATGCTTAACTAGGCCAAGTGACTAGTGGCTTTGGATACATACACTCTGCAAGAAAACAAAAAAAAAAGTGAAATTCCCACAATGCCAAACTATTCCTTTAAGTATGACACAGACATCTAACAGTGAACATGGTAATAGCTACAAAGTATGAAACAGTTTGTAAAACTGATGTAAAAGACATCTGATTATGACAAATGTGCTACCAGAAATCTCCGTTTTACATCATAGACCAACTCTATTATTAAAAGAATCTCTTGATCCGAGCCGTCCCCTAATAGAGAGCCTCTTCTCTGTCATTTGGGCTGTCTGGTTTGTAATATCCCCGCTACCAGCCTCCATCTCTGCCAGCTCGCTGCACCCGAATAGATTATCTCACCTCATTACACTGCCGGGTGATCACAGATGGAAAACTTCAGAGTTCCCCCCAAAAGATGAAGACAAACCCACACATACACAAGCACGGGGGAGTTTGTGACAGTTCTCAGTACAAGCAGGTCAAGCGTGTATTTGTGTGCTCTGTTAGAATTATTTATAGTCCAGAGGCAAATGTGATTGAATAGGTATATTATTGTGTGCTGACTGAGCTGTAAGAGTTGTAAGTTAATCCTCAGAGCCTTCTCAGGCACTCGCTCCTGGGGTTCTGGGACCTAAGTAAGTGCAGGTGGTCTTGTGTCTCAGCCTCTCTTAATAAAATCATACTGAGAAGAGCGGACCAAAGCCGAGAAGAAGTTGTCCCTGAAAAATATGCCAGTCAATGTATAGGATGACTGTACTTTTGGGATTTTTCCTTCAGGTGTGACATAAATCCAGTGCGCAAATCACTTTCTGATGAAGTCATGATAGGGAGCAGAAGTGCTATAAATGTTTGGTAGAGGGGGCTAGTTTTACTGTTGGCAAAGCAACCAGACTTAAGCAGACCTGCGCTGAACAAAAAAAAAATCTTTATTTACAGGACAGGCTGAAATCTGGACGCTTGACTGCATTTCTAAAAGCAGACAAGTCCATAAAAATGCAACGATCTGAGAATGACTCACCCGATGGTCACCAAATCTGTTCCCCAAATAAAAAAAAATCCTTTGCCAATTCCTTAAAAAAAAAAAAAAAAAAAAATAGTAGTAAGTGATCGCATGTGTTTTTTCATTTGGTATGCCCACCCGGGGGATGGCAAAGGATATGTCGCTATGAATATTCAGCAGCTCCCCACCATAACTCTGCGAACACTGCGTAAATTGTACACAGCCCTCAGAGCCAAACAAACCAACCGCTGCTTAAACCATTACAGATCTCTGTGACTTTATCGTTGCTCAGCCGCTGATGAATGGACGGAGACCTGCGGTTGCGGTAACAGGGAAAGAAAAGGTCTCCTAAGACGAAAGTCGTCAGGGAAGATCCTCGCTCGCTGCTTGTGATCGGCATTTAGAGATGGAAAAGTGATTTGTTTTGTTGTGTTTTTACCCCTACTTGGGCTAGTTCGTCAATCTCGCTTGGGATCATAGGGGTCAGACATATTGAAAAATATTGAGGAAAGGCAGTGAAAGATATGAGAAGAGGTGCTTTTCAGCTGAAGAAGTATTTACAAGAATAATATTTTGTCTTTTCTTACCGCTGACACCAGACAAATACTTTTTACTCAGCACTAAAAAATCTCATCTCTTTGCTTCTCATTTTTATCTTCTTTTCACGTCTTTCTTTGGCCCCTCAAGGGCAATGTGTCAAAACATCAACCCCAAGCACCCACCGCCATGTGTGCACACCATTTAGCACCAATCAAGCATAAAACACCATCCCCAAGGCTGCACTCGAGCACCCACCGACACCACATGCTGACTGTACTCTCTAAGCACAGACTGAATGCCGTAGTAAATTAGAATTATGCAGACAGAGAAAGAAACTTGACTTGTTTTGAAATCTGGTTAGAAGGAAGGCAAAAAATATTCGAAAATGATACAATGGTGGAAATTATAAAGCCGCTCCGGCCCGCTAAGCATGCCTCCACACACCACACTGGATTGCTGAGCCAGGCCAGTTACAGCACAGCCCGGGAGCCCTTGCAGGAGTTCAGTCATGTTTGAAATGAGGTAAATAAAGCTGGCTGCATCTGCATCTGAGGTTCGCAAGAAGTCTCCACCTGGCTGCTGAGATTCAAGAGACACGGGTCGAGGAAGATCTGTCACTGTGCTTGAATTATGCAGCGGCGTTACAGGGATTAGAGGCAGAGTCGGGGTGAAGCAGAGGAGCTCAGGCGCCCTCCACCCTTCATCCTTCATCTGTTATGCACCGCGGCACCACACCTGTTAATAAAACATATTCCAGCTGGACTTTGATCACTTCTGCCCTGCAGAGGTGGAGAAGGTGCCAGATTAACTACAGCGAAACTCTATCCTGTTTTTTAAGAAGGCGCCCGTCTGCTCCCATGATGCATGTTGCGAGTTTCCCCTCAGAGTAGGAGGGCGCGTAAAGTACAGACACACAAAGGCTTTTGTACTGCCCTGAGAACATGTTGATCCATCTGATATGACAGCTTTAATTTTGACTCATAAGGGTGTCGGTGCCTGAGGGAGCAGGCTGTCACTGGATGTGACAACATTAAGAGTTTGACCTTTTCGATGTCGGTACTCTGTTCATGCTGTGAACATCAGCAGCACGTGGCTGTCAGCAAATGTAGAGAGGAAGCACTCAGGCCAACAGAGGGCTTTACTCACAGTGATTTAAAGCAGTCAATAGTGCACGTTAGGTTGCTGAGCAGGCTGGATACTCAGTGGGAACTAACTGTCACTACATTAGAATGCTAGGAAAACTAGCACAGTATGAATGTGATGCTCAGTAACAAAAAAAAAGAAAGAAGAAAAAGCTCAACAGCTTTTTGATTGAAAGAAATTTTCCTCCAACTCACAACATGAAATGATTTGAAATGTCGAGCTGCCACAATGTGGTTGTAATTGACTCAACAGAAGAATTGAAAGAAATACTTTTCCAACTGGAATATTGTCTCTTGTTCAACATTTCATATCCACGACAAGAATTTTGCGGGTCAGAAATTTGCCTACGTATTGAGCAGAAAATGTTTTGGCTGCGGGTTTTTGGCTTTTTATGCCTGCAGTTTGGTTAAAGCTGTTAAAATGTTTCCCATCCTCGGGAATAACGAGACCTTCTCTTGCTGGGATTTTGAATGAGAGTCTCCTCCATGCTTGATTTGCGTTTGACACCGTGCTTACAAAACACACAAGTCACACTATCACATTCAGTTTCCTCAGTTCACAGCATCCCTTCACACACACACACACTCACTGACACATACGCACACATTAAAGTCATTTTATGCCGGCTAATTGTGATACACTGTGGATATGGGAACCAGATGCCATTCCCAAGTCAGTTTTCCAGTGTGGTTTTCCTATCCCTGCCTAACCTCTGCGTCCAGATTCCCCCGACAAGCACCAGCCACTTGTGGTCGTCCGCTCCTGCCCATTCTGCTCTGATTACTCACATCCCTGTCCACCATTAGTGTCCCGCCTTGAACAAAAAAAGTTCCCCCGGGCCCTCAGTAATATGATAGAGGGTTCCCTTGCAGAACTAACAGATGGAGGTGCACGTTTAGATATATAGTCATGCTTTTACTGGATGTGTTTCACTCTGTTCCAGGTTAGTGTATGTTTGAAACTGAGCAGATTTCTCTTCCAATGGTGCCTGCAGGTTTTTTTTTTTTTTAGCTGCAAAAGTCTGAATGTGCATTTTGCAGTTGCCTTCCACTATTTCCACTCTGGCAAGTATGTAATTGATTAGATTTGTGTATACAGATGGGACATTTTACCTTTGGTAGGAAGTTTAGGCGAAAAGTTGCAAAAATAAATGCTACATTTTTTTCCTTTGACCTGCCAAGGGTTTGCAGATATAAATTTGCTTCAAGCTAACTCTGGTTCAATGCATTAAATGGCAAAATGTATGTTAAATATTGTACAAGATCCTTTTACAAATACAATTAATTAAATACAAAGTAATATTGATAATGGATATCTTGTCAATTTCAGTCTTTTTCATGACCAGTTAAAAACACCTAGCTTTAAAGGAAGTTTGAAGTTTCTTGGAGAGAGTTTGTGGAGAAGATTGACAACACTCATGTCTGTATTTGAACGTTAAGCTAGAGGCAGCTTTATAGTTATCTTAACTTAGCACAAAGAATGCAAGATGGCAGCTAGCATGCCGCTGCTCAGAGATCACAAAATCTGCCTCTCAGCTCCTCTAAAGCTCTCTTGTTACCTCAGGAAATGACTGAAGTGTCTCAGAGTTTATACGCTGGATGTGCTGATCAGGTAGCTTGAGATCGGAACTGAACAAGAACAGGATCCGGCCAATTTTTAGCTGAAGCTCCGCTCAGCCACCAGAAGGGATTTTGGTTGTTTCACTTGGTCCAAACCGTTATTCAGTCCAGATGAACATGTAACGTGAGTGTTTTACAGATCCAGTCTTAAACTTCCCAAACAATGCAAACTCACCTTGTCACATTAACTTCAAGTTCTTGCCAACAAATAGACAGCCTGTGACCAGGAAACAATCTTTAATCCAGACTGCTATTAGCATAGCATAGCAAACAGTAGCATGACTAACACACGTTCTAGTCCATCTTCGTTTACTTTGGTTTTCTGTGAGCTCGTGAAAAATAGGTCATGTGAGAAAATACATTGCTTTCTTTGAAGTTTTTGAGAGCTTTTCATGTCTTTATTGAGAGGACAGGACAGTTGATAGAGTCCGAAACAGGGATAAGGAAGTGGGGGATGACATGTGGTAAACGGCTGAGCGTGGGAGTACAACACTGGGCATTTCAGACGGATGATTTAACGACTGAGCTAAACCGATGTGGTAATCTAAAAATATGTCCTGTAGTAAGTGATGTGCTATGATTTTCACATCTTGTTTTGTGTATACGTGTTTAAGATCAGAGAGAAGAATATCTGTAAAGTTTACCTTCTGTGTGTGCTGCAATATTTCAATTGCTTAGTGATTTAAAAGTCCTGTGCTACAGTCATAGACGTGCCAGTAGGAGAACGCCACTGAGCTGTCTTATTGCTAAGCTAAACCTGCTGCCTGCTTGCTGCAGTTACAGTATAAACATGTGAGTGGTATCAATGTCCCTATTCAGCTCTCAGCCAAGATAAAAAACAACCATATTTCCCAAAATGTTGAATAATTCCTTTAGGTCAGCCAGGTGAAACTTCATCCATACTGTTGTTTTAGTAGTTTTTATATCATTGTATGGCAAACATGCCGCATTATTTTATTATGCGTAAGTGCATAAGTTTGGGGTTTAGTCTTTCAAACGCTTTACTTTGGCCCTCTTCCATCTTTTGTGGTGAGCAGCGCTCCTCACCTGCCCCCCTCTGCACCTACTCTTTCCCTGTCAACACTCGGTGCCTGGAGGATCGCTTTGCCTCACTTCCTGTGTACACATTTGTTTATTAATATTGTGTAGCTGTGTTAGAAAAACCCCACGCCCGTAAAGAAGAGGCTGTAAAAGCGGTAGTTGTTGGCCTGTGCTCTCAGGGATGCCAGCGCTCGAGAGTGAGATGATTGAATCCATGTGGCCAGCACTTCAGGCCACAGCAGCCGCTGCCAGGCGAGTTGGCCCGGGTTCCTCGACGAGGATATGAGCTCTGCTTGATGGATTGATTTTTCTGGACCTCAGTACATTCAACAGGTCACTGTGATGAAAACTTATACAGCCTAGTCCAGACAGAGGTTACATCCCACCGTTCCTGACTCTTTGCATCACGTTGGATAAGTTGGATTGTTTCACAAGATTGTACCCGCAACTCGCAGCCAAACCCACGAGAATATCTCTGCTCGTGTCAACAGCGGCTAAAGCTGTGGACTTAAGCCAACCACAAACAGTCAGGCGAGCACTGTCGAGCCCCCATCCTTCAGGAACAATTCACGAAGGGAAGCAATATGAAAAATCGATATTCAGTCATTTGATCTCTTTGGAAGACGTTTTGAAATTGGGTTGACAGAAGTTTCAGCTTTTGAGTTCATGTAAGCCCTAACTGAAAAATAAATAATACGGATATTTAAGCTAAACTAGTTCACCTTTATTTGATCAACAGACCTTTGGATGGTGATTTGAAATACATATTTATGGCTGTCGAACATTTTTGAAACATTAACACATCACATACTCATGAGCCGAGTAAGAAACTCCATTCTTGACCTGAAAAAAAGTAGTTTGAAGTTAGATTGAGATGGCCAAAAATACAATCTTAAAGATTGCTACAGGCATGTTGATGTGGTTTTCTAAATGTTACTACTATGAGCCTTTAGATCTGCAGAAAAGTTGCAACAAGAGAACCTTTGTTCAACAAAACAGGGACTTGCTCATAAAGTCTTTTCTCCATGACCAACAAGTGGTCAGAAACTCCACAGGGTGCTTGTGTGGTTTATCTACGAACTCTCAGCTGCATATAAATTATATAAAAGGACGACAAAAGACACCTGAACAAACTCCATCAACTGACAAAGATTTTAAAGTGTGGTTCAAGCGAGAAAGTTGATCTTGAATGAGGATGTTAAACGGTATGAGTGTTAAACAAGACTGTAGATGATAAACTAAGTATCCTATCACTAAAATAGTTGCATCAAGTTGATTCCTTTCTAACTGGTGCCATTGGAAAGCAATGTGCAATTTATTCAAATGACAATTCTGCAACTTGTTTCTGATTTTCACAATTGGCCAAATTAAAATTTACTGATGCATTAGGAGCTGCATCAATATTTTGTCTGCCAACAACAAATATTGAAATATATCAAATTTTGTTTGTTTGTGTGTCTGTTTATTTGTTAATAAAGGAAGTTGCTGTTTTTTTCTGGTAGTTTTTTGACTCTATTGATTCAAAATTCTTTGTTGAAAACACGTTTGTTGGAATGATTTTTTAACTGTATGAATGAAGCAACTCTTAGAAAGTATATATAAAAAGAAAGTATATATAAAAAAACAAAAATAGACCATTACCATGAAAATGTACATAGCCCATACAGGAAAAGTATAGAAACCTATGTTCAATTTCATGAAACCTATGTAAAATTTAAAAACACAGGTCAAATTAGACCTGAACACATTCGAGTATCTGTATGTTCTCAATACAACACAAATAAATTCAGATACCAAAAACAGAAAAATATGAGAGCGTTTGAGAAACCAGTTGTGCAATATAACATCTTGATAAGCAGCACTGCAGGAGCCACATATGAATAGAATCTCATGGCCAGGATAATTTAATTTAACAACATTTTTTCTTTCCTGTAATATGAAGTGTCGTAACTTAGATTTTCAGATTTCAATGGCAATGTTCGTGTTGCTTGCGGGTTTGGCCAAAGTTCCCTTTACCATTTTATATTTCCCTGCAGACCTCTCCATATTTCTCCCACACTCTGTTTAAAGGTGGCAGAGGTTTCCTCCTTTTTTGTTTTGTTTTACACCAACAGCTCATTCAGGCCAGTGCAGGAGACCGTGGTCATGGGTTTGGCTCAGAATAAGAAGCTAGGCATGTATCTAGATATAAAACGGCTTAATGCTGATCCAACGGTCTGCCATAAACTCGACAATATAATGCGCACAGGATGTCTGTAACAAATCATCAGGAGATGTGAGGCTTACCGTCGACCTGATATGTGTCATTCTTAATAAGGAGATACAGAGATTCTGATTGTGGGCAACAGCAATCTAGTCATCACCTCACATATAAAAGACACATTTCTTACTTTTTAGGTCACTTACTGTACTCTATACCGTGACTCATCTTTAAAGTGTTAGATGATGACACTCAATCAATCCGATCTCTGTATGATATTTGTTGTATCTGCTTAAAAACACAGTGATGGTATTTTTAAAGGTAAATATTTTCTATTTTCTGAGCCATTATCATAACTTTCAAGGTAACTCAGGGCTGCTGGCGCTCAGTGATAGAGTTGATTGACTCTCAACTGAAAGGTTTTGGGTTCAATCCCCTGCTCCCTGCAGTGACGTGTGGAAATCTGCTAGGGCAAGACACTGAACCAGAAATGTCTCCCGCCGCTACGCCAGTGGTATGTGAATATGTGTGAATGCAAAAGTACTGTTGGGTGGTGTGAATGGGTGAATCTGACATATGGCGTTAAAGCGCCTAGAGTAGTTAAATAGAGAAGTGCGATACAAGTCCTTTTACCATTTTCCAAGGTGTTTCTGCTGGATGCAAATCTACATATAGTCTTTTGGCACTCTATGCACCCTATAGCCAGAATCAGGATTTTGTGACTTTTGGACAAGTAACTGTTTCTCCTTTTTACAGTCCACATGCTAAGGGAAGCTAACCATAAAGCCAAATGTATAGTTCAGACAATAACTTCATCTCAAGCTTTAACTGGGCCAAGAATCCAGTGTAATCTTATTATAAAGGTGTGCAGGGCAGTATAGAAGGTTTATCATTATCTACAAATTAAAGTCACAGGAAGCAGGTTTGATCAAACAGAAGCAGCTTGATGAGACATGGAGCACATGCTGGAGGCGTGCTTTTGAACAGGAGCCAGAGCAGGAGCAGTAAAAAGATGTGCAAAGCATACACAGGTGCTGATTAGAAACCTTCCTTTGGGGCAGAGTGAAACCACAAAGCTGCAGAGACTACTCTGCAAATAGACACCTGCTGCACTTTTACTGTAGTGCAGTTGGCTCCTTTGAAATAGTCTTTGCAGGAGAGCTATGTAATAGTCGCTGTAAAAGACCATCACTGTACTGGCTTAAAGCTTTTGGAAGAGCTCCAGTGGGTGCTGTCTGTCTAAGTGATGTGCAAATGATGGGCCGTATAATGAGCAGGTGCAGGCTCTGTAGCAAAATCATTTCCACATGCTTTACGACCAGTAGGATGAAAAAAGGTTTTTAGGGAAAGAAATAGTTTAAAGTGCAGTTTCCAAATCTTACAGGTAACAAATACAGTGACACAGACATGTGATCTATAATATTTCAACACAAAATTATTTGTAACCTTTAAGCTTTCACCAATCATACAAAGCTTAAAATTAACTGCACTGGGATTACCCATAGTTCATAGCACATTTTTCCTCAAGTTTATTTGGATGCAAAATTTGAATCTTGATTTTGCTACAGTATGGGGGGGACAACAAAAGAAAATACTGGAAGTGTATAAACAGATAGGTTACCTGAAAGTGACAGATTAACATTTTTAAGTAGTAGTTACCATATGAGTTCCCATTAGCTTAAAGACATGGAAAAGCGTTTACAATATTGGGCTAAATTAATTGATAGCTATTATGAGTTGTATTAAGAGTTGTATTAAGAGCCTTGAGGAAGGTTCTGACATGGGTTCAAAATCAGAATTAGCATTTATTGCAGAGTACATTTACAAATATGAGGAATTTGACTTGTTTTGGTGCAAAACAATTAGCATAAATAAAGCAAAAATAGCAAGCAGCTATAAAACAGCTGTTCTCCTGCTGACAGTGACAACTCAACATTGGAAACCAACCACAATGAAGCTAATCAAGATCTCTGTGCTGCACTTATCGTAAGGCAATCTGGATTTATTGAAACACTAAATGATATTAGCCAAAGCTTTCTTTTTCTTTCCACAAACTTTTGGTGCCCAATCATTCATCTTAATGTTTTGCTTTGCCAACTATTTGTCTTTTTCAGTGCCAGATATAATACCCTCAGCAGGCCTGGGCAAAGAGCTGCAGCGGGTGTATTTATGGCTTTCTTTGTTGCAGCCATTCATATGTTTGCAGTAACAGCTTGTCAATAGTTTTGTTTTGTCCAAAGGCAATTTTCATTCTTAACAAAAAGCCTGATTTTCTTCAGCTCGCCTCCATTTTCAGAAACAAGCTGGAAACTTATTAAGCCCCTCTGGAATGCCTCTACATCATTATAAAAGTTAAAGTCTCTGCTGATTCCAATGTGTTGCTGTGGTTATTGCCCCCCCAGGAGCCACAATCGGAAACATTGTTTTCATAATGGTGCTTTTTGTGTTTACAAGTGTGTTGTGGGCTCTTTCTATGGGCAGTCCAAACATTTCAGAAGTATGTATTAAAACGTCATTTCCCCTCAGGTTTTTATCAAGAAATGTTGAAGGGAAATCTCTGAACATTTGTATAAATAGTAGGGGTTCAACGATTCACAGAGGTGAAGGTTCCTGCTCCTATCTTCGGGTCCATTTCTCCACACAAGTGATTTAAAGAGGCAGCGGGTCTTCGAGCCCCGCCTCGTCATGTTGCTACTGTATATTACATTTCTTCTTCATGTGCGTTGTTGTGTCTGCTTCTTCTGCCTCTGTTGGTTGTTTATTTATGGCTAGCATACAACTATGAGCATTATTACCACTTTGATTGGGGTATGGATGGTGCCATGTGGAATTTCCTTTTTTTTTTTTACTCATACATGGGCTATTTGTCAAATGACTGCATGCACATAATCGTGACTGCTCAGGACAAAAACAAATAATTGACAGGATTATGTTGAACAGAATTTTGCTGCACAGGTTCACAACATTTTGACCAAGAAACTCTGGAGGAGTGGATTGATACCAGTAACAGTATCAGTATTAGTATTGGTAACCCTAACCCTACCAGGTATCAGCATCGACATTGAAATCAATATCTGCCTAAAATGATGTTTTTGGTGTCAGTGAGTAATGCACCAATCCATCATCACTAAGCCCCAACAAATCAACAGGTTTCTTTGCAGTAGTATTGAAGGAGTTCTCATAACTGGCCAAAACCTTGGGTCTAAATATTGGTATCAAGAAGGAAAAAATGACATCTCAGCATCTATAATATTTCTAGGGAAGATTCAGAAAGGAACTCATGCTCTACAAAACTTGCATGAAAAGCCATGAGTATTTAACTGTGCATCAAAAATAATATCCATAGGCACTGAGCAGGCTACACCTCACTCCCCTGAGCAGTGTAATGCAACTTGGCAGTGGAAAGCTGCTGGACTACCTATGGAGCGTTTCAGATTTAGTGCTATGTGTGCCAGTGCAGGGGAAGCCCGTCTTTGTCTACAGGCCTGTAATTCTGGGTCAGTGGTCCATAGCCTCACCAGGGACAGCCTCCAGACATGGGTCTTGTACTAATGTCCATGATCTATGGATTAGTGTCGGTGTACATTTGTCTGTGATTCAGATATCTGTGTAGACAAGTCAACAGGGATTAGCCTGGAAAGGTAACCACTGCAGAGCTATGTCTATAGTCGTATAGTGACAGCTGAACAACGTGTTCTTTTACCTTAAGGTATAAGAGACATTTCTTTGGCAATTCCAAAATCAATCAAGAGTCTTAATTTCCTACACCTGGAAGTGATTTTAGATCCGTTTGCAAAATATTAGCTTGGTCTAGAAACCAGAAAAGGCAACTTTGCCCATGTAAATATATTTGACAGTTAGTTTATCATATGAAAAAGAGATTAGTATCTGTGGAAATGGCACACTGATCTTGTTGCTAAGCGGGTGGTCAGTTAGTCACTCTTCTGACACTGATGTAATACTGATTTTTTCCAGTGTTAGTTTTCCCAAAAGTGCAACCTCAGAGGAAGAATAAGAGTCCAACATACCCAGCTTCATCCTTCATCTTGAATGTTAAAATTGTATTTTTGAGCTCAAGCTCATTAGGGCTCCAGCTTATGGATGCACACCTCATTGTCAAATCCTCTAATGCAGCCATGATCTTTAACAGAGCCCACCCAGGAGCCCCCGCCCGCTGATTGACTGAAGTTGGAAGCAAAAATTGCCACACAAAAACTGCTGTGTAAAAAGAATGGAAAAAAGAGGTGTTCCTCTTGTTCAGGGCACATTTTTACATTGTGCTTGCCAATTCTCAGTTGGAGATTGCTGGATTTGATCCTCTGTGTAAACATGGACTTGATTTGGGCCTGTTTTTGGTTTTAATTGTATGTTTGTGTAAGCCCTGCTGTCTACAATGCATAAAGGACTGGTGCCCACTCTGTGACAGGGTATTTTAATCAAATTCTTTAGTAGATGTCAAAGTACACAATGTTTGTTTCTTAAATACTCATTTGTTAATCTTTTGATTTTAACCTTCTCCCTGTCAGTTCAAAATGTCCAATTATGCAGCTCTGTTTGTTTATTGGCTAACATGATGGGTTTAACAGTTGTTTTAGTGTATTATTTATTATCTTTAGCAGGCAATGGCAACTGAAGAGTTTCAAAATAACTGACTTGGACCATAGTTTGTCATTTGGTCCAAATTTGTGTGTTGCTTAACAATTGAAACTTTGTTTTTCTCTCTTTTAGGGCACTCCAGGTCCAAAGGGTGAAAAGGTGAGTCATTTTGAATTTAATAATTTATTCATATATTCAGTGAATTGACCAATTAAGATCTTTGTTAAAACTGCCTAAATAAAATGCTTCACACTTAATAAAATATCCCTTTTTGCTCTCCTTCAATGACTGACAGCAGTCTAATGCCTCTATGTTAAGCCAGAGCCAGCAGCCAGTTAGCCAGTTAGCCAGTTAGCTTAGCATACACCTGGACCCACCTGAGGGTAATATGAAACTATTTGTAGCTGTAATACTTCATTGTAATTTGGGGCCGAGCTAACCAACTGCTGGCTAGTTAATGATAGCTAATGACTGTACATTCTGGTTTAAATCTTCTTATATTATGTTATAAATTATTTAGCAATAATTTTTAATGTTGCAATTTATTTCAAAGCTGTCCATAGGTCTCTTTGAAAAATGGGACATTTTTGGTTTTAATATCCAGTCTGTCATACATTGACTCAGGTCAAGACTATAAAATACTGTAAATCTTTACTTTTGCCCTACTCAGTAAATGTGTCCATAAACAGGCTCATGTGGCATTTACGGCAATAATTCGCATTCAAGTCATCCTGACCTTAAGTCTAAAAGTATGAATATTTAAATTCTCTGGTCGTTCACAAATCCACAGCACAGTGCATAAATGACAGAAAGCCAGAGCCCATGCTGGAGCCCTTAAATGCCTCGCTGAGCGTTCCTCCATAAAACAGCAGTGGAGCATGCAAAATAACCGCACTGTCTGTTTATAAGTCTGCAGGACTCGGGGACAAATGTGCAGCGCCTTTGCTTTGAAAGAATAAAACCACAGAAGTCCCTTAATTCACACTAAAGTTGATAAAGCCCCTGAACAGACTAAAATGGAAACAAATGTATTGAAGTGCACTGTTATATAATGCTACTGGGCAAGATCTTTTCTGTTTTACAGGCCAGAGATGAATAGATGTTGTTTATTCATATTTTGTGCTTTTTGCTGGTGAAGTGGCGTGAGAGTGCTAACCAGAGGTGAAGTCAGACACAGAGAGACAGTTGTCATCTGCATCATGTCGCACTCTCGGGTGACTGATGATTTTAAGTAATGTGGGGTGTGGGATGACATTGGTTGTAGTGGCTGACCAACATCATGAATCAACTGGGTGAAAACGTATTCGTTGCCCCTTGAAGATGAAATTTAAGCTATCAGCATGACTTATAAAACCTGATTTATATAATTGACGAGCATTTGCAATGACAAGTGTGATAAACACAGTCGTGTTAATTAGATGCATGTTGATACCTCTCATGCGAACTACTTTAACTGCAGTAAAAACAAAAAAAAACAACTGCAGGCTTTTTCCCCCCACCCAAGACGAATGTAGTGTAAATCATTGTGGCCATTCAAAAGTGTTTTCCCAATAAATCCACTTTTGGAACAATTGACGAATGAAAATTTTCAAAAATATTCAAAAGCTGTTTTATTTGAATATGCTGTTGCAAGTTTGTTTGATCAAAATTCCCCATCCATGTGTGATAAGCTGTTTGGCTCATTTTGCTGTGGCTAACTTGTAAACGAGCCAACAGGAGAGTGAGCTGCTTGAAGTGAGAGGGTTTAAGCAGATAGATTAGTGTAATAATTTCAATGTCCAACATTTGGTCGTCCTTCAGTTGATTCAAACAAAGGTGTACTTTTGGTTCAGCTTCACACTAATGTGATAAACCCACTCTTTTATACACATGTTGATTCAGAACCAAATGCTCTCCCGTTGGAACGTGCACCGTCCACAGAGATTCCCCCCCAAAAAAGAAGAAAGCCAAAAATCTCTGGGGCATAAAATCTGGCCTGGCAATGCAGTTCCACCCCCGCACCACCCACCCAACCAACCCACCAAACCTTGCACCACTGCTCTCCTTCTTTCTCTTTCTCTCATACCCAATTCATGTCAGTCCATGTTATCATAAGTGATTTTTACCCTCAACCACAACGAATAGTTGAGGGTTCCTGTATTATTTTCCTCTCTCAATGTGTTCTGCAATATGGTTCAGTGATTTCGGTGTGTGCCTCAACTTTATTGTTAGCACTGTACTTGTGCTTGTGTGTGTTCAACTCTCGCATTTCAAGACAAATTCTTTCTTTTGCCTTCCGCAGGGGGATCAAGGTGACCAGGGACCACGGGTATGTGGTTTACAGAACTTCTTCTTGTGATTAGCTGATGAATGTGACTATGTGTGTGTCTCCCCAGCAGAATTGTGGGCAAAAAAGGTTTGAGATGCATGAAATTCCTGGGATAGTGTTCTTCCCATCTGGCCAAATACAACAAGCATTTCAGCACTGGTTATTTCAACATCAAGAAGGGGCAGGCAAACGTGCAAGATACCTCAGAGGTCACAGCGTGGTGTACTTGTTGAAGACGTTTCATTCTAACCTCTGGTCTTCAAAATATAAATGAATACAAGCCTCCGCAGAAGATAAGTGCTCAATCGCAGCTGTAATCAAAAGCTAACTAGCTCCATCTCTATAATTACTTGTGATTCACTTCAGTCCTCATTGTGACATGCCGTATTCAAGACTTTAATCATTTCCAGCTCCGTAGTTTGACGTTTCTATAAAAGCGCAGCTTCTAAATGATGATGATGTGAGTGCTTTTCCATGCTCGACAGACTCTGAAATGAATGGCTCTATCTCTATGTCGCAGCCAGCTCGCCCTCATTTTTCCTCAAATAATGGTTAAAAATGAGCCCTCCTTGAAAACAGGCTGACTGCTTGTTTAAAGTAGATTGCATTAACTGGGGGAACATGTGCACAGGCAAATGCTAAATTTTCACTTCCTCAGTATCTGATGTCATCATCAAGAGGACATAATGTGGAGTCAAAGTTGCTTTAAGTGCCTGTAATTGGTTTTCATGAGGGCATAGAGCACATAGAGGTTAGAGCACAAGGACAAGAGAACAACACAACAACACAGAGGTTTTCTTGTCAAGATAAAAACAAATTCTATTTAAAACAAATGATCCAAATTCTGTGTTGGCGCCCATCCATACGTTTGTAGTTAGCCTATTAACATGGTCAGCTCTCCTGCGGGCACGTCAAAGCACCACATTTCTGATGATTTGGAAGTCAATACAAATGACCTTCCATCTGAAATTGGATTAGCGGTCTCGAAGTGATTCATCTTACATTACACATGGGCACCTCTCAAATAACAGCCAAATTTCGCAGAGATTGAGTGGTTTCAAACTTCCTTAAGATCCACAAATGCATTGCTGATATCCGAAGTTAATTTTTAATGATGTAAAAAGTATTGGATTATCGGCTTTGTGGAACCACTGAAAACTAGCTGAAAGGAAATCTCTTTTCTGAGGTGAGTGGAGTAAAGTATCACCGTTTGGAGAGACTTTCTTTGCCCATAATTTGTATCCTTTTGACTCAGGAAATGGAGTCATCTGTCTCTATCAGCTAAATGATTTACGCTCTGGAAACAGCACTGTGGCTGACAGACTTATACCAGGTACGCCAGCCAGGCCCTATTTGTCTTGTAGAGTAACTAAATAAACTGTCCACTTTAAGATAGCGTTTAATTTACTTCCAATTACAGCAAAATTGTCCCCTAACAGGTACAAATAACGGACAGTCACAGGCATATGAAGGACTACAGGGGCTTGTTAGCAGTCTAGGTCAGCAGCAAATTGTATTACTCCTCTTCAATGGCATATTGAGTTTGTACATTAGATTAGTAGGGAAATGTAGAATAGTAAGAAAGATGTTCTAAATTAATGAAGTCAAAGCAGGATAAGTGCTGCCTTACCTTGACTTTATTTGGCATGGAATTAATTACATTTCATGCCCACTGTTGACTGTGTGCACAAGGCTATTAAACCCATATGGGAGCACTTGTAAATAACAAAGCATGTCAAGAACATGTCCTCTACACATCACAGTCTGACTGATAACATCAAACCTAAAGTTGGATCATTTAAAGATAGACTACTTGTGTTTGTCTGTACACTTAATGTGAGTGTCATCTTGGGTAAAATCAAAGGGTCAAGTAAGAAGCCTGAAGCCTTTGTGGCCACAAACGGTGTGAGATATGCCACATGGCCGGCAGAATTTCCAAACACACACACACACAAGCACGCACACTTCCTCGGCCTGGTCCCCACATGTCAGGGTTAGCCATTTGTCTGCCCTTTAAGGTCAAAGGCCGCATCCAAACGCCAAGGGTTATCCAAGCAACAAATAATAAATTGCCCTGTTTTGACAAACAAATGTGTGGCCACTATTTCAGCTCCACTGGTGGGAAATAATCAACAGGAGTTAAAGGCTAAATGCTTCAGCAAAGAGGCTGTGTGGTCTTTTTGACAGATGACACTAGCTACAGGTGTCAGAAAGAAAGTTGGTGTTTATTCCTGGGACATTTACGGGAAGGATTCCTTAGATTTCCTCAGGAATCTAGCCTTGTTTATCCAATACTTTGTTTCTCACATCCTGGGATTTAACCAGTTTTCAGAGCTCTTCCAAAATAAAGAAACTGTAATTGTGCAATTTCCAGGATTTGACTTTTTGGTCATGAACAAAGAAATGTTTCACATTCTGCTGTTTGAAATCAGAAACCTTAAAATGACTTTCAGTTGAGATAAATTTGATGCATCAGATTGATGCCAAATCTGAGGCTTCAAATGAATGTATTATTCCTTTCTTAAATGTATTGAAACCATCTGCGCACAGACTTGGTTGTCCGCTCCACATATAGATATTCAGAAAATGCCACAGCCTGTATTTGCTAAGGATGTTTTGTGCGTTTGGTGTGGTCGAAGGGAATCTGTTTCTTGCCAACGTCCCTTGACGGCTGTTGCTGATTGTCCTCATATTTTGGCTTTTTTGTTTACTATAGTTGCAGTCGTCTTGCTGCAGGCAGCACACAGCAATAGAGCTCCTCACCAAATAACCAACATCCGGAGAAAATAAAAACCAAGCAATCTATGAATGGTTTGGATTTTCTTTCAGCCCTGGTGCCATTATCATTCTCATTGACTAACATTAACATTGGGGCAATGAAGAGTGGGCACTAATGCACATCTAGTCAGATGTTTTAAGTCTAATAGTTGACCTGGTCACATCAAACATATTGTAAAAGCAAAAAGGTTTCAACCCTGAAAGCAGAAAGACGTCTCAGCCTACACTATGTTTAAATTTTGTGGACTCTTTATACTGTCCATATTCCAGTCCTTGTTTTCCTTCCTTGTGTTCAACATTGTTTGAGGTCGTAAATAACTTAAGAAACATTTGCGCTTCAATCCCAGTCGCACACAGCAGGTCCATTGTCTGCAGTGTAAGAGTATCCATTGCTGTGTTCTAGCCTGCAGGGCTGAATTAAATCTGCCTGCCTTGAAAGCCAAATACTAAATGAGCCATGCTTTTTGAATTATCTTTGGAAAACCAGAGGGATGGCACCAAAGCCATGTTAGTATAGGCCAGATTTTATCTTAAGCTAAAATATAGAGGGAGATTGATCTCTTACAGGATTTGTTTATGTTGGTGTGCCAGTCTTTGGGAAATATTCTAAAGAGTTTATTCAGGTCTGTTGGACATCCAATGTGGTGCAATACAATCTTTGCATACTCTTCTAAAAAGTTAGCAAAAAGGCTAAAAACAAATATTGCTATACCTGTTTGTGCAGCTAACTCTTTTTAAAATGAAAATGTATGAATATGTATGAACAACCCAGCAAAAAAATAATTATTCATGACTGTATATGAGAGTAAAAGGAGTGCATTTTTTTGGGTTGAAATTTCAAAGGCTTGTTCAGCTGAAAAAATGTCAATGTTTTTGGATTCAGATGAAAGTTAGCATCCAGCTATAAACCCTTGTCTCCTTCTAACAAGGAGAAAGCCCAATGCTTTCGTCCTTGATTCAGTTTTCATGAGTAGATCACATCTGTCATGACCAATGTTGACAAGGGAATTGGAAACCATTTGATTGAATTTCCAGCAAACGTTGCAATCCCTTGATGTCCCCTAAAACTCTACGAACAATACAGCCACTCAATTTCCAAGCACTTTATAGCTCAACGTCTCTTCTATGATAATCATCTCAACAACTGCCCAATCTGTGGGGTTCAGAAGGAAACAACAGGAAATGGTTACTAAACTTTGGCAATGTAGTATACACAATACACAGAATGGTCCCTGTGCCATTATAGACACTGTTTCATGGCGGAGAGTAATGTGGACTTGTTTAAAATAAAACGTTGGTCTTGTTTTTGTCTGAACTTAAACATCTGGTCCTCAAAAGTAATTGTTTGACATTTCAATTTATGTTTGCTTTTGACTGTTCCGCTCTGTCCATCAGGTTTTCAATTATTATGCTGCCTATTTTAAGAATATTTGGAAGTAGGATTCTTATCTTTTCCACCTTTGACAGTTTTGTTCACCCAGTGTTTGAACATCATGTGTGTGTTGTGCCATGTTCTGCTGTTTGTCCCTTTAGGGATTGCCTGGTCTCCCTACGCTGGCTGCTTTGCACAGCAATCAGATCCTGACTGTCAAGGTTTGTCGGTGGTGATGCCGCTGAGCTGCTCTGTCCGACCCCCTCGGCAGCACACACTGGGAGTAAATGAATCACTGTCGGCTGCTTTCTCTGAAAGCCTGATGATAGACTAGGTCCAGGAAAACCCCATCCAATTAATCACAGCCAGTCAATCGTCTCTAATGCGGCTGTTTCACTTGAGATTTAGGTTGCTTGCTCCATGCCAGGTTTTCTGCATTGAAAGTAAAGGTGGCATTTTACTGAATGGAACAAGAATCTTCACCCTGAAACCAAGACATGGTCTGCCTTGTGTCCATTGATGATAAAATAAATGGAAGTAACTCCTAATGGAAAACTAGACAATAAACTGAAGTGGCAAAATGTTATTATAAAGCTAAGGCCCATGGTTCACCACAAATCCTTAAATCATCCAAATGATCCAATCCAATCTGGCCTCAAGGACTGTATCAGTGATGGATGAAGCCACTTAATACCAATGGGCACAAACAGAATAATGCAAGCATTGTAAGAAACAAGGTTCGACCTCAACTTAAAAGGTCATATACGCTGGTTTCGGTGTGTGCAGCTCCTGGGGTCTGACTAAGCAGCAGGCGTGATGAAGTTGATGACAGCACTATTACAGCGAGGGGGGAAATTCCCATTTTTCTGGGGACTGCAAGCTCACTGTGGTGCCCTTGCACCCCTGAGGTGCTGATTACGGGCCCTGGCTCCAGAAAAAAAGCCAGAACTTCCACAGTGAACCACCTCTGAGCTGGAAAAATGTGGATTTCTCCCCCTGTCTGTGAAGGTGCTGGACGGCGGTTCATGAACATAGGCCTTTCTAACAAAATCTGTTTCTTCCTCTTCCTCCTTCTTCTTCTGGGACCTCATCCTTCTTCAACCTTCTCTCACCTCTGATCTCCGACTTCTTGACCTCACACACCTGCTCAGATGGTCTTCCCTAAGATCAATCATGGCTTTCTTTCCGCTGACCAGCAGCTCATAAAGCGGCGGCTCATTAAGGTAGTGGCTGTGTCCTCTCTCTCCTCCCTGCCATGTCTTCACCAAATCTCTTCTCTCCTGGCATCCTGCAGTTTGCATGCAAGCCTTCAGACAGACCTGTCACAAGCACTCGTTCACTCTTTTTGTTATTGTTAAGGGGAAATATGGAAATTCCAAAAACAAGCTATTATGAAAGTCAAATGAATTACTGTCCTGGCACTTCTTAAAGCACTTTCCCGGCAAGTTAGATTGCTGACTATTTTCTTAGACTGTATGTAATCCAGTACAATAATGGACCACACATTTAAGTATATTTTTCTTGATTAAGGTAGCTTTACAAAGTGACTTTTTTTGGTCGATGCCTAATGCATAAACTCTGTTCAACTCATTAGGTCAATTTAGGAATGCATGCATTTTAGTGGACTACTATTTCAGCTATAAATCATCCACTTAAAGCTCCATCTTCAGTGTATACTACAGTAGCTTTAGCCATAAGAGCTAAAAATGCAAACTCTCCTCCATGTTATTAATGGCCACCCAGGAGATCATACCACTACTCTCTTTTCATTATCTTGTATCTGCAGTTGCTCCAGTCTCAGTTGATCTAACAATATCACATAGTTCTGAAAATGTGTTATTTGCCACACAGGGAGATCAAGGGCAAGCAGGACCACCTGGGCCTCCAGGGCCACCGGGCCCTCCTGGGCCAAGGGGGCCTCCAGGGGACACGGGAAAAGACGGGCCTAGAGGTGTACCTGGTCTACCAGTGAGTATTGATTCTCAACTTTCATTTTAATGTCGTTTGTACAGAGCTGGGGAAGGCAACGTTGGAGAAAACAGCAAAAAATCACCAAGATTTTGAAAGTGTCTAATCAAAAACTACCAGCCTTTTGCTCGAGGTACTCTCCCAAAATATGAGTCTATGTTTGCATTGGGAAGAGGAGTGCAATGAATCTTTAGCATTGCTACTGTTATCCAGCTATATATTAGCAGTGCACGTAATTTTTTAACTTTTGATATGCACCATTCATACCGACTAGCTAGGTAACTAGCATTTGGTATATACCATTAGTAATGAGTGTGCAGGACTTCTCGCTGAGGTAAATTCAAAGGCCACTTCGCAGTTTATTGCCATAATGGCTTTAGCTAAACATGAATATACTCCCAAAGGAACGCTTAACTGTATGGATTTATGTTTACTCGTTTGTTTTTGATTATATGGTAACATTTTCCATGTCTGTGAGCCTGTCACTGGCATCACACTGAATTTATGTGAACTCTGCTTGCGAGAGAAAGAAGAAACAGAAAAGGCCTGTCAATTATATTCAGCAGTAAAACCTTCTGAGGGCTCCAGCTGATCTTTATTGTCTTGGCAGAGTTCACAGTGTGAGTGCAAAAATATTGAGTGTTGTTTATCTCTTTCTTTCCAAGTTTTTGATGTTTATTGTTTCGGTCCTTCCAGTTGCAGTTTCTATAGCTGTTGTGCTATTTCAAGATATTAAACTTCTCTCAGTGGGGGTCTTTTTTTCCTCTTAAGATTTATTTCCCCTGTTGTGCATCACTCCTAAAAACGTGGCACATCTGTCCTTTAAATGCCACAAAGAGGCAAATATGGAATAATTTTCAAGCATGGCTTTGGCTTTGCAATCTGGACACGCTGTGTGTCTCTTTTATATCCAGAGAACTGCAGGGACATGTGAACGCCAGGCCTTAACCAAAAGCAGAGACTAAACAAGGTTGTTGGACAGAGATGGGAAGGATACAGGTGCCACAGTGTGATAAAGGCCTCCCTGCCAACTTGGTACATGAGCAGCAACAATGCTGAGTTGTACTTGGCAACCTGGCCTGTATGGACCGAAGTGCAGTGGAGAATCCAACCTTAATCTGAAAAAAAAGCAGGCACTTTTCTCAGACTTGTTTATTTCCGATTAGTGTTTATCATCATTAAAAACTACATCCATGTTCTCAACTTTACCAGAAAGGTTTAACCGTTAACTGTCTTTTTTGTATTTGCTATAGGGTGATCCAGGGCAGCCCGGAGATACAGGACCCATGGTAAGCACAGTTTTCTTTCCCAATTACATTTTGATCAAAATCTGTGGCTTAACTTGGATGCTAAACTAGCAACTCAGCATAACAGATTATTTTCATTTTATTTAAATAGTTTAACACTTTATAAAATATACACACATTCTCGTCAAAATGAATCAAAGATGATGGCTCGAACTTTCACATTGGAAAAATTGAGCTACAGTAGAAGTAGCAGTGTGTTAGCCTAGCTTTGCATTGAGATCAAACAAAGACGTTCCCATTCCTTGACAGCAAGGATTACACAGCAGGAGATTACTAAAGATTGCAGTGATATAGTTACAGTATGTGCATAATACCCTGCAAAACTGGATTTTATAAAGACACAATGTGTGTATTGCTCCGCTTTCTGAGGTGCTAGAAGAACCAGGCTAGCTGTTACCACCCTGTCTCCAGTCTTTATAAGCTATGATAGCTTATGCTGGAAGTGGCTTCATATTTGCCATACATGCACATAAATTGTATTTGCCCCCATACCATGCAGCTTTTTCCTTCTCTTTTTCATCACTAGGCCTGTGTACACTAACACAGTTTTTGAGCCCATTTTCAATACAAAACCAATGCAGTTCTGCGTTTTCAGCATGAAGCAGCCTAAGCACAAAGACGCCTCTGGTGCAAGCTGTTTTTTGTCATTCCACTCCCAGCTCTCTTTGTTGGAAATAGTTCAGTTTTTGGAACTCCGTCGCATTTATCAATGTCACGTCTTCCTCACTGACCAATCAAAATCAAGAAGGCAGAACTTCTGATATACATTTTGTTAACTTCAGAGGTGGAGTGGAAACTTAAATGACTCATCTTTTTGAGGATACGATTTCCAGGTCTAAATATTGTCGAGGTTGACAATGCAATACATTCAAATGTAATACATCTATTCAAGTTTTCTACTTCATTATATAGTCATTATTGTGATATTGTGATTTTATCTAAAAGCAGGTAGGGATACTACCCACTTGGAGATTTTATTTAAAGGTATTCACAAGATTTTGGTAAGGAGGTTTATGAGTACTATGGTAAATATTAATGACACATTTTACGATACCCTGCAAAAACGTTTGTTTTCACTCACAAATCTCCTCAAACTTTTGGTACGAGCTGTTCCAGTTACCAGCAACTGGATACCGTTTGTGGTGTTCAGCAAATAAAGTATTTGATTAAATACTCTCATAAAAACTACACTGAACAGGTCAAGCCGAAATTCCAGAGAGAGACGGGATGGAAAACGTGACACGCAAAAACAATCAGTGATGTCAGTTTTCACAAGTGCAGGGGAGAATAAGTGAAGCTGACAGAGGAGGTGCTATCAAGCGCTTTCATCTCTGATTCCATCGCCTCAGACCTTTTTCATGGTGTGGAAAAAGTCGCTGCACTGGAAAGAATCAGACAAAGAAAATCAAAAATGGCGAGGCTTAAATGCAAAGAGGGAGATACATTAACTTCACTTTTTTTTGCAAAAATTGTAGGTACATTTTAGGTCATTAAACATGCAACATCTTTTTTTTGTCCACACTGTCTTTCTGCTGCAGAAGTTTTCTTTTTTTCTAATTATATGTTTTACCCATTATCCCCCCTTGTGCCCACAGCACAGGCTTCTTGTCCTAATTTAAAGTGTCAGGAATATAGAGTTTTCTGTAGACTTCTCAGTGGTCCCAGGTGTGCTCCTATAAGTCTCCAGTGCTTTCACAACTGCTCATGACAGCAGCTGGAGTATTTCTCCAAAAGATGAATGGTGGCTCCCTTTCAGAAGGAAACCTCGCACTGAGTTCTGAATAAAAAATAAGCACTGCTACCTGTAATTCTTGAAACAAGGTGTACTATTTCACAAATACGCACACGGCACGACACTAATGTACATTTAACAAGGAATAATGTCATCATTTGGAAATCAATCCAGCCTGCAAAGCAGCACGAGATGTCCGGGGAGGTTGTAAAAAGATGTGACATGAGCACTCGAGCACAGAGTTGTGACTTCAGACTTTCTGTTTCCAGACAGCAGGCAGTTTGTTTGCTTATCTTTAAGGAGAGAAGCTAAGATAAGAGAATTCGAGGGGGGAAAAGTCCTATAACTAATCACTTGGGCTGCTCGGCTTTTGAAGGGAAAATAAATCTCCACACAACAGCAGTCCACACCCTTGATAGGCCCTTTGTAAATCAATATAATGTCGATTTGTTTAACATACTAGACTGATAGGCTCCACTTTGGGCTGCGCGCTGAAAGCTTAATCTTGAATTGGCACTTTGAGATCTGCACAAATCAACCTGAAAAAGGGATTTTGAGGTCGCTCCTTAACCAACTTTTGCTTCTTTTATGACTCTTTAGGAGCTTGCGCCCACTTGACACAGCTCAGCGTATTTTGATGTAGATGCTATTGTTAAGGAGGCAAAAGTAGATTCCAGAGTTTTCCAGCAGCCTTCTAGGACATGTGGTGCTGGTTAGAGGGATTAAGCTCTTGTGGAGCAACAAGCAGGAGGGGGAGGTGGGAAGTATAGAAGAAGAAGAAAAAGGAAATATTTTCAGGATTCGATTCAAAGTCATCACTGCCATAAGGTCTCTCTGGGCTAAATTAAGCAGGTCTTCATCTCTCTAAAGGTGGCTTGCAGCCTTGCACACAGTTTTCATTTGGGACTTGGTTTTGCTTCAAAAAGACTACATTTGGAAAAGCAGTGGTGTATTGTATGCAGTGTTCCATCCATGACTGAAAAAACCTCCTCCATCTGCTTTCTGGTGTTATTTCTAATTATGCCGCAGACGTTCCATGCTTCCCTTTTACTTCCCATTCGTTCGATAACTACCCACAATGCGCCAGTTACTCAAGTCAGACATTTTGAAGGACACAACAGGCATGCAAGTAGGGATTCAATCTGTTTAGAATGTCAGTATAGGAAGGACATACCTGTCATTGTGGTGTCCTTGACTGTGTATCCTTTTAATGTGAAGCCAAACATAAGGAGCAAAGATGTGAGTGAAAAGCTGAGGACATGGTCGCTGAACCTTAACAATAGTTTGTGCAAATGTTGACATCACTGGGTAAAAAGTACTTTCTGAGAAACAGCTCTGCTTGCCCTTACAGGAAAACCCTTTTTATGTTTCACAGACGATGTTTTTATCATTATAGTTTAATGCTTTACATCTAAAGACGAGGCTGCTATCAGGAGTTTACAGGTACTGAGATCAGTAGGTGTGTTTGCCCAAGAACTGCAGATGGAAAAGTAGCTAGTAGCTAAATCTGGTAGAAAGCATCTGTTCACTCCTCCTTTTTTTTTTTAACAAGAAAACTTCCATCCGTTCACTAGTTTCAGTTTCTCCAGTCTAAGCATTTTCTGCTTTTCTCTGTTTTTCATCTGTGGGTTTGGGACTGATATCCAGACATTTTAATGGACCCAGCGATTTATCAAGAAAATAATTTATTTGCAATAATTATTATTTGCAGAGATATTTGAGAGAAATGGTTTTTTTGCCCATAGCTTCTGGTTATTTCCTTTAAATGAACTGTACGTTTTAAAATGGAAATAGAAACACAATTCCCCTCGAAGAACCACAAGTCATAAAACTCTCTAAAATCTTCCTTAAATTTTCATCCCTCCTTGATTTAATGTGCATGTTGTTTTAAAGCCTCTCACACAGCGCCAGGTCTGTTATTCATGTGGAGATCACAAAATCGGAATCAAACTGAACACGTGTAATTTTAAAGACATACCAAGGACATAACTTCATAGTCTTCACTGCCAGTAATGAGACAATCTATTGGGTAGGTCAGCATTATACTGTTCTCAATACTGTTATCGTGAAACTACAACTTTATGGTCACAAACATTGGCCTGTCAGATGGCACCCCAGCCTTTGAATATCAGTCATTTTGCTGTATGACATCACCATATTCACGCGGTAGCCACTTCCCTCTGATCTCGCACTCATGTTTAGGAAGCCAAATATGTCATAATGTTGTCCTACTGTGTTCCAGATTTGGAGTTTTCTCTATCCACATTCTTTTTTGTTGCTAACAATATGAGACGTAATTAAATTAAAAAGGGTTGGAGCTTTCCACCCTCAGCTTGGAATCACAGAAAAATGGCCGCCATGTGAGTCTGGTGCATGAAGGAATTGGGTGGCCCAAATTCAGCAAATTCTAAAAACAAATTTTAGCGACTGTTCTGTTTATAGTTGCTGAAGCAGTAAAGCCATTGTGATTGAAAGGACTTGCCATGCAAAATATTTTCTAAAATAAAGTACACATGTCTATAATCTCTACAGTGATGCCTTTGAATACCGTGTTATGCTAACCTGTAGCTACATGGGCCATTCTTAAGACAATAAGAACCAGGTTATCCAGAAAAAAAATCCTCCCTTAAAGATAGAGGTACCTTAATTGTATGTCAACAGCAGTGTTTTATACTGCAAAGCTTTTTCAAAGATCCTATAAGTAAAACAGAAACTTTGAACAGAAGCTCCAACATGTAGCTTCTCTGGACTTTGATCAGCCAAGATATTAGTAAATGCTGAGCAAGTAGCAGCTATTCTTCAGGTAGCTAAGAGTGCTAAACTGCAGAGTGAATGTGGGAATTGAAAGGATAAATGCTTTATTGTTTGTAGTCCGAGACATGAATGAAAGCGCCCAAACATTCATCTCTTTGTATTTGTGCCTGGATGCTCGTCTTCAATGGGCTTCCTGTTGAGATTGAACATGTGCGGATTCTTTTCTGAGTAGAAAATGAGGCAGCTTAGATGTAATATGAGGATGAATACCTTTAGATTAAGTTATTCTCTTTAAGTTTATATTATTTTATATTCTTAATATTAATTTTTGAGCAGTTTGAGGCCATAAAAAGTAGAAAGAAAAGAGCCAGAACCAAGACTTCCTCGAGGGCTCTTGACTTTGTTAAAACTCTCCTTTTCAGCCAGTAGCTGCTGAGTGCTCTCAGATGTAGCCAAGCTAATTAGCGCTGGGGCGAGTGGCATATGCTCTCACATACCTAGTGGGTCATAAAGATGTTTACCAAACCCTACTGAGGATCGCTAACAAAGGCTTTTAAAGGCAAGCGGGAGGAAAAAGCTTTTTCTTGGTTGGCCGGGATAATGAAAGTTGTTCATTGAGGTTTTTGTTATAAGTGCAGAAGGAATGCACTATAATGGAGCTGCAACTGTGTGAGGCATTTCTGTAAATGTGAGAACTGGGATTTTAACAGGCTCATTTTGTAAATGGAAAAGTTTAGAGCCTCAGTTAGTTGGTGATCACCTTGTTTCTGCAGAAACTAATACCAATATGGAAAGATGGAGTTCATTCTGAGATCTTTATTCTGGTTCTTTTTGTGAAGCCAAGCATCTGTTGGTGCTTTGGCCACAAGGAGAAGTTGGCCACGATCAAACTACACTTTTTTACAAACGTTTCAACCTGCATGTGTCACTGAATACAGGCCCACAAACCTTTTATGCTCATCAGGGGACCAACACCAGCTAAGGTTTAGCCAATTATACTGCATCAACATGATTAAAGGGAGGAAAGTTGCTGTTGCAGAGGCCTTGCGGGGCATAAGATCCGTCTCCCCTCGAACCCAGCTGAGACTGATGAGCCAAATAGCACCATTTACCACAGATCCTGAGCCAGAGAAAAATGTTGGCCAACTTGAGGTGTCATTGCAGCCAAGCGTAAAGGTGTTGTTGAACTGCTGTGGGTGCTGAGATATTTCTGTATCTCGTGAAGCCGGTATGGAATGAGCTGACTCACGGCTTGTCTTTTTTTTATTTATTTTTTTATTTTAGTCACAAAGCAGTCGTGCTGTTTTTCAGACAAGGTCCAGTGGAGGAGGATGAGGGTCCAACATGGTGTCCAAGTTCCCTGTGGTAAACAGCAGGTTGAAAAAAAGAAAGTGTTCTTCCAGACACATCTATCACCGAGTCAATCTTAGTTAGAAATGTGGCGCTTTTTTTTCTCTGTCAAACATATAAAGCCTCTCCAGCTATTGGCCTATTTTGGTAATAAAGTCTCAAAGTGTTGGAAACAGAACTCGTTTTTACAGTCGCTGAACCAAACAAAGAGAGATCAACATAAAAACATCAAACCATAAAAGTTTTTCGTGCTCCCATTGGAGATTCATGTTCATGTTGAGGCTCAATGACATGAGGGAACAGAGAAAATCGTTTTTCATGCAATGCTGACGAATAAAACAAGGGATTGATTGTGATTCTGGTCTGCCCAGAGTGTTTTTTATGTCATCTGACATGAGCTCTTTTTGTTCTTTTCTCTCTTCTCTCCACACTCTGTCTCTCTTCTCATTTAAAGGGTCCTGAGGGGCCAGAAGGGCAAAAGGTAAGTCCATTGTTCCAATGACAATTCTTTTACTTTTCTCTTCGGTTAAATAAATTGAGATTCCTCGACTTGGTCAGATCAGAGGATGGCATCAAAGGTCTATTTCAGATTGAGAAGGTGGTTCTCCGTCCCTCTGAATGAAAGTAGTGGGGTTTATTGCAAAGTAGATCAACACTTGAAGGGAAGTTGTTTGGCTGTTTCAAATAGAAAAAGAATTGGAAGCAGTCAGCAGCAGTTCTAACATCTTGAAGGTTAGTTAGAATAAACAATAAAGATATAAAGCTCATCAAATATGCACAATAAGTACAACAGAAGAGCTATATACTCTGTGTGGTGATGGTCAAGTGCAAGAAGAGACAATGTGCCGTGTAAACACAGTAATCCAGAGTGTGGTACTGTATTTAAAGTCTTTTTATTGTTATGTTAACTGATATGACTATGAGGCTCCACTCTCCTCTGTTGTACCCTTTAGTTTCCACATGCTAATTTAAACCCAAAGCGGTTTTTGTTTCAGCAGTAGGATAATGTTTTGGATTTGATAGTAACTGTGCCCATGTGGTAAAAATGTCTGTAAAAAAGCACTCTGGGTGTTGAGCCAGTTTACTTTGAGATTAGTGACACAGGGCGACAGTCGGGGCGAGTAAACAGACAAAGGGGAGAGTTAAGGCTCAAACAACACGAGGGGAAAAGACAACGAGTGACAGAGAGCAGAGAACCTGGAGCTCAGCTCAGCGATGCCGACAGTGGCTCTCTGCTGGCGCTGATGTGGGGAACAGATGTCGGCCATATCCAGCCATCAGGTAGCTGCCAGTGTTTGTTCAGTGTAACCCAATCAGACACTTCCTGTCTGCGCTGTCATCTGTTGGCGTGGCCTCCCGTCGGCAGATGAGGAGGGGAGGGTGTGTGTGTGCGCGGAGGGGTCAATGATGACACACCGCCGTGTTAATGACTCATAAGCCAGGCCCCGAGGCTGCTCAATTAGATCCACTGCTGGTTTAGAAGAGAGGCTGCATGCAACACTTATTCCTGTTTCATCACCTTGGTGATTGATTTGGTGTCGTCACATGACAGAAAAGAAAAGTGTGAACCACATATTTGAATCTTTCCTATCCTTAAGATAATATATTGTAAGACACTGTGCTTTGTATAAAGTAATATTTCGGAAACATTAGAAAAAAACCTTTTCATTATTTTAATGGACCACATGTTGATGTACAACTATTTCATACATCTCTAAAAGTGACCATGGTAATAGTAAGTCATTTTTATTACAAGGACACACAATAGCCAATGCAAGCAAACCACCGTGCAAAGAGAGTAAGAGTTCATTAAAGTTAATACAACCTCCGGGTCTAAATCATCCAAAGAGAACACACAAACACAAGAGCGATATTTCTTTTACATCAAGCCATTGCTCTTTTCAACTTTCTATTCCCTCACTTTAAAACTCAACAGAAATAATTCCCCACTCACGGTATTACCCTCCGACTGTTCCCTCTATAACTTGGCCGATCTTAAAATGTGACATGCAATATTTATTCTGGCCTGGTTTTGTAGGACCAGCACACACACACACACACACACACACACACACACACACACACACACACACACACACACACACACACACACTTCCACACTTAAACACACACACACAAAGAGTGTACATGCTAAAATAGGGACTGGAACAATAGACAGGCCGGCTCAGGGCGCTTCTGTGAGATGTTTAATGACTAATTGTGTTTATCATTTTTAGGGTTCACTCGGGCCTCCTGGCAACCCTGGTGTTGATGGACTAAAGGTGAGGTTATTCAAATAATAAATAAACTATACCAACTGATCGTTTTCTGGGTGTGTACTAATTAACTAAACTAGTTTTCACCATTATGAGGGATGCTGAACAGCAATCCCTTTTTTTTTAATGTATTCTCTCTCTGGTGAGACTTTTTGTTTTTTGACAGAAAAAATGTAGAAAAGCCAGAATTAATTTAGAGAGGATTTGCAAGGTTCATAAGACAATAAACCACCCTTTATATGGGAACTTTATTGATGTCTATGTTTTTGTATACTTTAATCATACTTGTTTATACTAAGCCAGACATTTCAGTTAAACTGAACAACCCTTGATGCATCCTGACTACTGTACAGCATTATGACTGACAAAATACTGCTCATGAAAATGTTCTTCCATCCATCCACACCTGAAAGCAGTTTATCTTCAAAAGGCTCACTCCAACATACTCAAAGTTTTCATTAGTCTTTGTGGCCATGTGTTGCACTTTTCATATTAGAAAAGTTCTGCCATGCATTCTGACAATTTCAAAAACGCTCCCTTATTTGGGAGAAAACCCCTGGGCAGCGTCTCTGAGCCTTAACCACATAAAGTACCCAGCTGCCTGTGAATCTGCTCGCACTCCGGGGCTCAGCTCTGCATTTAATTCTCAAAGCGAATAAAGAAGACACAGTGCAGGTGTTTGACAATAGAGGGAACATTGGAAAAGCATCTTTATTTTCAGAACAAGTCATGTCAATGGCGAGAATGAATGGTGGGATGATTGGAGAGGCGCCTTCTTTTGAAATCTCAAGCACGTATTTATATATTTATAAAAGCAAAGAGGCACGCATGGCTGTAATGGGAACCAGGGTGAAGAAGTTTGATTTGGGAGTGAAAGCCATACTGACTCTCGAGACTGCAAATGCTGAAGGTCTAATTCCATACTTGTGTAAGGAGCTGGGTTTGCCAGCACCCATGAAATAGAACTCTAGTGCTGTGCAGTGCAGTTATAAAACCGAATCTGTTACGGTATGTAGCTGTCGCTCATGCAGAAAGTTTGAAGTCTGAAGCGGTACAGGCTGCTCTGCCCGCAGTGGCAGGTTGACTGGCAGACATCTTATTGATCTGACAGAGACATCCACTCAGAGGGGATGAGCACTAATGCAAACCTTATCTGCTCCGGTTTACGAGTTTTTAATCAGGCTCCATCATCATTAAGGTAATATATATCATCATTATGTCAATGACTCCCATATGTGGGCTGATAGATGATACCAGATTCCATTATTTATGACGAGTTTTACCATTTGTGTGAAGCTAAAAGGATACTCCCTCTTCACGTCATGGATCAGACACAGTGATATTCCCACAATGCTTTGTAAAACACTGAAGAAGAATAAACCAAAATAAAATAGAAGTGCATAGAATCAGGTGTGTGTCCACTGGCTGGCCTTGGGGGGGACATAGGGCCCCTTCAGATCTGCCCGGTTAGAGGCAGGATTTATGTTCAGACCAGCTTATTATGTGTAGCATTTAGTGTGGCTAATTTTTTTCTTTTACTTTATGTCTGTTTTTAGTTCTTAAAGAATTAAGCATGACTGGAATATGACGTCTGTATTATACATTTATGTAGGGAGAAAAAAGTAGCTGAGACAGAGCTAAGAAGCATTGTTATAACGTGCATATTGATGGTACTATTGTAGACATTCATCCTACAGCAGTGTAAGAAAAGGATTTGCCATTATACATCAACATCACCAGAGGGGCATGTGGATCATAAGTCCATTTCTTGCAGCATGGTGAAAGACGCTATCCTGTTCCCATGATCGGTATCCAACTTCTTCTTTATCAACTTTTCAACAAATGCACAACACCTGTGCAGCCATGGCACAACCCTAACCTCTGCAAAGTTCAGAGGTTATCTCTGTTTTTCGGGAAAAAAAACGTGACCCTTTTTGTAACTCCTGACCTGAAATCAGAGTTCATGTTGCAGAAACAGCACACTGAATTCCGCCACTGTGCGTGTGTGTGTGTGTGTGTGTGTGTGTGTGTGTGTGTGTGTGTGTGTGTGTGTGTGTGTGTGTGTGTGTGTGTGTGTGTGTGTGTGTGTGTGTGTGTGTGTGTGTGTGTGTGTGTGTGTGTGTGTATTTGTGTGTGTTGTGCTGTCCATAGGGGGATGTTGGCATCCCAGGATTTGACGGTGTTCCCGGAGCCAAGGTCTGCTGCACACATATTCTGTGTGCTCTTATTTTTTGTGCAATCATGCAGATCATATTTTTTTTATTTTTTTGTTGTCATCATTACTCGTTCCTTTCCCATCAACTAAAAAAAAATCCCTTTTTTTTGTAACTTTTTGACCTTTTTTTTTAAAACGTTTTATCTGTTTTTTTTGTTTCCTCTGTTTACTTCATATTTGTATCATGCTTTGTTAATTCTATCCTTCTGCATGTTTTGTATTTGCCAATATATCACTAAGAACAATTTACTTTCTTAGCATACATCCATTTGTGTAGATAAATGCCATACTAGAGCCTTAATATATATATTTTAAAGGAATTAAATACTGATGTAGTATATGTGGTAATAGGATTCTAGTTAATTTTGACTTCTCTCTGCTATGAAAATGTTTAAGTTTAGAAAAATGTCTTATAATCTGATATTTGGTGGCCTTTCTGTCTGTCTGGGGACAAGCAGCCATAACATAAGGGAATCTCTATGATCTAACATGAATTTAACCCCAGATACAATCTGACCCTCAGTGGCTGCAATAACTCCACTCGAGCCTTTCTGTTTTTTAACACCCTTGCTTTCTCTCCCAACAGGGGGAATTGGGCGAGCGAGGTGAAAAGGTAAAGCACTAATTCAGATCCCCAAACATTATTGTTCACATCATTCTTGAGACCCTGCCATGTGTTGGAGCGGCCGTCGTGCTAAAGTTACGACTGACTTTGCTGTACTTTACACAACGCCAGCTTGTTCCTACAAAGCCGACTCCCTTCTGAGATTTGGCCACCAGCGAGCCAGTGAGTCACATTTTGAACCTAATTTTGGGACGCGAACAAAAATATGAACCCGAACAACTGCGTCCTTGAGGAAAGGCAGCCTTGTTCTCCTAATTCAAATGGTGCCCTTGTTCCTTGTCGTTGGACATCAGCGGGTGGGAGGTGTGAACACTGACCGAGTCGAGGGCGACACAAGCTGGGGAGGGTGGGAGGTGATGACTCAGTGTTCTTCATCAACCACTAAACTGGCCACAGGCTGCTGTTCTCAGCTGCTGTTTAGAATGTTTTCTTTAATCACTTATTGCCTACAACACACACCTGATGTGTTAGAAAGATGAGGCTGTGTAGCAATATAGCTAACCTAGCAGACATCGCTCGCAGCAGCAGAGTAGCCCATTTTCTAGAACTTCCTTTCTCATCTTTGATATGCAATCCTAGGAGCTGCTCCTCTTTCCGAGCTTCACCGTGTAAAGGTCTTATCATTTCTCCATATTAAATCACGTGGATTCATAAATAGGGAAATGATCAGTTGCTGGCCAAAGTTAGCAATGACATTCACTCAAAGTGAACTTTTATTTCTACAGGAGCCAGATATGTCGACATAAATAGTTGTTTTTGGCTTTGTGTGCTAAATAAAGAGCCAGCAGGCAAATTCAAGAAACAATGGGCGCCTTGAATAGACGAAAACTGATGGAGGACCCAAAAGCCTTTTTTACAATAGTTATTTTCTGAGGTTCTGACATCATGTTTTCCCTTCAAGGACACAACCCTTACTTTAAATTCTTGGACTTCCTATTCAGCTTCAAACGAGAGATATTTATGAAGTTAGGTTCTTTGTAAAAAATTACATGGATTCATAGCAGTGCAATAAAACGTATCTAATGAAAGTCTATGGAACACGAGAGGCTTGTCGGGCTCTGAGAAGGCTCAAAGGTGCATTAAGTCAAGGCAATACACTGTGCCATTGTAAAAATGTTGTGGTGGATTGTTACACCATACGACTTCCAATGCACGACCAAACTTAGGATTTATGTGCTCACTCTGTGCGGTTGGATTGCCGGACACGACCTGAGTGTTCACACTGTAAGAGAATCTGCCAACGCTTCTCTTGTTCAAATCTATCAAGATAGAAGGGCAAAGACACATCCAGCAGCGTGCTGTTGCCATGGTGCTTTCAAATGCTGTCCGCCTGTTCGCCCAGACGCAATCAGGAAATAATAAAGCTCTGAAGTGAGGGAATCAGATTAATGCTGTGCTCTAACTGTGTGAGTGTATGACCACAGTTTCAAATATCCCAGAAATTCATCCGACTGGTCAGGAGCAGATGATCGGGGAATGATCGGCAGTCGTGCCACATGCATACACTGCACCACTAACGACCCGCTGAAATTCGGCCAAATCGTGCGACCCAAAAATCGGGCGTGAAATTCGACGGTGTATGCCCAGCAAGCTTCACGCTAATGTCAGAATGCTAACATTCTTGGAATGACGGCGCTAATATGCATATTAATCTCCGCATCTTTTGCATTATAAGCCTTTTAGCATAAACTGACAATGTTCAGACGGGTTGCTAGTTCAAGTCCTGTCCTTCCTGAGCACTGCCGAGATTCCCGTGAGCGAGACACTGCTCGGTTGCTCTTTTGTGTGCAGCCCCTCACTCTGACATCTCTCCATTAGTTCATGTCCATACAGGATCTTTTCATACTTGCATACTGCATATCGGACATATGTGTGTGCAGTATGTCTCAACAACTGAGTAAAAGAAAATTGAATTTCCCCATGGAAGTAAATACCTTTATTTTTATTCTTCACCTCTTTGCCATCCATAGTTCCGTGCCTCAGCCCTGACATTCAATCTGTGTCATGGAGCTAGGAAGAGAAAGTTGTAAATTTTAAAAGTAAAGTTCGTCTCAGCTGATGCCAGGAGTTTAAAGCACCCACAAAACTCCCCACGGAGTGCATTACATCACCTGAAATCATGAATATTTGAACCATGTGTGATGACTCAGTTGGTGACCAAAGTGAATTTATGTACAGTAATGGTGTGCTACACTGTGCTTCTCCAAGCGTCCCTTATGTTATTTTACAGGCAGTCAATCACAGAAAAAGAAGCCATACTGTGTGTTATGCTTAAACATATGGCAATCATGTTTTAGATGTCTGTGTAAGCGTTGACACATTCTTGCGATCTATGGACTGAATATGAGCTCTTTCATCACAGGGCGATATGGGTGAAGATGGGCCGAAAGGTGATTTGGGAGAGAAGGTGAGTACCTTTCATATTCTTTCTTTATGTCTTTGAACTTGCACTGAGAAACAGCAGGTTGTAGCTGGAAGACATTAAAATAAAAGTTATGTTGGCCATCTGATAGGAGGAAAAGGTGTAGAGGAGTAGGTCAAGTGCCATCAGCTGTAGTCAAGGCTGCACAACACAGTCGTCCTGGCACTTGGTGCATCCTTTAGGCTTAATGTGGTCTTAATTGCGATGCTATGCTGATGCTACATTTTCTGGTCGGGTGGGCTCCAGTGTTAATTTGGGACCATTTATCATCGGGACAGCTTGTCAAGTTGGAATCTATTTCCAACAAGAGGCAGAAAAAGAACTCTGCTGGTTAGATTGTTTGGAGAGAAAAAAGGAATAGATTTCTCTCAAGTCTTTTGTTTTCTGGAAAAAATGATTTGTTTTGTGTCAGTTTACTGCCATCTTGTCCAGAGGCAGATTTTGCATCCTCTCCAGGACTTGTCATCTGCTTTTGCATTATGAAAATGGGACACAGTTTAATTCGTATTAGATGACCTCATGACAACTTTTGGGCTTGAAAGTTATTGTAGAGTGTTTTAGAAACAAAACTATTAGGGATTTGAGACAACGGTTCTTTGAAAATGTTGACTCAGCCCATTCAAAAATGTCTCCCACTTCTGGGAAAAGATAAAGATTCTTCCCAAAGTTGCCAACAAACCGTGATATAGTTGCTAGGAACAAACAACAGAAACTAAACACTGGTTTATAAAAACAACAAAGGCGCTGGAAATACTGTCTCAGGCTCTAAAAAAACAAAACATAAGTGACAGAAGCAGCAACTGAGCAGAAGCAGTGTACTCACAATGTCGCTGCCAGTTTATTGCTGCTCAGCACAGAACAACTTTGATAATTTCTCACTTTATGGGTAATCTGTTTTTTTTTAAATGACTGCCGAACATAGCTTGCCAAGAAAGACAGTTTGACGGAAACAGATGCAGGAGATCATGATCTGTGGAGAATGAGTGAACAAAAACGAGAGCGGAGGGCGATAAAACTCTGCGGCTCGAGCACTGCTTTGATCTGTTCTACCTTAGTGTCATAAAAGTGGGAAAAAATGGATTTTGGCTGCAGGAGCTAAAACGAAAGAGGGAAATTGAGTACCAAGGGAATTCAGAGTTCTGTAGCCAGTCACCTGCCATTCATTCTTCACCAACATATGCATGTTTCACACAATAAAAAGAGACAGCAGGTTGTGTAAACCTGGAAAAAGTGAGGATTTTACATTATTATGCATAGGCTGAAACCCATATGAAGGACAGTGTACATATGGCTGATATTATAGTTGTCCAATTGAAATATAGCGTACATCCAGATGATTATGCATGCTCATATAGATACAGAGGATCAATTTCTCTTCCCTTGCATTTTTGTTTCAATGGTGGAAGAGGAAAGTGAATAGAGGAGGGGAGGGGGGAGCATCCGATGTCTTCCGCGCTGAAGATGCCAAAGTTAACAATAAACAGCACGCACTGCAGCGAAAAATGTGGTAACACAGGGTGAGAGGGGAGGCAGTGAAAGGTTTCGGTTTGGTGAGCAGAGAGACCTCAGGGAGGTCGAGCAGACCGGGGAGAGAAATGGCAGCTCTAGCGGGCAGACACGACTTCGTCTGATTCTAGGGATTGTTTTGACTGCGGGGGATCTGCAGAGTGTGAGAGAGACAGAATGACAAGACGGATACACTCGATTACAGGCTGGCTCACTCCAAGACATGAGTTTAAATGCACACATTTAAAACCCACTGCCACAGAAACATTCTCAAAGACACAATCTGTAGCTCTCTGCCACATTATGTCAAAAGTGTGAGGTCTAAAAAAAATCAGTAGTACCAAATGTAAAGATTCTCAAGTTCAAGATTTGATCTGGTAAAAGTACTTAGGTTTGAAACTTCAGTTTATCATGCTGATAGCACGTGTGCCATTTTATACTTTTTACTTATTATTTTATTTTTTATGTCAAGAATTAGATGACAAGATTGACACTGTTGTCATTTAGATAGCAGCTATTTAACTTAGCTTAGCTTATGGTGCTTTAACTAGACTTAGCTCAGCTCAGCTTAGTTTAGTACAAAGAGACCACCATGTCAGCTCTGTGCAAATGTCTCAAAACACACTGCACATGTCTAAAGTTGAGGCATTGTATCCTGTTTATTTAACGTGCACATAAACAACACTGTTAAAATGATGATTTGCCATTTAACATGTGGTTATGTGTCCAACTATTTCTTGGCTAGCACCAGTAGCTTCCGCTGATTGCCTGGCAACAAGCCCTGGGCAAGACATAGCCTGGCACATAACTCTCTGAAAATAGCAACAATCACATTGTACAGGTTAAGTACACAAAATAGATGACTTAGTTAGAGAGTTTGAGTCAAGTTTTTTAGAATGTGCACCACCACTGCATTATTACCTATATTCTCTGTGGTGCTGTATTTGACAGGGAACACAAGTCAAAATCTGGATAGCACCATTTTTTAGATAGACAGATGACTTAATAAAGCTTTGTTCAAACTGTGTTAACGTACTGTCATACGGAAAACCAAGGCATAAAATGAATGTGTTGGATCATGACATAGACAAAGTTACATGTTATATGAGGTTGTGTGAGGTATATGTGTAAAGTGTATTACATTGCACGGTGCACCATTCTTCATAGTATACATTTATGTACCACTCTACCAGCAGTGCTGCGTTCATTTGCCATCATCAGTGTTTCCACCAGTCTCTGCATGTCCATCTCCAGCCTCATTTAAAATAAATCATTACCACAGTTAAAAGCTTTCGTTCTGAACCATTTACCTCAGATGCATTTCGTCTAAGTATTTAACTAGGTGTGAAATGAACAGTGACTCTTCCTGTTGAAAAAGTCGGACCTTAGAGATAGGAAAACTCTGAAGGTTTTAAAGCAAATGAACCCAAGCAAACTGTTCAAATGGGGTTTTTGGGAACCACCAGGCTGTAAGCACTTGGCTCCGCTCGCTGAGGCACAGTGGTTGGTATAATTTTTTGAATCCTGAGATCCGGTCCAAGCTCTTGTGAACTGGCTTAGTTTCAACAGTTGGCAGGGCCTTTCTGCCCTTGGAGCCAATCATAAAATGTGTTGCCTCACACAGTATATTCTCACTCAGTGACTGCTGTAGATATTCAGCTGAGGCCGCTTAATCTGGTCATTCTTACTAATGATCGTAATATGAAATAGGAGTCATGTTTTGAGGGCTGTGGTGACATTTAATGGTTACATTTGTCACAACTGTGTCTCGGCCGATTAATCCTCCCCATCTCATTGGATCCCGCTAAGCAAACAGCTGGAAAATAGCCTGATTTACTAAGTATACATTATGAGAATTTCATGTTATTATCTTTAAATGGCAATATGCAGCGGGTGCCTCTAATGAAGTGGAGTTGTGGTGACAGCTCTCCGTCCTGCTCGGCTCTGCGGTTAAATCACAGGCTGTGGCCTCAGGGTAATTGGCCCAATTGGGACGTTTCAGCACTCAGTGGCACACCTCGGCTAGTTCACCTCCCAACTTTTCCATCTCGTACCACTTCATTTGGAATAGATTAACATGTGAAAACTCTCACTTGGTTCTCGGTCCTGCTGATGCTCGCGTTAGGCCTGTCGTGACAGAAAAGTTAACTGGGTTTATCAGTTCGTCAGCAGGGGAGTGAGGTGTTAATTGCTTGTATTGCATCCCTGACACTTACTTACACGTGGGTAATTGTTGCTTTTTGATTAAAAGTGTGTGAACCAGCCTGTGAATTCTAATTCTAAACAATTAGCTTCTCATGGTCTCATCCTGCTGAGTTTAATAATGAAAAACTCAACCATGCTTCACAAAATTCCAAAGCTTGATTACGAGCTTCACAAGGTGAGATCTCTTGTACTTTCTTTTTTTTTATATATATATATAAGAAATTAATTACAGATGTGATACATTCTTTAGCATCAACCCTGCCAAAAAGCAACAGGTGTGAAACCAACTCTGACTTTGATGTTTGTTTTGTTCAAGCAAATATTTAATCAAGGCACAAAAAAGTCAGAATAATGGGCCTCTGCATTAAGTTTCTTGTTTTGTTAAATGTTTTAGGTCAAACAAAATATGACGTCCATGATTTTTGATCAAAAGAACTTTTATTTGATCGTATTAATTCGTTTGAAAGTCTTTAATTGTTTATTAGGTAACATGAGGAGCCTGTTTACACAGCGGACTATAAAAGTGCCTGCTCTTACATCTTCTTCACACTCACATATAAAACATACAGGGAAAAGTGATCATAAAAAAATGGTCATCATACGTTTCAAGATAGTGGATTGAGGCACCCTCCAGCATGCAAACAAATCCCAGCTGTAAACAGTAACACAGTTTATTGTCAGCAAAAAGAAAATGTGGCAATTAAACGTGCCTTGTGTGCTATGCATCGTAATGACTCCCATAAAAAGCTGAGGGCGAGAAGCATTCCTTCAGCAACTTCTGAGCGTGAGGCGTATGTGTAGTCTAACCACAGTGTCCACACCAGAGCTAAAGACGCAGCCGTCTTCACCACGCTCTCTTTTCCCACCAACCGTCCATAATTACCCTCATTGGCCCCTTGTTTTATGTATGTTTTCACTGTATACTGAAGAAGTAATGCAGTGAAAGGGCCCGGGCTCTGGATGTCTGGATGACTTTTTTTCTGGGAAAAGCGATAAGGGACTCCTTCTTGTTTAATACTTTACCTTAATACAACCAGAAAGGGATTTAAATTGTTGCAGTTTATCTATCAAGACCCTTTACCCCTACACTGTTTCTTCTATATAGTGTTAGATTTCATGTCAGCACCACTATGCAGCTGCACTCTGACAGTCTAAAAACAATGAAAGAATTCCCAGCACTGTAGTTATAAAAATGCTGTCTCAAACTTTAGCAAGAAGGTACATTCAGTCTGAGAACTGCATAGAAAGGCAGACAATCTTTTTGAGTAATTGGATTCCACACAAAGCTCAGTAAATGTTGCAATTAGGAAATAACAACCTGCATTGTCTGGTAAAAAATAGGCATCTTTTATATATTTTTTTACTTTAATTGCAGAGAAATGTTTTCTCCTTTTGTGTCCACACCAGCATTGTGTCTTGTAATAACCTATTTTTGACAGTTTACATGTTGTGCCTCGCTTTCATTATTTTCTTATTACTTTCTTTCTCAGGGAGATGCTGGCTCCTCTGCTGCAGGCATCAAGGTAAGAGCTAGTGCTAACGCCAACGCCGAAGGGTTTCCAATATCTGTTTCTTAATCGATATACAGAGTCAACTGCGCTAGCTGTTTCTTTAAGTTTAAACTAACTAAGTTGAGATTTACAAATTCATCAAAGAAGTTCAAGTAATTGGTTACACAAAGTAACTCCTAGCTAACGTAACCAACTCCAGAACTACCGTTAGCTGGCTAATGTGTGACCCATTTGGAGTGAAAAGTAACTGTCAGTTTAACAACATCATACTTTATCTAATGCTGTATTTTAGTTCTGTTTCTTTTGTGAAATGAAATATTCAAATAAAACTTGTTATACCTAAATAAAACAACAACTTCATACCGAATATCTTAGCTTAAATGAACAATTAGCATCATCAAGGCTAAGTTACTAAAGCTTCATAATTACATTGAAACTGGACAGAAGTTCTATCAACTCAAAGTTAGAAATATATACTTAAACACCTAATGCAACTCATCAATAAATAGAGGTGTTGAAATGAAATCTGAACATATTTTCTAGGGTGAACCAGGGGAGGCTGGACGAAGTGGATATAAGGTAATCTTTGTATTTTGCTACATATTTTATCTTATATAAGTGGTAGATAGACAGTAGTGTAGCACATTAGTGACAGAAATGTTTGTTTAGCTATAATAATATAGAAATGACTGTATTTTGTTGATGTATGACAATGTTTATAATGGTCTGAGTATTGAGAAGTGACTATTGGGCTTGAAGGATTAATTCACAGAAAACTCCTAGGATTAGTATCTGGCTGAACATGGAGTATTTCTTTATTTTTCATCAGTGTGATTGCACAAATTCTAACTAGTTTGTTTGAAAAGAAGAAGCCAAGACTGTTGTGCAAGATGAAATAGTGTGAGTTGGAGCACCAGCAGTGCAAACTCATTTTTACTTCATAGTAAAAAGAAACAAGGATGGTTTTACGTCGGAGGCTCACTGAGCAGAGCCTGACTCTTTAACTTGAGCTTCATTACATCACAGTGTTCAGCCTCTGTTAATATTTACTTTGGCTCAACACTCGCTATGAGCCAGTGTTACCCAGGAATCAAACTAACACCTCTGGATAAAATCTTTTGGATGTTTTTTTGGCTCTTTCTTTTGTGAGCTGTACTCCAGAGAGTCAAAACCAGCCGGTCATCCCATTAATTTTCTTTGCAGGAGTCCCAACTACACCATTTTTTGAACAATATTTTTCTTGGTATATGATTTATCTCTCCCAGTCATTTTTTATATTGGAGTTTGACACTTTTCAAGCCAACAAAATAACTAAAAAGGATATGGCTAAAGAAGCAATTTCTAATAAGAAACTAATAAAACTAGCATACAACCGAAAAGGAGCTACTGCAAAAATTTAAAAAAAACATAATTTGTTGACCAGACTGCTGCAGATTGCACCACTGCGTCATCTAATTACACTTTTTAATCCCAAATGTCTCACCCCATTAATTTCCCCACTCGTTTCTGTTTTTGGACAAACTGGTTCCAAGCAGACACAAGAGCTTTAGCAAATGTCTTTCTTGTGCTGTGCTGCAAAGAAAACACTCATGGCCCAACTAATTTTTTGACTGCTTAATCTAATGTCTAATTTTAGAGCCATTCTGCTTTTGCTGACACGTATGAAAATAGTATTCTCCTAAAAATGGTGACTACATGCTTGATTTGTTGTTCCCAATTTGGTATAACCATTGGATGAGATTCAAGTGTTGAAGTAGCGCTCCTCATGAAAGGCCTTCATTCATTACTTTTACAATGCTTTCATTAGCCACAATGGAACTTTACAGCCCTCTCTGATCCCAAAAGTGCCATTACAGTTGATCATTCTCGTGCGGTGCTAATCACTTCTTTTTTATATGCAATAAATACAATGGTCTTAATAGAGCGTTAAATTATCCAGAGTCAGAAATGTTGTTTTGAAAGTCTCACAGAGGCGTCACAGGGGACTCGACCTCTGATTTTTTTCCACATTTGAATCAAACGACTGCGCGTTAGTCAAACTTGCATGTAATGGGAACCTGGAGTTCTCAACTCGACAATGACCCGACCTTGGTAACAGAAAAAAAAAAAGGCCAGCTCTCGAACTTCCAGCACTGCCAAACTCTAACGACCTTGAAGCTCTCTTAAACAGCTTTTGCAACTTTAATCCAAAGTCTGTGATGGTTTTTTCCTTCCAGAAACCAGAACTTTTCGCACCTGCCCAAACCAATAAAATCCTCAAAATAAAAAACGCCAATGCACTTTGTGAAGGGTTGCGTGTTATAACAAGCACTAATCACGCTGTCAAGCCATGGCTGCATGAGTTGGTTTGAAAGTGCATGTGCAGAACCTTCTGCTAGCGCTTACTGCAATCAAATGACAGTCAGCACACACTAATTGACAGCAGGCCACTTTTTTCAAATAACAGGAGCTTGATCGACAGAGAAAACACAAATATAAAATAGATGGTCGAGCTAATAGAACCCCAAAGAGCCGACAACTGAGGCTTGACTCAGCTTAGCTTGGCTTGGCCGTAACATGTCACACTCTTCCTGTGTAGGGAGAGCCAGGACTTCCAGGGCTGCCTGGACTCCCAGGGATAAAGGTAAATGCTTTGCTGTTTTTAACCCCAGTCATCCCCCCGCTGTTGTCCCTGTCCGTCCCCTTCAGCCCATCTGTAGCAGACCTCAGGGCAAAACTCAGCCGACCCATCATCATGCCTCATGCATGACACACTAAGGTCTCATAACCTTGCTTTTTTCCGGCTGTGTGAGATTTGTACCTGGTTCCATCTGCGTGAGTGGCAGAGGCACAAAAATACCTGTACAGTCAGTGCTGTGAGAAATACGGAACTTTTGATCCAAACCTGCCAGAAATCAGCAAGAAAACGGTCTCATTTAGGTTTGTGATGCTGTAGAGGTTTATGAATTAATAATTGGGTCCCTAAATTCCTGGCAACAACTCGAGTCTCTTCTCTGAAGTGGCATTAAGAGATTCCGAGCAAAGTGTGTCAAAGTCTCTGCTTGTCAAGGAAAATAAGTTTTTATTTTATGTGATCATTTAGAGTTTTTCAGAGTAGGCTTTTAAAGTTCAGATCCTAGCTTGCTTCTTTAATGTATCGTAAAAAAATACAGCAGATGGTGAAACTATAGGCACAAAAGGCACATCATTATTTACTGCCATACTTTGCTTGAAATATTCTAATCCCTTGCAGTTATCTCAAGACCATTAACATGAAAAATAACGTGAACGCAAGGAATGCTCACACGGGCATGAAGAGATGCTGCTTTGGTTTTGTTTTCCATTCTTTGCATGCTTGTAATGTGTTGGTCGTGTAAAAATAACCCCATACATTCAACATTTTATACACTCCTGTTTCTGCTTTAGAGGCCTGAATGCTTGATGGATTCTAACAACATTTCTTTTTGCTAACGTCGCACTCGGTGTTCTGAGCGTTGTTCTGCTCTGCATTCTTGGCTGTTTATTCGATCGAAGTTGAAGAAGCAAGGGTCCGTGACCTCTCTGAAGGCTTCCATAGGGCCTTTGGCAGCTGTAGCTGGGGGAACCCTGGGTGCAGATGGGGAAGTGATACAGTCCAATTAAGTGGGTTCATGAAAACATTTAACGCAACTCAAATAAAGTATCACACCTCACACTGGAAGGGGACTGCTTAGACAAACGTGCAAATGCAAAAAATGTTGAAGCTTCTTCATAGCTTGAAGAGAAGCTGCTTTTTTTTGCACAGAACTTTAATGTGTGCCATGATGAGTTTCATCAAGGTTATTGGATTTGTCTAAAAAGGGGCCCATAAGAAGGAGTCATGATACATACGAGACCAGCAGTAAACCTTAAAGCTTCTAATGATACGTTTCTGCATGCGTGTTTTTATGCATGTTTCAACGGGTTTGTGTGCATGTCAAAGTTTATTCATGCATGTTTATTATTGATTTGGCTTTGCATTTTGTGTGTGTGTGTGTGTGTGTTTCTGTTTTGCAGTCATAAGCAGCAAGCGCATCTAAAAACCAAATTTGCATTCTGGGAAAATGATTAAAATGTTCTTGTGTTCAGGGCGAGCCGGGATTCCTCGGCCCTCAGGGAGAACCAGGCCTTCCGGGACTCCCAGGAACAAAGGTGGGTGCCGCAGTGACTACAGTAATCTCTCACTGACGATGACTTTGCAACAACTAGTAATCGCCTCCTGTCTATGTTGTCATTTCGGTCAGTAATTCCTTCAGGTTTACGCTCTCATTAGCCGACATCATCACTTAAGCGAGGTGATTAAGGTGCTGATTCTCCAAAATGTCACTTGGAGGTGTTCATCTTGAGCTAATCCTCACAAGGGGGGAGCCATCAGTGATAATCCAGACACACGTCCTTTTTACAATGCGTTGATAATCAGGATGTATCAGTCCTGCATTGTTGGCTGGGCATCTCTGTCACTTAATCAAATGTCAGGATCTATCTGAAAAGGGGAAGCCCAGCAGGCGACAGTTCATCTGATGGGTTTTTTTTTTTCCTGGTGTTCAGGGCTGCCCACAAGTCTAAGACAGAAAACGTTTTGGACATATTTACAAGGGGCACTGCTGAAACATTTTCAGGACATTTTCCCCTTGGAGAGCATGTAGGTTTATTTGCAAGTCTGGGCCATTAAGTTATCATTAGTGAGCGTTTATTTGAAGAGAAAACCAATGCCTTATTGACTCAACACTGCTGAATAATGGCCATGTCCCGCTTGGTTTGGAGTATCAGCATTAAGTAATAAAGGGATTAGGCTCTGAGTTATACCACACCCCCCTCTATGGGCTTTATAAAGTCACTTCAAAAGGAGAAAATGTTCACAGCAGAAGAAAACGAAGAAAACTGAAGGACAAAAAAAAAGTTAGGATGTTGATGTTTGTCTGGAGGTCTTTTAGAAATAACATTTCACCTTCTAAAGGGTCACAGTCCATCAGGGAGGAGAAAGTTCAGGCTCAGCATAGTCACGGTTCATCGTGTAAATCTGCAGAGTGCAACACAAAAAAGGGCAGGGAGCTTTCAAAATAAGCTACTGGGGAAATTCCCTTTGCATAAAATACAGGTGCGTTCATTTCTGATGTTCAGAAATGCTCCTCTGCTGACACTAGGGAGGAGAGGCGAGTCCTGATCAGCAGTTCTGGATGACACTAAGAAATGCAGGTTGCAACTCAGCAGGAAGTTTGATATTGAGCTCTGTTATTTCCTTTCTTTCAATAAACTAACTCCAAATGATGAAATATTTACATCCTTCATGCAAGTAGTCTGCAGAAGTTGAGTTTGTTGAATGAAAGGCAGTCGGCTGTGAAGTGAAATACTTGACGCTACTCTGCTCGTCTGTAGTGCCTCCTCTGCATCACTTCACTTGCAGGGTATCAGTCAAATCTGCAGATTTTAGGGATGTTTTAGAGTAAGACAGCTCGCTCTGTAGAGTTCACAAACTGTTGCAGAACTCAAACGCTTCCTCACACCGCTTCACAGACGCTTCGGTGTCACTACTGTCTGCTAAGGGCGGCTTTTCTAGCGTGTGTCCTACATTTGAATGCAAACAACACGAGTTTACTGAAAGGTCGACAGGGTTGGCAAGAAGTCAAGCTGGTCCTGTATTTTTAGAAAGCCCTCTGCTGGTTCGAAAGGGGAATTACATCAAAAGCCTGATTATGGGTCAACACAGTATGGATAAGAATGTTCCCTTGGCATTTGCATGAATGCTCACATTTTAATGAAGAATGAGCAGAACTAGTGAGTGGTGTTTTTCTTCTGTCTCTAAAGGGGGAGAGAGGTGACCACGGGCCACCAGGAAAAGGGGAACGAGGAGACATCGGACCTTTTGGACCAAAGGTCAGTTTCTTAAGTAGACATGAACAAGTCATCACACACAAACTGCAGGAGTGATGAGAAAATAAAGTGTATCACTGAGTAGTATGCCTTAAAGATCTACCTTGTGTATTCACCTCCGTCATGTTATCCGTTGATTTTTGCTGCCATCTAGAGCCTGACTTATTTCAGCACACAGTAATGTGGACCGAGTCTTTAAAAGAAGACAAAGAAGAATATTTCCCAAGTCATTCGACTCATCAGATATTCACCCGTGTGAACACAGAGGGCTGTTTAAACCATTACAGCCTGCAATGAGATCAAGGCTCTCCCAGGAGTCCGCTCAGAGTAAACCAAATCTAAATGAGTTTACCACTGTTTATGTCTGGCACTGACTCAGCAGGTAGCTAAAGCTCCAGTCTAAACCCAGACGAGCCACGGATCTGTTTCACATCCTATTAGAAGAGCCAAACGTCGGAGCTCTCCTTTATCAGTGCCAGAGTTCAAATAAACACTTTCCCCCATTGCTCTGCAGCTACGGCAGATTCAAAGCGGCTTGTTTTAGTGAAGCTGAATGTGTCGCTCTCGAGGGAGGAGAACGAGAGGTTTACGACATTTCCTCTGTGAATCATACATTTTAAATGCATACAATTTTTATGATGAATTTGGATTAAACCCGTAAAGAGAGTTGGTTTTATGCTTTTTCCATTTTATGTTTATATCTCCTGTGCGCAGCTGCTCTTTTTATAATGTCACTAAACCCGTGATTCCTATAATCTGTTCTGTTTTTTTTTTTTTTCATTCACCACAGGGTTCACAGGGAGAGTCTGGCACACCTGGTCCTAAAGGGTCAAAGGTGATATGTTTTCTTAAATCTGGTGAAAATAGCTTCTTAATTCGATTTTGCAGGTGACCCAGATCTTCGATTTCCTCCATTAGGTTTCCTCTTAGCAAGTTGTTCAATCAATTCAATGTCACACAATAAAGTGTCTTATTTAAACAAACCATTTTGGATGAAACCCTACAGAAAAAAAAACAGCGAGCAGACGTTAAGTTTTGTAGTTGCAAACTTGCAAGTGGAATAGATTGCTGGTGGAGTTGAGGAGCAGTAATGATGATGTGGATTTGATTGTTGCTAGTATGGTTATAAGAACCGATTCCAAAATATTGGGAACAAATGTTGCATCACAGTTTTCTTTCTTTCTCAAAATGAATATTTCTAAGTACTGAAAAGCCACTTACGATAACAGAGAAGGGTTTAAAATGTAACTTTCCTCTTGTTGCTTCTTACAAAAGATGTTGTAATTACCACAATCGTGATCTATTCAATTTGACTTCTCAGGGGGAGACAGGAGATAGAGGTGACTTGGGATCTATTGGCCCAAAGGTAAGCAAGAATCTTAAAGAAGATAAATGCCTCTATCGTTTTTTGGGGGCTGATTTCATTAGTGTGATAATATGCAGTCAGAAGTATTTTCATTTCACACGACATGCTGCACTGCTGGCAGTTCCTATTAGTGTAATGACACACTTACTACCACCAGGGGGCAGTGGAGTGTCGAAACACTGATTTAGGCCTCACATTTATCTGTTGTTTTTTTTTTGTTTTTTTTTTATAAATCAGTTGCATCTTTTAAATGATGTCTTTTAATGTGTATCTGAATGTCAATAATTTGCAGGGCCCTCCAGGACAGAAAGGAGAGCAAGGAGCCACAGAAATCATCGACTACAATGGAAACATTCAGGAGGCTTTACAGGTCAGAAAAGATGCAGAGAGAACTGACACACACACATGTTTGCAGGATGAAAGAGCGGTGTAAAGATAAGGAAAGGGATAATGAGAGGATGTTTTCCTCTCATTATAAATGTTGTTATTTTTAAAGTGACAAAAAGTACATACATTGTCTTGAATACTTCTGCCACACTAGAGTGATGCACATACATTTGTAAAGGATATGGCTTTAAAGCATGCTGGCGGTTCAAAACTCTGCTTTAAGATTCATAATCAACACTCAAAATAAGTCCTGTTGAGTACTTCCTGTACAGATAGGAAACATATCTGTTCTTTAATAAACAGCTTATCTGAAAGAGTGGTATCTGTGCAACAATATGCTGAGACAAAGGTTTCTTTCCTGTATGACCTCTGCAATCTTATCTCTCACCTCCTCCCCATTTCCATTCCTTTGGCCCCCCTGCAGAAGATTACCACTATTACAGTGACGGTAATTAGGCTCTGTGTACTGTGTGTGTGTTGTGTCATATCCCCAAGTGATTCATCTCTGTCGTCGCATGGGCCCAACCCAGACTCAGCCCTGGTTTGCACTGCCTTGTTGTTTGTGCTCCCTCCCCTCAAAGCAACATGTTTGCTTAACAGCGAATGAAACTGTATCCAGTGCTTCAATAATGCTTCATCACACTCTACCCTACAAGCTGCCCGAGTGTCTGCCTGAATGTCAGTGGTATTTTTCAGAACTTACACAGTCTTTTTCTCATACAGGCAAAGCTGGAAACATCTCCAGAACTCCAAGTAATTTAAACAGAAACCAATATGATAAGATCTGTCATTTGGTCCCGCTTTATAAACCATCATCAGGCGCTCTTTTCAACAAAGTAACTGACCCCAAATCTAGTTTTAAAACCCTGTTACACATATAATGTTTACTCCTCAATGACTTGTTTTATTCAATGTGTAATCCGGGGTCCACGCTACAAATCTGGAACCAGGTCATATTCCGAGGTAGACAAAATGTTTACATGTCACTGAAACTGAGAGACACGGATCTTGAATTTGTCTGTCACCTTGTGAATTTCAAATTTAATTTAATCAATTTAGGAAACGCTGATGTAGACAAATCACATGTTAGTTGTTTTTCATTCCAGTATTATAAGGTTGTTATAATTGTAGGAATTTGCATGGTCACCAAATATGTTGGGGGGGGGGACAACTTATTATAACTCAGTTATTACATAACTCAGTCAAATGAATGAGCTTGCCTTTATTTGGGACAGGCATCAGTTCCTTTTCGTTATCTTCAAACCAAACTTGTGCACAGCAGAGATGGGAAAAAATAAAAAGGGAACATTTATATCAGAAAGAATATTTAACTGTCAACAAAATGAAGATCTTGATCTATGTATAGAAATAAAAAAAAAAGGTCAATGGTGATATATAGAAGGGGAAATAATGTGACCCTTCCACCTCTCTCTCTGTTGACAACAATCCTCTCCACAAGCTTTGACTTTGGCATGTGTCCTTCACTTGAGCTTCATAATCCATGACTGCTAACATGTTCTGTGTCCTTTGCAAGTCATTTCATTTTGATTATCACAAACAAAAGTAGCTATTGGAAAGAGCCTCAGTTGAATGTAAATCAAAGAAACCTATATCTCTTTCTTTGTGTTTTCAGGGACCTCCTGGGCCTCCTGGGCCAATCGGGCCACATGGTTTTAAGGTGAATCCTGTTTTCTGCACTTTTTCCTCACCTTGCAAAAAGCCCTGCTTCTATAGTGATCCCACCACTTTCTCTACTTACTTTAGCAAAACTATATCTTTTTTTTAGGGAGATCGTGGTATGCCTGGTCTCCCTGGACTGGATGGTGAAAGAGTGAGTATTATATTTATAATAATGTTTAGATACGTTTTATTTTGAAAATTGGCTCTAAATTTAAGTGAAACCTTGGTGTTTTTAACTACATAGAAAGTGCTCAAGGGGTTTAAGAGTTTTTACTCTGTGTACGTTTTTTTCTCTCCGCTCTCAGGGCTACAAGGGTTCAAAAGGAGACATGGGAATGCCTGGAGCTTCAGGGGATAAAGGAGGAACTGGTTTACCCGGCCTCCCAGTAAGAATCTTAACGTGTGGCCAAACTATAGTCAAAAACAAATCTGCACATTTCTCACAAAATCTCTCATCTGCAGGGTGTCAATGGGATGAAAGGGGACAAAGGAGATTCAGGTCTGACTGGTCCTCAAGGTCCTTCAGTAAGTCACTGGCGAGACTTTTGTTTTATGACTCACCACTGTCACACTTCACTTCTACTGTCTATTGCAAACCATTGACTGTATAGAAAGAAAGATGACATGACAGCTCCCCAAAGTGAAGCCAAAACATTTAGAGCTCCCCCTACTGGTTTACTGCAATATAGATCATAAGCTCCGCCTCCTTTGTTTGTACAACAAAGGAGTTAGGGGACATGTCGTCCATTTTTATACAGTGCATGTGGCAAGCTTTGGTTAAGTTATGTGTTGTATGAAGAATGTAAAAATTCAGTCTGGACAAAATCACTGTGTTTGATAATGATTTGGTTAATACATATCTTTATTTTAAATTTACAGATCAGCGGTCCTCCAGGGCCACCCGGGCCACACGGACCCCCTGGACCAATGGTGTGTATTCTACAAAAACACATTTTAAACATTGCATTTAGGACTAAACTCACAAAATACTAAAAGTGAATAACTACCTTCAATGTAAGGTGCTGCATAATGCCGCATAACACTCAAACCTTCCTCCTCCCTGTAGTGAGCAAGACAAAGTCCGATACTGCTCAATCAGTTTGTCACAAGAATCAAAAACATGTGACACACTACTGTTATTCCAGATGAATAAATCACAGGAGACCACACAAAGAATCAATGGAACTATAGATTGAATCAAACCCTTTACATGCGGACATCAGATGACTTCTACAGTTGCTGTCAGCCTCTTACTAATGGCATCATACAGCTGTATATTTGCAGCCCAGTGTTAGGTGGGGGTGTTTCTGCTGTAAATGCTCAATTATGAAATAGTGAGACAGACTGTGGATTATCTTAGATTCATTCAGCCGAGGTCAGACAACAGCACATGTCTAATTAGGCTAGAAAGAAACAGCTTAGGCTAAAGATGGATGATCATGTCAGGAGTCACAAACTCATATTTTTCCATGTTATCATGTTTTCAGGGACCCCATGGTTTCCCTGGAGCGAAGGTAAACAAAACAAAAAAAGTACAAGTGCAACAACGTCTCATACATGATTAGAATTCACATAAGAATAAAATGACTATTAGAAAATCTGTAAAAAGTATTTACCTCTAACAATTTGTTAAAGCTGGTTATGAAACAGACTGAAATGTATATAAAAGCCTCTTTATGAGCTAAAAAATCAAATAAGAACATCTGCATAAAGATTTATTATTTCTGTATAGTTATTTTTTAACGTTGGTGTCAGTCAAAATAATTTACCACATACTACAGCAAAGCCTTTTGTTTATAGTTTCCACAGGAAAGATTTTTAAAACTCTGATTGTTAAAAGAAAGCAGGAGGAATTTTTTTGTTTTAGTAAAAAAAAGTCATTGAAGGGAAGATGTACCACTGTGTCCAGAGGGGGGCGGCCAAAGTGAACACAAATCAAAAGTTCCTGACAGTCAATTGGAGTTCTTCCGTGTTTAAGTTATTCTCTCTTTTTAGGGGGAATCTGGTTTGCATGGTATGAAGGGTATTCGAGGGGAATCAGGTCACAAAGGGGACCGCGGACCACTTGGTCTCCCTGTGAGTACAGCCGTGCATCATGGGATATCTTCGTTCAAAAAGCTCTGTCCTTCATTTCCATAGCCATTCAAACATCTGGTTTTTTTTATATTGTAGCCCTGTGTGACTTATGTGCACTTATATGAGTGTGTGTATATGTGTGTGTTTGTGTGTATATGTGTGTTTGAGTGTATATGTGTGTTTGAGTGTGTGCCTAAATGGCCGTCTTCATTTTCTGTCCTCATTTTCTTTGGCTTGGGCCGACCCTTTTGTTGCCGTCATCCCTGTAACGCATAGTGTAATTTAGTTGTTGTAAACCCTGCCATCAACCTGTCCTAATAACAGTGTTCATCTGGTACTAATCCCGCCTTGTTCATGTCACTCATACCTCCATAACCACACAGGGAGCCTCTGGCTTGGACGGCAAGCCCGGAATTAGGGTGAGTGTCATGTGACCAAGAGGCTTCACCACCCAACCTCTACAAACTCTTTCTCCCTCTCACCCTCCATACAGCTCCCCCTCCCCCTTTTCCTCAATTTTTGTACCACCATGGCACCATCAACCCATTTTATTTCATTTGATATTGATTCAAAAGAAAGTTAAGATTTTGTCGGGCTTTTACATCTTAGCAAAATGTCAAGACTTCAATGTAGCCCCTGGGAGATTAATTCTAGGGATAGCGACTGTAAAGAAAGCCTTTCGAGGATCTCGTTTTTTTGTCCTGTGTTGCATTAACTCAGCATTAACACTCACTCATACATTAACTATGTCAGCAGTGTTGCAAATGTCCTCTGTGGCCAATGCACGTGTACTCACAGCAGCTCTGTGTGTGCTGTTTGTAGGTCAAACCAGACGGGACAATTGTACAAATGTGGACGCTTAACATTTATTATTTTTTTGCTATCCATGTGTTATATGCTTAGAAAATCAACCTTGTTGTGAAACACTTTCTATTATCCATTAATGCAAACTCACCATGACTTCATGACTCTTTGCAGGGCATGGATGGGCCTTCGGGTCCAGCTGGTCCTGCTGGGCCGAAAGGCGACATTGTAAGACACTCGTTTTTTTTTCGTTCTTGCATTCAACTGATGGTCCTTTTTATTTTATTTTTAACTTTAATATCTTCAGCATTAATTGATTTTAAAGCATCTGTTTACTGTTTGATACATGTGATTCTTACTCTGATTCCTATTTATCAGGGTGAGAAAGGAGCACAAGGCGAGCCAGGACCAAGGGGACCTTACGGACTTCCTGTGAGTTAAATGAGGAGAATATTGTGTTAAAAAAAATGTATCCATTAAAATGTAAGTTTGAGCTTGTCAGTGCTTTTACATTCTAGACCAATTTTACATTTTTAGTGCTATAACGGGAAAGTCAAGCAGGATGTACCTTTATTAATAAGTCCATCATTTACATGATAATAAAACTTGTATTGTTTTGTTTGCAGGGAGCGGCTGGAACACCCGGCTTGGATGTAAGTCTAAGAACTTTATAAAGTACTTTTCTCTTAAGGCAGAGAGACAGAAATCTTGTGTTTGTTTTGAAGCTCCTCTATCTGGATATGAGAGAAATTAAGTGAGTTGTACTTTTTCAGGGGTTGCCAGGTTTAAGGGGAGAAAAAGGCGACCTTGGGGAAAGAGGAGAAAAGGTAGATGTAGAAAGGATGTTGTGACTTTGAATCCCCTAAACTAACAGAGGACTGATGTCAATGGACAGTCACAGAGGAGTAGACGGGTTTCATGGAAATATGACTTTAAAGGCCAAAGTATTAATGTCCCTCATTAAAGGTAGAAACAAATACAGCTGATAGAAATAGGGGTTGTAATCAATGTTGTGCCTTTAATATATTTACTGATTTTCTTATGCTCATGCAGATATACTGAACAGTCATATTTTGTACAGATCGTCATCTGCAGTTCTCTCAATCAAGCTTTTGTTCTTCACTTTTGAATTCTTTTCCATCTCATTTCTCAAAACCACAAATCCAGTTTCATTCTGGAGAAAAAGCAATTTCAACATTTTCAATCGAACAAGTCCATTGACAGCAGGTTCTTACAGTTCACTGTTTTTAATTTCTGTCCTTTCCATGCCTGAACATACACTTTTAACATCTCACTTCCACACCCTGGGCCTTTTTTTAATTTTAATTTTTGTGTTTTTTTTACTTGTGAATACAGTAATGAATGTCTCTCACCTATGTATCTTTTTTATTTTTAACACTAACTAACACATGTTCAGTCTTTCTCGATGTTTTATGTATTTGAGAAACTGTATCCCATTTCTGAAACATGAAGATGTTTCTGTAACAACGGCATTTAACAGCAATTTTCCAAACACAGAACGGATCATTAATAAACGTATTTTGTAAGTAAAAGCTGCCAAGATTGGAATCAAGAAAATGAAAAACCAAACACTATAATAGCAATCTTTAATATGAGTTATGAGTACTTTTCATTTTTTATAAACACAACTGTCTGCTGTGATATGGTACCTCTGAACTTCAGTGAAAATACTACTACTTCTAGCAGTAATAACTAACACTAACAGTTATAATTTAAAGCATGGTTTTAAGCCCCATTTCCACCAAGAGGTCCGGTTTGGTTCAGTACACGTTGGTACGGTAAACCCTCAGCCAGCCTTACCCTTACTTGGTAAGTGTAAGGTGTAAGCCGGATGGATATAGATGACGCGCGTCAGCTACTGAAGAACGTGATACAGTAAACAAGGGGCAACAATGGAGGACGTCCAGCATTCTGCGTTGGTTCTTCTTGGCATGTGGCTGTTTACCGCAAGAAGAAGACGAGCTGCAGGCCTTTAAATGACGCCCTCGCAATCCACAGGATATTTTAACATGGCGCTTTTTTGTGTTGTTTTTTTGTTTTTTTTACCGCTGATGCACAGGGAAGTGGTGATGATAACCACCCATCAGGGTCAGATTGTTACGCTTGGCAACACATCAGAAGGGTAGCAGAAAAGTATGACGGCACAGTTTATTTTTCAACGTTTGACAGTCGAAACTCCAATAAATGTGTGCCGTACCGTACTGACCTGAACCAGACTGCTTGTTGGAATGGGGACTTTAGTGTGTGAATATAAATATAAGCCTTACCCGATGTGAAGGGATACAGTTGTTGTTTTAAAGAGTGTTCGATTGAATTCTGTCTTCCTGGAGGTTTGTCCCCTGCTACTCTTTCTCATCCTTCTGCCCTTGACCGATCAGCTCTGTTTTTTACTCCCTTCCCCTGTACTATTCTCCCCTTTTTGTCCTCCTCCTGTCCTGAGGAATTTTTTTTTTTTTTTATGAAAACACCCAAACACTGATATCTCCTCCTCTCTAACACTGACTGTGTCTCTTCCTCTTTCCTGGACCTCCTCCTTTTTAATCACTCCCTCGCTAATAGCAGTGCTGTCCCAAATGTTTTAAAAAACAAAAAAACAAATGATGTTAACTTGACCAAACCGTTGTATCCACAGGGGGAGAAGGGAAAGAAGGGCAAAAAAGGGCCTAAGGGCGAGAAAGGCGAACAGGGTGCCCCTGGATTAGATGCACCCTGCCCATTGGTATGTCATAACAGTGAGCTGGGACTCTCCTCCCAGTCGTGTAGAGCAGTCGTCTCGATCAAGGATGAGCGCCCTGTGGCTACACAGATACCTGGCATCCACCTGACCATAAAAACTTCAAATCAGATTCTAATATTTGCTTCAATTCTGTGTCTGTTTAGACACAAAAAACATGCGCGAAAAAAAACAAACATGTAAACATGGCTGGATTATGGTATCAGCAAGCTCACAGAGCCGCTCCTCCTCCCCCTCCCCCCCCCCCCCCCTCTCTTATGACAGCCAGAATGGACGGTAGCAGGGGTTAAGGGCCGTCCACGTGTCTCCCAGTAACACTCCTAGGTCATCTTTGCAAACAGGGTTTCCGGGGATTTAAGGGTGAAAAGGGGGAACCAGGGCAGCCAGGTCTGGATGGGCTGGATGCCCCATGCCAATTGGTACAGTATTTCTCTTCTTCCTGCACCTCTTACCCTTGCATGCTGCTCACCTTCAGTCATCACTGAAACCAAACCATGCATGACCTGAGACCTCAGACATCATGAGTACACTCAACTTTAGTTGTTAAGAAAACCCACATACACCACCATTTACATCACTAACTTCTGATCGCAAGCAGCCTCTTTTAGAAAATACACACAATAACAAGTGAATTCTACACTTTGAACTTCTGATCATTTATAAGATTGATTCTTAAATCTTTCCCTCTAACTGAGTCCTTTCCTCCCCATGATTAAAACTGTAAAAAAAAAAAAAAAACAATCTGCTGAACTCCTGTTTCCTTCCAGCTGATCCCTTCAGGGAGCAGTTACCTTATAACCTGATGCTAACACAGACTCCTTTACTGATGCCCAAGGACCCCTCCTCTACTCTGTTAACTCCCCCTTTTCCCCTTCCTGAATTTGTACCAATTGGGCCAGACCATGAAAGAAAAGCAGAAAGATATATGAAACTTATAACTGCAGAGAGACCTCCTCAAAACGTGAACATTCTTGTTTCTTATGTCACGTTCTGCCTCTGAAACACATGGGGAACATAGCAAGAGATGTAATCTGTAGAAGTGTCCATTATGAGTAAATAATGAAATGATTTCTAATAGAGAAGAATACACTCACTTATCATCTTCAAATGCCATCTCACCAAAGACCATCTGAAGTCATTCACTTCCAGCTACAGAGATATTATTATAGTCTCAGTGATTTCAACTGTGACAAAATCCAAGAGTAGTGTTGAATATTGATGTGCATGACTTCTTGTATATCGTTTTCTGTGTTTTCTGTGCATGAACAAGAATACAATCTTAATATACAGAATTGTATCATTAGAGGTACAGTCAGAAATAAGGCAAAGACTAAAATAATGATGTAAATATGTTAGGCTTTCTGTTTCAATCCATTTTTATACAAAGCTTGATTTTCCTCAGTGTGGCCATTTGTGTGTGTTTCGATGTTATCTTATTCAGAGTCTCAAGTTTTTTACGATTTTTCTCCTCTTGTGATTAAAGCTAAGAATGATTTTTTGTCATTAATAACTAAAAATCTGACATTTCTCATGCGTTTTTATTGGTTATAATCCACTCATTAATAACACTAACTGCATTTTGTTAAGAGCAAACCACCCCCTCCTGTTCCAGACTTACAGTTTGTTTCCTTCCCTGCTGCTCTTCTTGAACAGGGTCCGGACGGATTACCGATGCCTGGGTGCTGGCAGAAGGTACGAAAAGTTCATATTTGAGTATTATGACAGTTATTCAGCTACATATTTTTAACATGAATAAACTATGGGCGAAATGTCTAAAAAGTTAAGTTAAATAATTATATACTTTTTTTTTTAAAGCTCCTGTTGTGAACGTTTGGTTGTGGCGAGTATGGCGCCCCCCTGTGGACAAAACAGCAGCTTTTATCTTGTAGCGGATTTTTTCCTGTGAATGTTTTAGAAGTGTTATCAGATGAAGAATCTTATTAGCATCTTGACATGCCTTTGACAGCCGTAATAGTGAGTTTTGCGTTTTCTTAGCGTGTGTGGTCGGGATTCTTTTTTTAAACAGAGAAGGAAAACCTCAGCTTTCAAAAATACCCGCCTATGTGTGGGACTAGGCATAAGGCTGTTTCTAAAGCATGTTGTCAATCGCCTCATCTGACACCTACACCAGCTCAAAACTTCTCACAGGAGCTTTAAAAATGTAAGGTTGGTAGTAAGTAAGTAAGTTAGTAAAGGATTGGTTTAACTTGTGTTTCCTGCTTAAAGGGATTATATGTCAGTTTCAGCTTCTCTATGTTTGCATGGGTTTGAGAATTCAGTTGTAACATTGTATAACTCACTCTGTCAAACCAGTTCAACTGAGTTCAACTGAATTATGAAGCCAAGTGAAAACATGTCCACATTCATGTCATTCTCTCTCCTGTGTTTTTCTTGCAGTGATCACTCTAACCTGACACGCATGGAGTTTGTAAATAATGCTTCTTTTTTGGTATTTATAGTTTTTTTAATGGAACAAAAAAAGAAAAGTTCAAAAGAAAAGAAGTCTATGTGTACAATGAAACAAAAAGAGATAACTGTCCCTAAGCTGCTTCTACTCACATCACCGTGTGGAGAAAAAAAAACAAAAAAAACCCCATCTGTGTGTGTGTGTCCGCTCTCTCACATCCACATCGCGGTGGAAGTCGATCCCTGGCTGGCAGCAGAACTTGTCTCTGTAGTCTTTGCATGGCTAAGACCGGAGCGTGGCAGTCCGGCCAGATTCACGGGGGAGGGGGAGCGAGGAGACGGAGGAGGAGGAGGAAGTGGAGAAGGAGAATCTGGACTGGCTCTCTAACACCAAACACTAGATGTTTTGTGTTGTTTCGTCTCAACAAGCTCACCGTCCATTCACGCAGCACCATTTTCTAAAAAATAGAAAAAAAGACTGCCAAACAGAAATATTGCACCCCCGACCCCTGCAAAAGCATGAGTAGTATACTGAAACTATGTTTATATGTATTGTACATACGTGTCACTGTTTTGTGGTTGCGTCATGGCTTCTGCAGAAAAAACAACAACAACAACACTAATACAAAAAGAAAAAAAACCATCCTGGATCTTTAAATCAGTCATTTCTTTGCTTTATCTTCTCAAGGGAGTCACGCCATGGCTGGTAGCCTGAAAACCCCGAGAAAAAAGTAAAGTTGTTGTTGCTTTATTGTGGTGATGCCTGCAGAGGGTTGTGATATCAGCAGGTTTTCACTGATGTGGCTCTGCACCAGCATCAATGTGGTGCCTCCACATGTCACCGGACCAGAGGGGAGGACTTAGCGGGGCTCACTGCACTGATAGGAAAGTTAATCAGGCTCAGGACCCCCTCTGAGAAAACGGACCGGGGGTGGATCCAAAGGAGAGTCGCTGAGAGTCGACCTCTGTGGAGGTCAGCCGGTGCGTCTGCCTCTCCTTTACAGGGGATGCTTCGATGTCTACTGAGAGCGTAAACAGAATACAATCATGCCTTTTTTTCTTTATTTTTTCTTTTGTTTTTGCTCTCATTCTTTAACATCATTTGTATTTTGTGTATAATAGCCTTTGGTGCCTCAAGCTTTTATTCATTCCTTTATCAGAAATGTACAACTTTATATCACATTTGGAGTCATTGGAATATGTTCATTTCCGAGGGGTTAAGCTTTGTTTGGGTGAAAACGTGTTCATGAGTCACACATTGTGTACTGTGCTTCATGTGAATTGTTTTGACAGAACTCTTTGAATAGTATGCTGTAGATAACCTGCCCAGGGTTCTGAAGAAGCTCTTGGTTCATGCTCAAACACACCCAGCATTGTAACAAAAGTGCTACATGTTCATTCTGGACTTGTTTTATGGGATGTTCTCTGGGCGGTGTTGTCAACTCACTGCATGGACACAATTTACGACTTTTTTGGTTTCTCAGATATTGCAGATGAGCGTTCATTTTGAGCAGATTGAGATTTAGTTGGGCGTACAGTAGCTGGTACTTCAGGTGGGTCAAAATGAGGCAAATAATGTGGAACAGCAGTTACATTTTCACTGCTCCTTTTCACCTTGTGCATTGTCTCAGACACATGGCAAACATGTATTTCATTGCAAGAAAAAGCTCGATTCAATTGACACAGATAATCGATTACCACAGTCGAACTCGTGGCCAGTTTTGTCACATTCCATATCAGATGAAGCCAAAAGTGCAGCAGAAGGTCAGGACACATTTTTTTTTTTTTCACCATATTTTACACGTCTCATCATGTTTTCTTACATATTCTAATTGCCTTCTGACATAGTGGGCGCTGTGCGTGGTGATGCTCACAGTCCTTTTTTTTTTTTTTTTTCTTCTTCAGCATATACAAATATGCATGAATGATTTACTGTAAGGGCAGAGTGAGATGTGATGTAGCAGCACCCACCGGTGGATTCAAGAGCATTTATTTCCCATGCTGTTTCTGTTTGATTGTACAGCTCATCATTGTTTGAAAACGGACATCTGTACAGATTACGTTGGTGCTATCTGATAGTACAGCTCAGTCGATATGCTCTACCGTTGGCAAGAAGTACACAACAGGTTTCTTAATCGTCATTGGTGTTTATGTATGTAACAAGCTCAAGTTTTTTTTTGTGCATATATTTGTGTATTTGTCTCTATTTGAAGTTGTACATTATTTATTTTTCTATCATTTTCTTAAATGAAGGCATTGTAGTTCTAAACAGCATTCCTTTCGGTTGTTTTGCTGTCAGTTTCTGCTGCGTCTCTGTTTCTATAATGAGAAGCTGCTTCATACTAAGGTGTCACACAACAGGTACATTGCAGAGGAAGGAGTTTATTAACGGATAAGTTAGTGTGTATTCATGGTGCATTTATTTCAGCGTATAGGCCTTACAATAGAAACTTTTATTTAATTTTTACGTGTCTAACTATGGCAACAAAGTACTGATGCAAGTGTGTCAAGTTAAACATCACAGCTCTTTCTCACATCTTCTCTCTCTTTGCATTGAATGTAGTTTGATATATGTATAGTGGATTACAATGTACTGTTTAAATGTATGCTCATTTGACAAGAAGTGCAATTTATACTTTGGTTCATGTGTGTAGCATCAAATGCAGCTGAAATATCACACCACTGTGATTTGCTCGGTCATGCTACCCTGTATACCACTACCTGGAAAGAAAGACAAAGACGCGCATGTAAACATGGACCTTTCATGAAATAGCAATTTGTGATTGGTTTAACTATTTCCTCAAATAATGTCCCTTCAATCATGGTGTAAGACTTTATTTCCATTGTGTTTTATTTACTAAATTGTTGCATTAAGGTTTTTTTATTTGAGTTTTGATTTCCAGCCTTTGTTACAGTATTTGTTTCCACAAGTTGCTGTATCTTTAGCATGTGCAGCTAATTTTTCTTAATTGACTTTTTAAATTGGATTTCTTTGTTTGTGTGAAAATGTGTTTTCCATGTTAAAGATTCAAAATATGTTTATTCTGCTTTTTGCAGATGTGCCAAAACATTTGAAACAGGTGTTTCCATATCAGTATTTGTTTCCATGTCAGTATTAGCAGAGCTCACGAGGGGCTCCAACATGACTCACCGATTGGTCACATCTGTGTATTTGTCATTGCTGCAGATATGCTCAGAGTCAAGTTTTTCAACAGTAGAATACAGTACCACTTGAGCAACACATCACTCATCAAAACCTCCCAGATTGCAGCCTCAGTTAAAGAGGAATATTATCACATAGAGTAACATGCAGTCTTGGTAGAGCATTTAAAAAAAAAAAAGGCAGCATCCACGTTGTTTTTTTAAAAAGTGGAAACTGAGATTTGGGGTTATGGAATATGTAAATGTTCCTTTCAACTTTAGTATTATCATCTTCTACCAGAGTGATTGTCATTTCTTTATTATAGACCCTTTTGTTAACACATCTATGTTTCAAAATGACATTTCATATGACTGTACTGTTGGAGCCAAATAAACGCAGTCTTTCAAATACATCAAATAATAGTGTTGTCTTTATTTGCAGTCCCTTATTTTCAGATTACATAAATCACAAACTATTGTGTGCTCTATTAGGAGTAAGTGTGGCCAATAGATGAGCCGCTGTTCAACAATGCATGAGTCGGGTTTTGTTCAGGTTAAAGAATCTAATTCAGGGGTGTCCAAAGTGGGGCCTGAGGGCCATTTGCGGCCCTTGAGGGGATTTTTTGCGGCCCGTGACTTCAAATGAAGAATCAGAAGATTTTGGCCCGGGGCCTTGATTAAGATTGGCACATTATCTTGTTTTTCTTATTCATGTTAACAAGGGCTCAACAATATTCCTAAAATAGAAAATGTTCAGTAACATGTATGTTGTTGTTGTTTTTTTAAATCTACAGCTTTTATTATTTTCCACATTTTTTTTTGTAAACTATGAAAAAAAAAACTTATGCAAAGTTTTTGCAAACAAGCGGACTGTTGTTTAACCATTTAATGACCTGAGCTAAATGCAGAAAGCTTTTCCAAAAAGAAAAATTAACCATATCACAGGCTTGATTCTGAGGAAAAAAAAAAAAGTTGAACGAAGAAATCAAAATATTTGATTTCCTTTTATTAAAGGGTTTCTTTAGCGAGCCTTTTGATTCTGATCTACAAAACCTTACTATTTTTTCGACTATATTTTAAAAAACAAAACCTGTGGCCCCCCAGCCATTCTAACACGACAATTTTGGCCCGCAAAGAAAAAAAAGGTTTGGACACCACTGGTCTAATTAGATCGCTTTTGATGTTTTTTGGCCCTAGCCTAAATAAATAAAGATTTGATTAATAGATTCACTAATATGCCTATTGCAACATAAAGAAACAAGTACTGCAAAAAAAAAAAGAAGTAAAATAGATGTAGAGGGGGAAAGGTTTTAGTGGAGATGTAAACACTAGGTGCGTTCATTCAGTATAAACATTATAAACTTCTGCAGCGATAGAACAGCTGTTGACACAACCTGTTTGCGTATTACTCAAACCTGTTAATAACACGTAACTGTCCACAAGGCGTCTGCAGGTTGTCAGACTGTCAGCTGTCAGATGTTGTCTCGATGACAGCAGGGGGGGAGCAGCGTGAGCTCGCGCACTGTATGTCGGGGGGGGGGTTGGTCTTGCTGAGTGCGCGCGCGCGCGGGTGTCAAACCGTGTTTATATGCTCGTGCAGCTGTAACTAGTGTGTGAGTCAGTGGAGAGGAAAGTGAGCATCGGACGCCAAATGGACAACATTAGGATGTCCGCGGAAAGGTTGGAGAAAAGCAAGACGTTAGAATTGAGGAAGAAGCATATTGGGTAAGAGAATGAACTTTATGTACTTTTCTAAACGCAAAAGAAAAAACAAAAACGTGTCTAATAAAGATGACAGGCATTGAGTAGGCTGTAAACAACTTTAAATACAAAGCCTATAGGCTTAGTATGGCGTCCTTAAACGTAACTACTGTCTTTACAAACTTGCACTGAGCACAGCATGATACACGTCAATCTTTTTCACATCGAAATTTGATTATTTTGTTGACACATTTTATTCATTTTTAAATGTACAAATGAGCAGCTAATACAAAAGTGACAGTTGATGTGTCATAGTTCATCAGACAGATAATATCTTGATGTTAAAAGGTTCATAACATCTACTTTGTTTGAATAACTCTGCATCACTGCTTGTAATAATGTTAGATGTGGATGAACATAATATCAGTTTACCCCATTTAAACATCATTTTTGGGGGAAATACTGGTAGTAATATCAGCTCCTCTGCAGGCCATCTTGTAAGATTTTCTTCAGCCATGACCCCATCAAGATTGTGCGAGCCAAGGGCCAGTACATGTATGATGAAAAAGGACAACGCTACTTGGATTGCATCAACAATGTGGCTCATGGTATACACTGTTGGAAACACAAACACATGCAAACACACACAAAAAGTTGTTGTGTAATGTTGACCTGATTCCGATTCGACAACAGATGCACTGTTTGCAGTCAGAGACATGATTATAAACAGTTATATCCTGCCTCTTTAATCTCAACATGTGGTTTACAATTATATCAGTCACTGTTCTGACAGCAAATTACAGTCCAATTATTGGATGACTCACAGTTGAATAGATTTCTTTTAGGTCTGAACTCGAGGAACATTTGTAATCCAGTGTGCCTCCTTTCCTTTTTTAATTTTCTAGTGGGCCACTGTCACCCAGATGTTGTGAAGGCTGGAGCTCGGCAGATGGAACAGCTCAACACAAACTCGCGGTTCCTGCATGACAACCTCGTACTGTATGCCCAGAGGTTACAGGCTACGCTGCCTGACAAGTTGTCTGTGTGCTACTTTGTCAACTCTGGGTATGTGTGCATGTTCTGGCTCTTCTCAAACAACAAACATGCTGCTGCGATGATTCACCAGACTTGTTTTTTTGGGGTGTGAATGATTGTCAAAGAGGTACAGGTAATGACAAGTTATTATATTCAGATCTTGTCTTACTTGAATGGTGCCTGAATCAAGCTATCCCTAATAGCATCAATAAAGCACAAGGCATTGTAAATTCTATGATAAAAGGGTGTAGTCCAAACATGTATGGCTATTATATAACTGTTATCAAGAAGAGACAACATATGTTTTAAAAGAGAACAGAACACTTGAGACAGAGTGAGACTGCCTCCCTGTAGTCTAGAATTGTGTGTTAGAGTTGTGCAGTTTAAAGAACAACAGAAAATATTTTTACTGCATCAAGCTACTATAGTTGCAGATCTGCATTCCTGTGGTGTGTGTAGCCATCCACACAAAATACATCTTAAATGTAATGTATGCCCAGCTTTGGAGCATTCTAGTTACTTATTTACACCGCTGGCTGGGAGTTACACAACACCAACAGAAATGATCTGGTTCAGGGTAATAATGTTGGAGATAATGATCCATAAACGTGCAATATCAGACTAAGTTTTTATCAGCCAGGGCTATTTAGAAGTTATAAACCTGACAAAAGGAGGTGTTTTTTTTTTTTTTATCACTACATTTCTTTTTGCTATAGTCATAAAACAATAAAAAAGTGCAGTTATATGCAGTAAGATTGTTCAAAGAAGACAATGGTAGCAGACAATAGTTGGTGGGCTAAATGTCACTGGACACCCTTTCTAATTATTGCCTTCAGGTGTTTCGGCCACACCAATTGGTAACAGGAAATCCAGCATTTGGCTGTCAAATTTCCAATCAAAGCCTTTGACAACCCATTGATGACACCTATCGGTGAGATCACTATTGATGAGACTTGGTGAGACTTAAAACTCAATAAGGTCAATGTTTACTGAGGTAATAAATCAACTGAGATGTAGGTTCATGTTATCACCTGGTTCCATACGTTTTGATTCCATCTCATAACCAGTGAAATCGCCCCCTGCTGGCCATTAAAAAAAAAGTATATATAGAAAATGGGCTTTTTTGCATTGGCTTCACTTTTCCAACCTAGAAACCGATCCACTTCTTACATGCAAGCAATACTTCAACCCCACAGAGCACCTTAAGAACAAACCCATTATTTCAACTTCCATAATAGAAGTGGTTTAAGAAGCTCGCATTGAATGTACCTTTTATACTATGCATTATTTAAGTAATATCGCACAAGAGGGCATGATAGTGCTTTTTTTTTTAAAAACGATCATACAAGAAGAAAATCATTTAGCAGTAAAAAGTAAAACTCAACAACAGATTTTTTTTTTTTTTAACTCCACCAACTCAACTAGTTCCACAATTTAACGAAAACTGGACTGTTACCAAGCAACCCAAACGTTGTATTCCACTGTACTCTTGCTACTCTGTTCGTGTCCATGGTTACCAAATAAATAAATTTGGTGAAAAAAAGAAAAAAAAAAGTGACATTAGAGTCTGCTGTATGATTCTGAGGTTTTAGATAGACGAATAAAGAAAAACACTCTCAGCTGTAAACGTCGATTAAAAGTATTCACAACTCCCGGCTTAAGAGGAGTGAGACATAAGCATTTTTGGACCCCGAGGAACTGTTGGAGCCCTCACACTTTTTTATTCATTCTGCACCGCAGGAACTATGAACTATTTTAGCTCCTAGAACCCAGTTTAGAGGAACCATGGTGTGTAGTTCTCAGAGAAAAGACTGGTGGTCTTCCAAAATTCTCCAGAACTGTTTGGTCCAAATCCATCTTTTGATGAATAGGTGTAACCTCATACGACCCCATATTGGGCAGTAAAACATTAAACTGTGGCGTTCGTGCTAGTGATAGCCGTGGCTTCACCTGTGTGTTTTGTGGTGACTCAGTAACTCGAAGTAACCCTTGCTCTTTTGAACTTCAGCTCTGAAGCCAATGACCTGGCTCTCCGTCTGGCAAAGCAGTACACCGGCCACAAGGACGTCATCACGCTGGATAAGTAAGTCCTGGTTCATTGTGCACAAGCCAAAAGATAACTGATGGGGAGAGATTCAATAATTCTTACAGTGATACTTCTGTTTATTCGATACTTCTGTGCATGTATTGCATTAATAGATTTGACAGATTTGGTCAATGGCCTGTGTTTGCTTTGTTTGCAGTGCATACCACGGCCATGTCTCATCCCTCATTGACATCAGTCCTTATAAGTTCCACCAGCTGGCAGATCCTGAGGAGAACCAATCTGTCCATGTGGTAAGTGCTTTTTCTCTCCATGTCTGCCTGCCTGCACACTATTAAAACACCATGACTCAACCTTTGGTAGGCTAACGAGAAGTGTGTAGACGTGTGTGTTTGTGTGGGTAAGAACAGAGGTGAAAGACGCATGAAAAACAAGTACTTTTGACTAAATTCAGCCGGCTAAGGAGGAACCAAAGTGCTTCAGAAAAGGGAGGGATTGTATTTTTCCTTTGGGGTTTGGTACTTTACTACTGAGAAAGTTAAAATCCCAAAAGACACAGAATTAAAAGAGTTGAATCCAAAATAAAAAAAAACTACAAAATCAATTCAAACTACTGGATTCTATTCCTTTGAAATTAACATCATCATGTAAAGATGTTTCACCCCTTATTATTCTCAAACTGTGAGTACTATCTCAGTCAATCTCAGAACAACATCACTGTTCTCTTTAGATAAAAGCATTCAATCTAAATACATGATTTGCATTATGGGGATTGTGGGATTGAGAGGTTCTGAAGACTGACCCAAATAACGCCCCCTTTATAGAAGTGCAGCACTACATTGTTGGAGGACTTTTCAAATTCCATTGAAGTGTGTGACTTTGTTTTTTAAACAGCACATATTTAAACCCAGAGTGATGCATTGTGTTGTGCTGCATGGTCCCTTCATAGCCTCAGTGTAGTTTGATACAGCAGCTTGAGGAATCCCCAGCTATAGTGTTACATGCCGAAGGTGGGGCGATCCTGTCTGTTTCCCCAGCCTGCATGATTTATTCATGATCATAGACACAAAGAAGTGAGACGCTGGTGATCAAATGTTCCCCAACATTTCACCTAGGGACAAAGGGGACCATTATTTGTCACAGTTGAAGAAAGCCTAGAGTTAAAACTGATATTTTTGTCGTATTTAAATGCAATCTGGATGAGGAAGCAGCAATAATGACCTCAAAATCTTGTCCCCTTCACAGGCTCTGAGCCCAGATGTGTACAGAGGCAAATACAGAGCAGACCACCCGGACCCAGCCACAGCGTACGCAGATGAAGTTGAAGACATGATAGAAAAAGTCCAAGGGGAAGGAGGCAAGGTAAAGACTGTGGTTGATACTGTTGTGGTACTTGATGTTTCTTAAAGTGAGATGGACCTTGTGCTGCAGATAAAATCTCAGATGACTCTTTCTTTTAAGCCCGGCATACATTTAAACCCAGATTTTGAGGCGTAGGACTCGTTTTGAAGTTGGGCCTGATTTCAGCCCGATCGCAAGTAATCTTTTGTGCAGAGTACACTGAGGAACAACAAGCTGCTCCTGACCGGTCAGATAAATATCTGGCATATTTGATATTTTGTTTGTGAAGTCTCTGTCCTGATTTACCTCGTACAGAGAGAGCTCTCAGGACTTGCCCAAAAATTAAATGGTGATCGTTGGTCGTGCGTTTCTACAATTGTACAGTACGGGCATTAAAGAAATGGTCATTAATAACTTACAAGTCTTTTCATTGTATAAAAGCAATGCTTCTGGTAACTCTTCTATAACATTACATACTGTGTGTTTTAATTTAATAACAAATCTTGCCCCCTATAGTGTTGCCTTGTTTATCTTCCTTTTTTATGGATACTCATTTACATTTCCACTTTTATCTTTCCTCCCCTTCTTTTCCACTTTAATTTTTGTCCCATTTTTTAGGCTCAGACCGAGGACTCTTGTCATCCCAAATCACCAGATCAGGTGTTGCGGACTCTTAGTGTCCAAGCTTGTTGGCCATTAACCGTATGTTGCAAAGCTCAACCCAAGGGTATGTCCATGCTTCCAGCGATGAGACAGAGAAACCCAACTTCAGTAGAGTGATTGCACCAAAAACCTTTTGGTGCTATTTAATGAATGTTTTTACCAATGGTATGTCTACACTATTAACTACAACAAGTCTTATATTTCTTTATACTGCAGAAATTCAGTAGTGTGTTAAGTGTTAATGTTGCAGCCAGATGATCTGAATGAATGTGTACTTTTTTCTGTCAAGGCATTTTGATTTACATTAACATTCATTTCTGTCCAAGCATTGCAAGACTTTGTCCATCAACTGAAAAGTGAAAAAAACACACTCATTAAAGGGGCGATCTACAGGTCAAAGACGCCAGGACTCCTTCTCTTTTTCAGTTTTTCAGTGTTGCTTTTAGGTTAATACTTGTTTTTTTTTCTCTTCCCCTGCAGATTGCTGCTTTTATTGCTGAGTCATTGCAGAGCTGTGGCGGGCAGGTCATTCCCCCCGTGGGCTACTACCAAAAAGTTGCAGAGTGTGTACCGAAGTTATTGCAAAGATTCAGTCGTGTTTTCGTATCTGCCAACATTTCAGAATCACATCAAACATTTTTTGGGGGCAAATGTGTGCCTTGTAATAAATAGTTGCATTTATGTGGATGTGTGCCGTATTGAGAGAATGAGCAACTTACTAATACGGATCCATTCATTCCTGCAGACATGTGCGTAAGGCCGGGGGCGTTTTCATTGCTGACGAAGTCCAGGTGGGTTTCGGACGCGTCGGCACCCACTTTTGGGCCTTCCAGCTTCAGGGAGAAGACTTCGTTCCTGACATTGTCACCATGGGAAAGCCTATAGGCAACGGCCACCCCATGTCCTGTGTGGTCACAACCAAAGAGGTGGCAGCGGCCTTCCTGCAAATGGGAATGGAGTATTTCAATACGGTAAGAGAACTGTGCAGGTAATAGACTAAAAAGCTGATTTAGTTTGTACCACTTTCTGCAAATTGTTTACTGTTGTGTTGATTTATAACACAGAAATCTAAACAATTTTACTTAGTTATTTAACTGGTTAAACATATTGCAGCTAAAAAAACAGTAGAAGCTTGGCTTTTTTTCCCTACGTTGACCAGAAGTATACACGACCTGACCTTAAACTTGGCACGTTGTTATTTCTATATTTGCCAAGCAGATCAATACATTTGTGTTCCACACTAAATGGAAAAGTACATTCTGCTTGAGACAGTTTTTGTCACTGTAGGCAACAGTTATTTATTGGACAAAGAAAAGTTGGAATGTAGTGATATAAATGTCAGATTTCCCTCTGTCATGTATTGTACTTTGAATCTTTGGATCATAATGGCAGAAGAGTTAAGGGTGTCTACATACTCATTCAGGAGCTGATCTCCTACAGAAGTGGGTGTGAACCTCACCTCGGTGTAATGTTTCCTCTGTGTGTGTGGGTTTTGAATTCCTTAGTTTGGCGGTAACCCCGTGTCGTGTGCCATCGGTCTGGCTGTGCTGGACGTGATCAAGAAAGAGGATCTGCAGGGGAACGCGTTGCATGTGGGGCGATACCTGACCGATCTGCTGGAAAAGCAGAAAGAGAAGCATCCACTGATTGGTGACATCAGGTAAGCCAACTGAATACGACCTTCATACAGAACAAACTTCAAACATAAACTGCCTTTGTGTGCAGTCAGTCTTAGACAGGACTTCACACATTTTGTCAAAGTAGGCAGATGTACTAGAGATCAGGGAAGCAAACACACTGTCTTCTTTTAAGTCACTTTTAAAAAACTATTTTGGACTAACTTTTGATTGATTTTATCGCTTTATTGTTTTATTTCTATATGTTATGTTCTATGAACTGTTGTCTATTGGCTTTTAGTTGTATGTAAAGTGCTTTGTAACTTGTTTTGAAAAGGTATTATTATTATTATTATTATTATTATTAATAAATGTTGCCACATCCTGCAGGGGGCGCGGCCTCTTTGTTGGGGTGGAGCTTGTGAAAGACAGGCTGAAGCTCACTCCTGCTACAGCAGAAGCCCAAGAAGTCATCTATAAGTAAGTGCAAGGCCACAGATAAGTGACTGACCTCACACTGGTAATGAAAAAAGAAACATTATGCAACATTTGGAGAAACTTCAGTCCGTTTCTTTTCATCTACAAACACGTTAGAATCCAAACACAATTTTCTTATAGCTTTGGTACTCAGTGAATACATTTGTTTCATATATGAAATCAAACAATGATCAATTTCATTCTGAAAATAAGTTCACACATATTGATCTTTTATTTACATATTAGTAAATTACTTCTTCCACTTGTTCAGGGCTTTAAATGTGTAAATCTCTATCTCTCAACCGCCATGTTACAGAATCAAAGTCCCATACTGTACTTAATGCAATATGATTATAAAATACTTTTCAAATATAGACATTTTAATAGAAAACATTTCAAGCACAGTGTCTTTGACTACAGTTGTAACAGTGATAGAGTTCTTTTTTTTATTAGACATTAGAAATTTGGTCTCAGGTAGACAAGCTGAAATGTAAATGGTAACATTCATTAAGTCAGCGTGTGTGTCAGTGTGCCATCGTTTATCGTATTACTGTATTTACTACTGTGTTTACATTTTTACTTCCCAGGCTAAAGGAACAGCACATACTTCTCAGCGCGGATGGACCTCATCGCAATGTGCTGAAATTCAAGCCCCCCATGTGCTTCACTACAGAGGACGCTGACCTGGCGGTGGAGCAGATCGACCACATTCTCACAGGTATTCAACATTTCCTTATTCCCTTTTCTCACTGTGTTGTTCTCTATGAGGATGCTGCTCCTGGAACACACCGTCATCCTTCTGGCTTTTGAATTATTTAAAAGGATTAAGGAATGCAATGGTAGCCTCTCAATGGACTTGAGTATTCACAATCAGAATATGACGTTAACATTCTCACAGAGAAACCTGGTTATTCATATCCCTGCATAGATAATAAATGCAAGAATCTCAGGTGCGTCTTATTTGCACAGGCGTCTGTGATGTTTATTTTTGACAACACACACTGCAGTAACGTTGCGTTGGAAAAAAGTGAAGTGTAGCCTGTTCAACACATACTGGAATAGGTCAGCATTCTAATGCTTCTCCCATCTTAACTTCCAATTACTTTGTATTTGATTCTTTCAAAGACAAAACTCAGCCTCTTTGTCCCTCCAGAAGTTAGACGCTGTTGTTGCCGCAGCAATGTTTACTCTACTGATATGTCACTTTGCTAAGGCTGAGCCTGTGCAGGTATTCAACAGCTGTCAGACACCAGTGTAAGGCATAAACATGCCGAATTATCCCGTTGTCTTTTGGAGGTCTCCCAGTAGCAAAATAGAGTTTCTCAAAATTGCAAAAGGCAAAAGGGCTTATCCCGGTTTCTGAAGTCGAGATATGATGTTTACATGCACAAAAACAAAAAACAAGATTCTTAAAAACAGTTCAAAACCAGTATACTCAAGTCCATGTAAACACACTCAATCATGTGTGTCACTGTGTCCGTGTTGTTAGTACTAATTTTCAAGTCATTCATCTTGGTAACATTGTGAAATGTCAAGTCTGTCAACCACCTGTTAGCACTCCTACTTTTGTGAAACACCTAATTTGTAGCAGATCTTTAGTTGACTCAGAGCCAACCATATGTTGTCAACAACTGTTTGCTAGACAAAGAGTCTACATCTGTTACGTATACAAATCAGTGTCATGTCATCTTTATTGTTTATAGTGATGTACCCAAATAGAAAGGAATTTGTGGGTTGCACCTTTTAACAGCACTGTGAACACTGTTACTCTGTCAGTGATTTGTAAGCATGCGTGTTTGGTGAAGTTGTCTGACCTCGACCGATTAAATGGTGTTATAATCTACAGTCTGTGTCACGATTTCTTCATTGGATGTATACAGCAGAAACAACCCCCACCTAACGTCTGTCATAATGTGTTTTCAGAGCTTGAGGAGGCTGGAGGCTTGAAGTTGCACAACACATTGAACGCAGAGAATGAAAACAAAAGAAAGGTATGTGTCCCTCTGCTAATTATTCGAAACTCAGATTTTATCCTGCAGTTGCATCTGATAACTCAGTTACTGGACCACACCTTTGTGGTCTATTGCTGAGTAATCACGTACATAAAGAAAACAGATATCATCTAAACTTTGAAGTCTTTCTGGTTTTATCCCAAACAGCCGACTGATGAAAATGGACACCATCACAGTGGGTTAGCACACAACAAAGGGAGCAGTCAAGGAGTTCCTCAACAGACTAAACGCCTCAGGAAACAATGCTGATTACAACACTGAATCTTTTACAGCTAAAATACAGGTGAAAGACACTATAAACACTGGAGGTTACAAAAAAAGAAATTAAATCAGCAGTAATGTTTTTATATCGGGGAATAACATACGATATATGTAAGGCATGGAAGGCATGTCTTCTCAGGTTTTATTTGTTTTTAACTACATAGGAATGAAGTCAATTTTTCACAACAGCATGTCTATACTGGATTGACTTTAATCGTTCTACTCTTACTTCTAACTGTAAGAGTAAGCATGCTGTTCAAACCTGTCTATTCTTTATTTAGATTGATGTTAACTGTCATTTGCAGGTAATTTTCAGGGAATCATGTTTTTAATACATCACTCATAGTTATGAACCAGCAATTATTATCAAAATATTTTTTATGATTTCGACAAAAACAGCAGCTCTAGCTGAAAATGTGGAATATATGTACATATTGTTGCAGATTTTGTAGTGATTTGATCTGTTTGGAATAAAAGATTTTATGGAAACGTCTCGTGGACCCTGACTCTGCAGTCATCGAGGGCTGGCTTGAATGAAGCACATGGAGTTATATTATACATATACTCATTGCATGGTATCTTTTCCCCTCTTTTGTCTCAGCCAAACAAACATGGACACTGTTTGACAAGTGTGCAATTATTTACCAACATTCCCACGTTTATTAACAGAGACTGCTAGTGGCTCCCATCAAATAGCCTCACATTAACAGGGACAACCATGAGGGTTGAAATGATGTATATATATAATCATGCATAAAAGGAACTATAACCAACAACATACAAAGTGTTGATACGGGTGATGTCATCATGTGAGCCGTTAAATACAGAGGTCAATATGGTAACATAATTGATAATATTATATACATTAATGAAATGAAATGAAATGTGAACACTTAGGATGCACAGATATATCAGCTAACAATCTGTGTCAGTCAGTGGTGTCCTTGTTGACACGTAACCTTTCAACTAATAATCTGGCATTCACAGATTGCAGTAGCTAATAAATATCTGTTACCTCGCATCGATTTAATGATGGCAAGCTACTGTAGTACAGATCATGTTTTAAAAATGTTTGCTTTCAGGAAAGAAAACTGAATTATGTGTAGAAAAAACACAAGAGCTGAAAGACAGCCCTATTTATGTAATTTCTCATTATAGTTAAGATTGTTTTCCTCATTTGACTGCTTTTCTAATGATTTATTATTTAAATTTAATTCAATATTATATCAGAAATTATATCAGAATTGGTATCAGCGCTGATTTTCTTTATCGTTGCATCTCTAGTTTATACAGTACATGACTATATACTCAGACTCTGACTTATATTTCAGAGCGGTGGATGTTCTGTGTGTAATTTGAACTGTTCATATATAAATCGTAGGTATGTGCAGATGTTTTAAGTGTAACGGGGCTGTTGTTGGTTTTTGACTGCCTCACTTCGTCAAACTGATGTTCTGTGGGTAGCAACTGTTCTGTTTTTGGTTGTTTTGGGGCACAGTGCTCCTAAGCGTCCTTTTTTAAAATCCTCCAGTCCTGATTTGCTTTGTAGACTTTTGCTGCCCTTTTTGTTGGCCAATCAAAAGCAGTCTGATAAAAATGGGAAAAGCAGACAGAGAACTGGTTCAGCAGCCTGTGAGGCAGGTTGAACTCTCTGATCCGGTGCACGAAGCAACCCCCCCTAGTGTCTCTTTTTGATGTCAATATCTAGTACTGGGGGATAAGTGATCCTAGCAACCTGAAGATTTCCACAGCAGACATTCTGTTGAGCATTACGCTGTAGTCATCTCCACCTTTGTGCATGTTTAGTATCAAAATGTCTCAATAGGTGATCCAACACAGTCGGCCATATGAATGGTGTGTCGTCTGCAGGGACTTTAACAGACCAGACTGCTGAGGTGCAGGGGGAGACAAGGCAATAGGAAAGCGCTCACTCCTGCCTGCAGGCCTCTTTACCTCTATACATGATTGTTAGATCAGATTCTATGTTTCAGGCTGTAGTTTAAAAGGCAACACTTCAGATATGGTGCAGCAAGGTTCATTCGTGTTTTTATTCCTGGTGGAACTTTTCATTTGCTCTCCTTTTTTTTGTATTTCTAGCCAATGAGCAGGGGACTTTGGCCTCTACTTTTTCTTACATTAGGTCTTGTATATTTGATTCATAATGTAGAAACATATGGAAATTAAAGACATGCTTGAACGCGGTGAGCATTAGATTCCAGACAAAATCGTTATTTAGCTATAAATTAAAGTGTTATTTAAAAAAATAATAAAATAAAAGGATAACTTAATGGTACAGATTTGTGCTCTCTTTTGGTTAGAAAATAGGTAGAAGAGTTGCCACGGACAATTACCTCTTGTCAACAGATGGTGTTTTTGGCCTGTGCAGAATCTTGCACAAATGGGGCGTACTTCACGCAGAGCTCAGCCAAACAGAAAGAAACAAGTAGAAGTGCAGTGGAGGGCGGATTTACATCTGAGGTTTAATCTGCAGACTGAAGAACACAGTCCATTCAAACTTTAATGAACTCATTATCTCTTGCAAATACAAAAAAAAACAATCGTCACATGCAGCTAACTTTTTTTGCATTCAGGATAAACAGGCCTTCATTGCTGTTGAGCCTCATCTTATTACTGGATGTAACACCTCTGTTCAATGCAACGACCAGCACACATTTCAGACTAGTCTGTAACGCCCCCGTCTGGACGGAAAACTGCAGTGCTCAACTGGTATTCACATCACCCAATTCCTGTTCGCCAAAAGAAAACAAAATGTGTTCCTGCTATTTATTTTTGCATTAAATGAATATTAAATAATGGTTTTTATTATATCCAATCGAGTTGATACACAAAGACTGCAAGAGGCTCTGAAAAGGTTTATTTCACACCGTTGTACAAAAATGCAACTGTGACAAGATCAAGGATTTCTTTACAAAACATATAACTGAAACATTCAGACTCTCCTCCAACTGATTCACACAGTGCTAATTCTAATTTCCAAACAAGTAGCTCCACACCACTAGTGTTCAGTAACTTCCTTTCCTTTTTTAATACTTCAACGAAGTATAGTGTTTAAGCTGAATAAAAGTTGGCTTTGAATATGGGCATCTGCTAGATCAGCTCGTTGAGAAAGGAGAGAAAAGCAAGCCACTGAACACCAATGAGACGCAGCCAGGTCGAATTTCTCAAACAACGTCAGTGCTGTTAGTCCTTTATGGTTGTAGATTTTAATCACAGGTCATGTTTATCCAGAATTTTGGTTGAATTGCCTGTTTGGCCCTCAAGAATTTGACGACCAATGTCCATCCATAGTATACCGAGTGTGCTCGTGTTGTCTTTAGCCCATCAGGTATCCACTGTAAAGACACAAGATTCATTCATTTTAACAAATCACACAAATGTCAGTTCAGATGAGCAGAATTCAAAAATCAAGCCAAGTCTGTAAGAATCAGATTGACGTTCGATTAAAGACAAACATATCACACTCACGGCAGCTTCATGCGCATGAACACTCGGGCCATGAAGAAGCTGAGGAGGACGCTGACGAACCCGATGAAGAGCAACAGGAAGCGGTTAAGTTTGGGAATGTTTGGCGCGTTCGAGCGGTCCAGGATTATGAAGCCCAGGCCTCCCATTGTGAAGAGGAAACTGGAAGCCAGTCCTTCCATGATGTACTGCCCATTCACTCTGGAAAAAAACAAAATGAGCTTAAATTGACTATCAGATGTGATGATGACCTCCTTTACGCTACTTGCTGTACTTGTAGTTTGAAATGCTTATAATGTCATGTGGCGTACCTGTAGGCCAAAAAGGCAACCGGCCTCTGGTGTCCATGTTCATCAGTCATTGAGCCCACACTTGGTGGCTCCACAATGACGTCATAGATGATACCTGTAATGTAGGGAGGGGATTGAGATGATGACAACTTCACTACCACATATTGATCAGGAAATAGATGCTTCCACGACTTAGATACTGCAGGATAACTAGATCAAGATGAATGCCTGCAAAGTTAAGCGCACATTCTCATAAACTGTGTTCACAGTGTGCAGAAAAGACGATTTCATGTGCAACAAACCGAACATATCTGACATTATTTCAACCCGACATGAACATGCATTTACTTAAAATCCCATGCTGACAAGATTTAGCATAGCTTAGCTTAGCGCATTCATTTACCTCCTGTGATGAGAAAGTAGGACACAATCACAGCCGCGTACACAGTCATAGCCGACGGCATGTGTAGCCATGATGGTTTCTTCAGTTTTACATTTGGACACTCCAGCACGGTGAACGGTACACTGTATAAAGTCTCCATGATCTGTAGAAGAAAGCAGTGACTGAGATCTGCCTGCGACGCGACTTTGTTGACGTGTCCCGGAAGTAATTTTTTTTTTTTCCCCCTCCAAGCTCACTTTACTATTAACAATAAATCTAATTTATTTTTTTATTAGATTTTAAAATGTTTCTTTGAGTAATTTATTGCTGCAAGCTTTGGTAAATAATGTATTAAATATATTTAGTTATTTTTTTTTATCTCATCGGTCAGGATGATGACGCGTCCTTAAAGGGACAGTAACGCAGTCAACATTGGACAAGGGATGAATCTCATTTTTGTTGTCATCACTCTTACGACCAACAATTTAGGTTAAAAAAAAAATACTTGCTTGTAAATTCTATTGACTTAGACCTTCCTTAAAATACACATTCACATATTTAATTAGTTGTTGTTTTATCTATCCCATTGTTTTCCAGGGAATTTTCCTCCCATTATTCACATCAGCTTTGGCAGTCTTTCCATCACAAGATATTTAAGTTAAGTATTGGAATAGATTGTGCATCAGGAACCCACATAAATCTTTCAGCATGCATGTACTCTAAGTCACATCTTTATCTGTGATAATATCAGCAGAATCAGTACATCTTCACTTCTGGTGAGATAACCCTCTTTGAAACTTATATGATTTAAAATGTTCATTATTGATCATGATTTATTATACCAAATGAAAACATTCAAAATCATAATTTTGAAACAATCCATACATTTTCAAATGGCAGTTTTGACATTGTTGAATAAGAAATTAATCCATCTTAATGTATCAGCTTTAAAGTATCAAGTGCCAGTTATGTCATCTCATTTCAATTAAAACATAATCACAACAAGAAATTCAGTTGTCTGTCATTTTTTTATTGTGGCAATACAAATACACATTTTACTTAGTTTTCTGGCTCTGTGCCTGTGCCTTGAGCACCTTGACGACGATCTTCTGCTCCTCAATCAGGAAAGCACGCTTGATTCTAAGAAAAGCAAAAGAAAAACCAGTCAGACATAATGCATTAAACATTCAAATAACAATCGGCAGTGAGTGAACACTCGTTCATTTTTATAATTTTTTTGGATCAAAAGCTTAAGATGTATGCTGTGAGTTAATAGCAAAGACTGTTAATATCAACTGATATTAAAAGCAGGGGGCTTTGGAAGTCTGTTGCCATGCAGGAAATGCTGTCTCAACCTAACAACAGGCTAAGAGCTGCAGCCAAGGCAGGTGTTAAGCCCCTTGATAAACCACTACATTGCACCCACCTTTCAACAGGTAGGATATGGGCCTAACTGGCATGCTTCATAAAATCAAAAAGGATGAGTTATAATACCCTCCGCCCCTACAAGTGTGCCCATGATGACAGTGACTTATCAAACTAAACCACTTTCTTGTAAAATGCTGCAAAGCACGTTAATTTCTGCTGTAAAAACAGATGGTTTTTTTTAAAGGGGGTGTGTTTGTGACCTCCAGGTGTCTTGGGACTAGCCTCTAAGCAGACACCCAAAGAGCTGCAGTTTCAACACCAGAGGTTGTTGCTTGGTTAGTAGCAGTAGTTGTGGCTTGTCCTCATTAATACAAATATAAACATCATTGCAGTTTCTTCTCCATTAGAATTGATAAATGCCCCTCATACCTGTCACGCACACACTTGGCGCACATGGAGCCTCCGTAGGCCCTGCTGACGTGCTTCTTGGTCTTGGAGAGCCTCATCAGAACCTGAGGTCTAACAGCACGGATCTAATGGACAGAAAAGAAACACGACAAAAGTAAGAAGTGTGTCCTGAGATCAAGACATTTACAACACAACACCTGGCTGACAGTTATCATAAATGTTGTTCAAGTGCGATCAGACATGTCTGCATTTAAATAACCAGACCCTTTACAACTCACTAGAAACTAAAAGTTAATGTCACATCCTGAAACTTAACAATTTGAGCAACCTGTCCAACACTACATACACAAATACTCTGTTCAAATCATTGAACCATTATCTTCCTAAATACTTCTGTGTATGAGAATGTCTAACTTAGGCCTGCACCTCCACTTTCAGGCAATTTGGAAATGATTGTTGATATACTTTGATTGTAATGTCAGCATTCAACAGGGGTCTAAAATTAAAGAGGGACTTGACTCAGGTAGTCATAGATGTCTCTAGATATTGAAATCTGATAAGTTCAGTTTAACCTGACCATGAGGTCTCTAACAATCTAAACAGACGTCATTTATTAGACTTTTCTCTTAAGCCAAATATACTTCAGGGCACAGATTCTGATAAGACACCTTTAATCCTGTGCTTGCTTGTGTTCTTGGAGTTGTTAGTAAACAGGATCTTCAAACCATCTTTTATAATGAGTCCCCTTCAACTGGATGTCCACATGCCAAATCTGGATGATTCCAGCTGCTAGACTTATAAAGTCCAAATCCTATTGAGACCCTTAAATCCAAACAGCTTCACTAATTACAACCACAGCCGAGGAACTTTCATCACAGGTTTGGAAAATCAAAGTACTAACAAATGCCCTTAAGAGCGTTATATTATGTAGTTCTTCCATTAAATATCTGCATACTTTCTAACCGGCTTTTGGGGTCATTTTGTCAGGAGAAACAAGCACTACATTTCAACTTCTCTTTTCAAAGTGGGAATAAAAGCAAAGGTTGTTTTGCATTCTTTTACACCTTATTGAGTATGTGTTCTTGTTAGCTTTGTTGTTTTTGCTGGGACTACATTAACAATATGTCTCTGTGTTACATGTTTCCCTTCAGGAGGGCCACTCGACGAGCCCCTCTGGGTTTATTTGGCACATTACTTTCAGAATGTAGTTTGTTAATTAACTTAATCATTATGTACTGTCTGTTTTTCCATTGATCTATTATGTTTATGTTTTTTTGTGCAATAAATAAATTATAAAAATAAAAAAAAGGTCTGTGCGTTCTTGGACCACCTTGCCCCCAAATACTTCAGAGCCTCAACACAACTGATAAACATATAGATTAACTTTATTGATCCCCGTGGGGGGATATTTGTGCATTACAGCAGCTCCAGAAAACAGGGGACGGGAATATAATTATTAAAAAATAAAAAATATAAGTAAAAAATCAAATCGAACATATTTACATTCAGTTAAATAAATAAAAAATACAATAATGGAAAATGACACAGTAACTACACCCCCCCCCCCCTCTGACCCCTGCAACCACGAGAAAAGCAAGACAACCTCACAAACAAACAAACAATGAGTCCACTTACTCCACGCAGTCTTCCTGGGCAGATGCCACATGCTGACTTGGGAGCCTTGCCGACCTTCTTGGTGTACAGGTACACAATTCGGTTACCGGGCGTCCGGGACCTGCAGGAATTCACAAGTTGTGAGGTTTTGGTGAGCCAACCAAGCAGACGATGTAACAGAGAAACTTAAAAAACATAAAAGGATACTTACAGTCTGGTCTTGTTGGAGGCGGTGTTGTAGGACAACCTACGTCGGTAAGTCAGGCGCTGCACCATCTTGAAGCTGAAAACATAAACAATATTATTACTTATAAAGCGGATAATTGGTGTTTTTTTTTCCCACCGGATAACATAAATACAAAATACGGATTTAAATATTTCCCTCGGTAAGTTATGAAATGCATTTTCAGTGTATTTTTCTGCTACAGTACAGAAACAGGAGCACCCGCCTGTTTTTAACATATCACACAAAAAAACAACTTATTAACGAAATGATCACACAATACGACTAAACGAGAGGTTTTAACTATTAACTCCACCTAAAAACACCCAAAACTGTCTTTTAAGAGTTACGATTACAGCGGATTATAATGTCAGAATATTTCAGAGGAAGGCAGAGGGGTTGCCATACTTGCTGTCGCCGTAACCGGAAGAGGAAGGAGCAGGGCGGATGTTGAGAGTTTAAGGCCGGTATTTCGACGCCTCTGCCTCTTTTTTTTTTGTCTGCCCCCTGCTGGTGATTCTTTTCGTATAATATTGTTGCGCTGGGATAAATCTGAACATACAGAGAGAAAGATTATTTTGTATCCTGTAATTGCGACACATTTAGACCATTAAAATGACCTGACAACTTGTGAGAATTTTCACTTTTTACATTTTAATATGCTATTATATATTAAATATATTAGATTTTATGAATTTGTTTCCGCTATATTCACTTTTATACATCTTTTGAAATCTTTAAACAATTTATGAAAAAAAAAACAAAAAAAAAACAAAAAAAAAACTTGTAATTGGCTAATTTCCACAGTTTATAAGTAAATTCGCAGTAATGATGGGACGCTTCACTTTTATGTTCGGCTGCCGAAATGTCTCGTCACTGATTGACATTATAATAATAATTATTATAATAATAATAATAATAATAATTTAAATTAATAATTAAATTATGGGCGGCTGCCGAAATGTCTCGTCACTGATTGACATTATAATAATAATAATTATAATTATAATAATAATAATAATAATAATAATAATAATAATTTAAATTAATAATTAAATTATGTTCGGCTGCCGAAATGTCTCGTCACTGATTGACATTATAATAATTATAATATTAATAATAATAATAATTTAAATTAATAATTAAATATACAGGGCGGTTGCACCTGCCGCTTTACCTGCTTGACAAGACACATTTTACATGATAAAGAAATGTTTAAGAGATTATCCCTCTAAATCTCCAAAAGAAAAATATACGCTTATTTTCACAGCCACGGAGCAGTGCAATGTAAGAAACAAGGAAGCTGTGAGAGTACAGGTTTTTTTCATCTTTAAACAATGCGTGACGATTCCGCTAGATGGCAACATTGTAATGCTTTTTGTAAGTAGCTACAATTGAGGCAATAGTGAGTGTCTCTTAAGCAAAGCAAGTTATTCTGTCAGTCCTGGTGTTTGAAAATGCTGTTTTATCAAAAGTGAGTTTTCAAAGTGTAGGCCTAGATGTTAATCTTCTGTGTTAAACAAGTAGATTTTGGTGTGATTTTAACATTTTTAAAACAATCCAACAGGTGAACGCTTACAAATCTCATGCATTTAGGCCTAAAAAAATATGACTGACGTTCAATTTCCTGGTATGAAAATATGAAGCTACACAAAATAGTTGTGAAGTAGACAGAAAAGGCTCAAAATGGCCCCCTATGAAAGAGGTGCTATGTCACAGACAGACAGACATTTGCCAAGCTTAGCCAACAGATGGTGAGCTTGGCATCCTTTTTAGATGAAGCATTTGGCAGTGGCAAAGTTCAGTTACAACACAAGGCTCTGTACAGTGTGTTGGCAACCCTTTTGAGGCCATGAAACTGTCTGCTTTTAAGCTTAACTTAGTCACAGCGCCTTATGGACAGGATATCGTTTTTTTGTTGAATTTATTATCTTCCACTTTACAATAAAATGAGCACCAGATAATATATCACGATAAAACCGCTTAGCTGAATACATAGTTTCGTAACCCCATTAAATGTTTTTTTTTTCTGATGCAAAAAATTGAATATCCATTTGCATTAAAATTCAAAAGTTTAAGTATAAAAAAATTGAGAAAAAATCATTTCAGCAACTAAATTTAGGTATTTTTTTCTGCGATATTTAGCATGGATGTACATCTGTCATTGACATAAGCATAGATTGCCCCAGCAAAGTGTCATTGTTGCTCTGATTCATTCAAACTTTATTAATGTAGCACCTTTCAGACAAATTCAAATGCAGTTTAAAGTGCTGAACAAAAGGTGTGAAACGGGATTGACAAAAGGTAGCTTTGTTCAAAATGATTTAGAGACTACACACCAATATATGTATATATAAAATAAATATATAAAAATATTGAATCCATATAATAATATGGATTCAATATATTAACAATAAAATAAAGGTGGATTATAAATATAATAAGAGACAAGAAATTAAAGACCAAGCAATAAAATAATGAACACACAAAACATTTAAAATGTTAGTAAAATACAATAGATTATTAAGAGTAAAAAAAAGTATAATAATAATAAGAACGTTCTAGATGGAATAGTTTTCATTACTGGTGACCTCTAGAGGTGCCAGTGTGCTCTACTTGGTCTGTTTAGGGATTGATTTGATTAAGTCCAGATGTGACGCGACCTGGGATTAACCCGTTCTTCACGAGATTCAAGGTCCATCACAAAGGGTGCCAAAGAGATTTATGCTGACTCCAAGGGACACTGAGGCAAACACACACACACACACACACACACACAAACTCATGTCCAAATAATTAGTAACATCTGCATGCCATCCATCTTAATCTTGTCAGAAGTAATTATTCTAAAAGACGTCTCAATGGAACATTTAATTTAGATCTCATTCCAACAAACAATCAATAAAAATCATGCTCATTTGTACAGCCACCTGACCCCTCTCCTTTTGAAAAGAGCCCCGTGATTTCATGGCCTCTTCCTCAAAATCAGTCTGGACTAGTCAAAGATGAACCATATCACCTTAAGTGCACTTGATTATGCAAGCCCCCCTCACCCCCTTTAACCCCCCCACCCCCTCACCACATCACCACATCTCCTTGGGCCTTCTGTGTAATCTGCTGAGATTTAAACCTGCTGCTCCTGTTTAATAAATCCACTGCGATTAAAATAGGATTACAGCTCTGCTTTCGCCTTCCTAATGACATCAGAGCATGAAACATTTTTTGACTTTTTTTTTTTTTTTTTTTCAACTTGTCGGGTTTTTTTTTTTTTTTTTTTTGCACAAGCTCGCTCATTCCTCTCTCCTGTTCGTCATCACCAGACAGGCAGCAAAGATTTTCAACTTCTCCCCCCCACCTCTGCTGGAAAAAAAAACCCTCATCCCTGTAGCCCAGCAGGTCAGCCCATCTGTGGGGCTGTTGACATAAGGATTAGGCTTATAATGCAGCCCACATCCTGTATCAATGCTGTCCTCCATCACATCATACTTCTCAATGGCAGCACTATCAACAAAAGAGAACATGCTTCAGTGTCTTCTTATTGTCTCGTGGAACCTAAATGGCAGTAATCAATATGACTCTTTTGCCCTGTTCATCCTTTAAGAGCATTGTCTTTCATTGGTTAAATGCTTAAAGGTCTTAAAGGCAAAGGTTGATTGGATTTTTACAACCACAAAGGTTGTGACCCCAGCCAAATAATCTATTTTAGATAATGTATTCTGCATCAATACATAATATGGCTTAAAATGCAGATGTGGAGTTTTATTCTGTGTTTTCTGCAGTATTTTCAATCTGCTATAAAGGGGATGAATGCAATCAAGTTTGTAATAATTCCAAGTCTAGCTTCCTTATAAACTTGCACTCAGGACACTGAAATTGATCCAGACTAAAATATTCTTGTGTTGTTCACAACAGAGTGAAGTTGTGTTTAATGTGTGAGTCTGAATGCTCTGGTAAGTAAGTGTTTGGTTCTAAAAATGGCAATGTTGGTCATGATTGAAAGGTATTATAAACCAGTGGTTCTCAACTGGTACGTCGGGACCCAGAGCCATTTTCAGTGGGTCGCGAATGTGTACCTGGAACAAAACTTGAGTAATAAAGTCTTTCAAGGGCTTTTTAATCATGTTTGTTTTGTTCAGTTTCTTTCTACTGTCACATGTTCGGTACCGACTGAGGTCCAAACTGCACAGTTTTTCCATAAATAAATCAGATTTGTCAAAAATTACAGAAATCTGGGACGCACTTTTTTTTCACGATTAGTTGGTGGTGGGTCCGTGGGACGAGTTGAGAACCACTGTTATAAACGATAGTATTCAATGTATGTGATAACAGACACTCACAGTCCCCCAGAGGATGATCCAAAGGACTTGGTGACACCATAATGTTTCCTTCTGCACCCATGTTGGGTATGACATAACACACCAAAACAGCTCCATGGAAGTCCATTTACCATTACTAAGGATTTCTGCATAACCAGGATTTCTGTGTGTTAGTTGGTTCAATAAAATCTAAAATCCTAGTCAGGAATGATGATCATCTTTCTTCTTGAAACAATGTGCTTGGTTATGCACAAGGAGGCATTCAGAATACACAGACTATTCAGAAAAATAATTTTCAAATATACAGAATATTTTTTTAATACTGAAAGGAATGTGACTTTTACAGCTACCACTCGCTGAATAAAGAGAGCAACCTTGATGACAGAAAACTCCACTTTCTAGCTCATTATACTGTACCTGTAGCTATCCCATTACTCTTTCTCATTTTGTCCAAAACCCAAAAGTCCAGAACTAAGTTCCGGCAAATCTTACTACATTTCCCATCTGCCTCAGCTTTGAAAAAAAATGACATGAGTGAATAACAAAAAAAAAAAAAAAAAAAGTAAATGCTTCACCACTAGAATGCATTTGTAGCAGTATAGACAGTATCAAAAACATCAGCATCACCAACTAACCAAAAATAAAAAACAGTAGCCGAAGATATGAATCCATTCTGGTCCCCTCAAAGTTGTCTGGAGGGGCTGCTTAGATCAACCCCATATTTTTTTATTTAAATCCTGAATCCTTTACACTGACCTCTCCACTTTCACAGTTAGTGCTCATACCTAATCAGCTGCAGTCGCTTAGTGATCAGACCTGCTGGTGGATTATCAATTAGTTTATCTCTTTCGAGCTTTCCTATCTGTCCCTGGTTTTCATCGTTAATGGTTTCTTACTTTTTATGTTGGAATAATCTTGTTTCAGATACATTTACTCAACTCTTTCATTGGCCTCATTGATTTATTATTTACTATCCGAGCTTCCCACTGACGCCTGTTCCTACTTTGTTTTGCTGACTGTATTTTCCTAAGGGGCAGGTGGTCCTGTCCAAGCCTCGCTGTACAGACTTGTGGCGATGGTGGTTGGGAGGGGGGGGGGGGTTGCTAATATGAGGCTTTCAACATCTAATCCGGAGCAAGTCTCTCAGAAAAAAAGCTTATCCAGGGACTCTCCATTTTTAATTCTTTCCTCATCTGCAGGAGCAAACAGCTTTTAGCACGAGTTATTATTAAAAAGCACTTGTTTGTTAGAGCTAATTCAATACCTTGCTTCAGTCAATTGTTCCCCCCTCTACACCGGAAAAACTTGCTTGGTTATCATCACCCTATACCCCCCCACTGCCCCTGCCTCATTGCTGACAAATCCATACAACTATGTGGGACACAATGGCTCGGATTTAGCTGCCGGGCCGAAGCGAGGACGGGCCGGGTGGGGGGCAGGGCCGGCATGGAAATTTCTGTTGTTTTTGTCACAGCACAGATTTCAGACAAATCAAAACAACTGCCACCATCCTGCGCCCACCCTGCCAAACCCCCTTCCTCCCCACCATAACCCACATGACCTGTGACCAGTCATCACTTTTATGTTGGAAATGCAGCCAGATGAGGGGTGGTCAGTGCGGTGGTGTGGTGCAGAGGCTGCGTGTGCACCCGGGACGAGGGGTTCATTGTTGAAAAAGAGCTGACGGCCTGGATGGGATCTCATTTGATGGGCAAAAATATTGACATAACTATAAATGCAATCACTCGGTGATTGGAAATAGCACAAAGACAACATATCAGTCATTAAAACTGGAAATCTTTATGCACATTTTGTAATTAATGGCAGCAACCCATTTCAAAAAGTTGACTCAAGGTCAGGTTTACCTCTCTGTTGAATCAAGTTTTCTCCTTACAACACTCTGTGCTGGTTTCTGGATCTGATCAGACCACTCTCATTTTGAAAGAGGAATGTTTAATCATTCTTGCTTAATGTAGGTTTCAGCTGTTCAAAAGTTTAGGGTCTCCTTTGTTTTATTTTACGCTTCATTGTGCTCCAAACATGTTGGGAAGTCGGGACTGCAGGAAGGCAGCATATGTCCCTACAAAACCTGTAAATATGTCTCAGCATTAATGGTGGCTTCACCAATGTGCAGGTTTCCCATGTCATGTGCACTAATGTACCCTCGTACCACCCAGCTCAGAGAACAGGGCGTCCAAAGTTTCCAAACAGAAATTCAACAGTTGACTGGTTAGACTGTATAGGAAACGTTTCCACTTCGCTTCAGTCCATTTTAACCGAGCCCAGACCCAGAGATGGTGGCAACATTTCTGGCTCTATATTGCCTTTTATCCTGCAAACAGAGATTTCTTCAGATTCTCTGAATATAAAATTACATTATGTACACAATGGAATCCCTATATTCGTTACAACTTGTTTGCCAGTTAACCTTGTGATATGTGAGATGTTCCATCAGATATTTACTTGAAGCCTTTCACAACTTTTCCAGTCTCTCATCACCTCTGTCCCAACTTTTTTGAAATGTGATGCTGGCATCAAATTTAAATTGGGCATATCATCGTACGTGTATTTGTCCTATTCTTTTCTCTCTCAACACATCAGGTTTTCTATGCAGGCTTTCTTTCAAGTGTGAAGCGGAGTGAACTCTGATGATAATCATATGCCAGCACAGAAGGTGTTTTTTAAAAGCCAGGGCGATATTATACAATTTTTTTCACAGGTTGATTGATGGTTAAACTTCAATTCAAATTGATGATGTAGCCTGCACTTGTTCTTATTCACAGATTGGATTAAACCCTCATATCTTGTATAAAAACTTTGGACTGATGGCAATGAAGCCCTGTGACAATTGTCTCCATCATAGACACCAACACATAGTGGATGTATTAAGCACCAAACTCAATATGTGACTTATGAATAGTTCTCTGGGCTTCTGAGTGTGCCAGTCTTTCATTAATGCAGGACTTGAGAATGTGTTTTTTGTCCTGCGAGACAGAATTATGAATGACATTATGCAATGAAGGTAAAGTCATGAAGATAGTCGTCCAAAAAAATGTAGGGCTACAGACATCAGGCAGTTAGTTTGTGTGGTTGACTGCCAACCTGCAGACATCGATAAGACTTCAGAAAGCAGCTGCTGCCAGCCTAGATCTGGCCAAAAAACAACAACAATAAACGTATTTTTAGTAACACTTTCGTTTGTGGACAAGTTAACTCTTACATACTGTTCATATTCAACACCTTCACAATTCGCTGGTAAGTGTAAGTGTATTTTATTCCACATTTTGAACTACAAATCTATAGAGAGTGCATACATATGTCTTGAGTGTTTTAAAATAATATAATAATAAAATAAGGTGTTCTATCTACATGAGTCCACGTTTCATTTTGAGATACTCAACAAATACATTTTGCTTGCTTGAATGTGGCTGAAAGCAAGTGTAATATTTTTGACAAGAAAATAGACACTAACACTTTACACTTGCTTATAAATGTGGGTGTTTGCAGAGCATTTTCCTTGATTTGATATGGATCAAATTTGACCTGGAAAAGCCACACAAATTTAAAGCACCTCTACAACAGTATAAACATTATAAGACAACTTAATTCATGTTTATTTTGGGTCATAAAAAGGAAAAGTCATCAAATTACAGGCTTGAACAATGAGGGTGTCTTCAGTGCTGGCAAATGCCAAAATGGGTCAAATTTGTCGGCAACAGTGTGTAAGGGTTAAATTAGCTGTTTTCCTTTCTTTTCAGTTTTTATGCTAAGCTATGCTAGCCTTGATATACAAGACATTTGGGACGTGCTATTGACCTTCTCATTCGATTAAAAAAAAAAAATCATGACAAAGGGGCATCTAATTCATTTGTTGATGCTTAGGCTTAAGCCTGTCAAAAAAAAAGTCGCTAATTTAGGATGCAAACTAAATATGGACTAAAGGATAATGGTTACGAAACGTTCGACTATTGATTATCTGAGGTAAATTAAGTTAATGCTGTAGTCCCTGGTGTTTCCTGTTAGGTAACAAGGGGCGGCTACAGTGGAGTAGAGATGAGCAGAGAAGAGGGGCCAATCAATGAGGTCACTGAATCATGATTTATTATACAGCACCGGGCCATTAGTGTCACACATGCTTTGTCACACCATGAAGAGATTGCGTGTCTGTGTCTATCCAACAGGGTTTGGCCTGTGGACTAATGCTAAGTGGTTGGGAGGCTTTTTCTGACATGAGGGGGAAACACGGCGTCCCGAGGGGCTGCAGGGATGATGGTTATGTCAGCCGAAAGCTTGGGATTGGTTGACATATAAAAAATGAAAGAAAACGGAGCGTAAAGCGTGCGCGACCTTTTCATGTTTGGTATTCAAACCAAAACTGTTTGAAAAGAATAAATGCATACATAAAAACACAAATGAAAGGAATAGTTGTTACTTTTGGAAATGCGTCTGTTTGCTTTCCTCTTGAGGGTTTTAATGGGTTGATACCAGTATTACATCTATCCACTAAATATTAAGCAAAAGCAAGCAGCTGCTTAGCTTAATACTACAAACAGGGGGGAAGCAGCTCGCCTGTCTGTGTCAAATGAGCTACCAGCAACTGTAAAGCAATGCCACATCTTGTTTTTTTTTGTTATCAGTATGAAAAAAGGTCTGGAAGAAAAAAGTTGTTTTAGAGTCCGAAATGGTGACCCAGACTAAGAAAAATCTAGTCAGTAGCCTATAGGCCTATATGAGCAACCTGAAAAATGTATAGGCTACTTGAAGTGGGAGCCACTCATGCCTGTTCTCTTACATAAGCTAACCAGCTGATATCGGCAGCTCTATGTTGAAAATAGGCGTATGAAAGACTCAGCCTCTGGGGCAAAACATATTTCAATTTCCTCAAAAGTTAAGGATGCATTTTCAAATGACATGTGGAACTCTCGCTTTCTAAAGAAGCTTACATTTAAAAAAAAAAAAAATCAATTATGCTGCAGCTTGGGCTCCTCATCAAAGAGGTATCAGAGTAAAGGGACCACCTCACTCATTCATGTAACCTTGAAATGACCTGAGGCGTTCACACACACATATATACCATGAAGCTTATCCACCTGTTCCGTCATCATTGGAACAAACAAAAAAAAAAAAGAGTGGAAATACTGCCTTTGCTGTGTAACCACGGCAACTCCTCCCTCAAAATGCAACATCACCAAAGCCCCCCCTTCGCGTGAACCCAGCGGGAATGGATGGATACATTACCTGGCTTTATTAATAAACCTTCCGGATCACGTGGTGAGCCCAGCCCAGCACATTATTCTGCTACACTAGCAAGGTATTTTTCGACCGGGTGCTTTTTTTTTTTTTTTTTTTTTTCTCTCCTCTCATCGAAAACGGGAGGGATGCTGCTGCTGCTGCTGCTGTGAGGGAGAGAGGTGAGCGCAGTTGGAAAAGCATCCTCCCACCCCACCACCACCACCACCACCCCTCCCTCCAAGAGCTCCTCCTCTGTCGTCGGAAAGCGGACGACCGGTCACATTTACTCAATGAGAGCAAGAGGGCACCGGAGAGGATTTCCTAATTCCTACCTGCTGCTGTGCCGTGTGGCTGTTTTTTCGTCTCTGTGAAAGGTAAGGCATGACAGCGTGCGCAGCCTCTTCTCCTCTCAGGCGGAGAAAACTCTGATGTTGGGGCTGTATGGCTCGTACATGACGGCTTGTCGTCTGTTGTGTGATGATGGCACAGCTGAAAGGGCGAAGGCTTTATTGAAGGACAGGGATGGAGAAGAGTTGTCAGTGGAGCTGGTATGTCAGAAATTCCGTTTTAATTTAAAAGCAGCAGGGCTGTGCATCTCTGAAAAGTCAACCAGGACAGGATGTGTGGTGTGTGTGTGTTTTTTTTTTTTTGTTGTTTTTTTTTTTTCTGCTTCTACCTGAGCAGCAGCGTCATAGCGTTTACCATTTTCACTCACTGCAGCCAAGTGATGTCCGTACACCGTTGGCCCTCTCATTTTGTGAGGTTTTTTTTTTTCCTCAGGTAAAAACAGCAGGTTTCCCACGTTGACTGCGAGTCGTCACAAATGGAAACTGACATTGTTAGACTAGTAGAACCATCTACATATTGAAGTTTTCAGTCTGTTTGCTGCATGCTGCGTTTTTTTTTTTTTTTTTTTTAATTTATCGTGATTTACGAGAAATTCCAATCCCTGAAAACCCTTTTTGTTTTTCATTTTAATTAAGTGCCCATAACCTAATCGTCAACACCGACTATCATCGCCTATAAAACAAGATTTGCGTAAGATTGAACAAACTCTTGATTATTGTTCCAAGTTGTTCTCCTGGAGGGTAATTATTTAATTGTGCTGTGATAGTAAAAACAATATTGGAAGAATGGAAGATATGCACATTTAAGCTGACTATTCCACATATCTGCATTACATTGTTGTTTGGCGTTTGCTCTCCACAAAGAGATGTTTTTAGGCAGTGGGCAGGAGGAGATTAGTCCTGACTTGTATCTGACTTTTCCAGGGCAACAATGATTATTGGTTTTTCCATCTGTTAAGCTTTTTTTCAAAATTCTGCAAAAAAAAAAAAAAAAAAAGGTCAAGGTTAGTGGCTTTGCATTGTTATAAAAAGAGAATCAGCATTTACAAATAGCTTTGTTATATTATACGAGACAATGAGAGCTATTAACTTTCTGTTGGTTATGTAATTGATTGTTTAGTTGTTTGTCACATTTAGAAACTGATTCTTTAAAACCTTGTTCACCCAATATTCAAACAAGCCCATTTACTTTGATGGTATTTATTAGAGCTCAGTTGTTGGGTTTATTTCCTGGCTGAATTGTAATGCATTCTTCATTCTTTGACATTGTCCAGCAGAGGCTAATATGAAGACATCATTTGGCAAACCAGACCCTGGGAAGCACCTACGATCTCATCAGCTCATTTGAAACTGAAGACAACACCATGCACTGTCTCCGGTAAAATCCTGTTCCCCACTCTCCCCTCTTCCTACCAAGCGTTTGAGAGCGAGGACACGACACGCTGCACAGACATGGCTTCAGATCAGCCCTGCATGGATTCACTAGAGAAGAGCAGGCCCATGTTGGGCGCTGCCTGTAAGCGCCAGGCCTACCGGTGTCTACGGAAAAAACTGAGGCCGGTACGGATCTTAGGGTTCGTTTTCAGCCTGATGGCCATAAGTGCTGTCTCCCTCAGTGCCTTGACCTGGAGCTCAGGGGGTCAAAGCGAGGAGAGTCTGCAAGAGTCAGTTCCCCACAGGACTCTACTTTTCACCCAACCCCAGACAGACCCCAATGCATCAGCCGACATGCCAATAGCCATGAAATCTACAGCAGATAGCAATAAGAGCCAGGGGGATTACCCAAGAGACCTTTTTACCCTTGATGAGAGGCGCCAAGGAGCAGTGGTCCTCCACATGTTCGGCATGATATACATGTTCATCGCCTTAGCCATAGTGTGTGACGAGTTCTTCGTCCCAGCTCTGACGGTCATCACGGAGAAGCTGACCATTTCGGACGACGTTGCAGGTGCCACCTTCATGGCGGCTGGCGGCTCAGCCCCAGAGCTCTTCACCTCCATCATCGGCGTCTTCATCTCGCACAGCAACGTGGGCATCGGGACCATCGTAGGCTCCGCCGTCTTCAACATCCTCTTCGTGATCGGAATGTGTGCCATCTTCTCCAAGGAGATCCTCAACCTGACGTGGTGGCCGCTGTTCCGCGATGTCTCCTTCTACATCCTGGATCTGATCTTGCTTATCATCTTCTTCCTGGATAACGTAATCTCGGTGTGGGAAAGTGCCACGCTGCTGTCGTGCTACGCCGCCTACGTGATCTTCATGAAGTTCAACAGCAACATGGAGGGCTTCGTAAAAAGTTGCATGAACAAGAACCAAGTGGTAGAAGTGGAAGTACAGCCCAAGGTGAGTTGAGTTCTGGATCTATTCTGTGTATTAATTATATGTGTTTATATATATTTTTCACCATAATTTTCTCTATGAAATGTTGTTTGACACATCAGTCTATATGATCAAGTGGAAATGCAGTAATGAGTTTTGTATTTTGGCCGACAGAATTGACGTTCAACGTCTCTTCTGGCCTTGAAAACATTCATCCTCTTTCACATCACATGCAGCAGATTTGAATAATTCAGGCTTACTTTGACTTTGTTTTCAACCCAGCCAAAAATAAAACCATGTTGTTCCTAGAGACATGGTTTTTATTCCAGCATCTTTTCTTGGTTCCAATCAACCACTTCCGAATGAGACCGATTCAGCGCACATTTCCCACACATCAAACATATCCTTCCTGAGACCACCCTACACCATAGACAATCAGTTTAAATGGATAAACCTCAGTGGTTGAGAGCTTCTTTCACCAACCACTTTGACCATTGTATATTCATGTGGCCTAAGAGATACTGTACACGGCGGGTCTCACAGTATTCCACTGTGGGATTAATAAAAAAAAGGAGTCAAATGTGTAATTCTGGGTTAAGCTCTACAAATTGTGTCCCCGTCTGACAAACAAATCCCTCGGAAAAAAGCAGTTTTTTTTTTTTCCTCAGGCGAAGATTTCCTTCAAAATACTGCTTTTAAAATATTTGCTTCAACATGAAACGCATGCAACCCAATAGCGTCAACCACATACATTAGTGGACTTTAGGATTGCTGCTGTAGTATTGCTTTTTCGAGCTATGCTCCATATTTAGCTTCAAGAGAGCTTGAGTCATTCGATGCAGAATGTAAGGTGTTGATCAGTAGCACAATCAGTAAGAGTTAAAAACAGTCTAAAACCATTGTGTCGCTTAACATAGCATCCCTCCCCCTCAATGACACTTGAGGGCAAAATACACTGCAGTGCAATTTGATACTGGTGTAGAGATTATCCGGACGGATTTAGATTTATTTGTAACATGAAATGGAAATGAAATTTTGAGAAAGTTGCATTGTAAAGCTTTAATTAAATGGGGATTTATTCTGAGTACATAAAGGATATTTAAACTGTTTGTTACACAATGATGGGAGGAAAACTCTCAAGGATCCAAGGTGATCATTTGATATGGAGTTTATTTTAACCAGAATGTTTGATTTTTATTCCAAAAGCAAGCAGGACAATAATTACAGCCTGTAAGTTTTACTTCTCCCATAGCTCTTTTATTTTGGCAAGTATAAGAAAAGACAGAAAGGAGGCAGGCATTCTAAGTGCTAGAGAAGACTTAGGTGACCTTGAGCTGCAGTGCATTCTGGGTACTTTGGCTCAAAGAGCCTTGTGTGTATGTGTGTGTTGGGAAAACAAACTTTCAATAAGGGGGAAAACAGATGAGCAATCAAACCCCGCTATCATGTCTTATCTCCTGCTACACTAGCTGCAGATGTAGCTTCTCCTCATTCGTCCCCTCAGCACCCTGCTTTGAAATCACAACACTTAAAATGCATGAAAGTAATGACTTCTTTGGGGGGGGGGGGGGTCTACAGGGTTAATCGAACTGGAATGGCACACAAAAACATCTAAACAGCAGTTTTTAATCAAGTATAGACACTTTGGGGACGCGTATATATTTTAAGACTAGTGTTATTTTGAGATTTAATTGGCAATTTAGCAGGCCTGTGTGTGCCTGTGTGTGTGTGTGTGTGTGTGTGTGTGTGTGTGTGTGTGTGTGTGTGTGTGTGTGTGTGTGTGTGTGTGTGTGTGTGTGTTTAAATTCATATATGAGTAATGGAGAGCAAAATGGCAGGGCAAGGACAAGGATGAGTGAGTTGGCTCATAAAGGTGTCCTGCGAAATCTGATACAGAGTCTGGCTCTTTGCTTTTTTTTTTTTTTTTGGTCTTTTTATTTTTAGCTGACATTCACTACTGTGAACTGTGAGTTCTTTTTTTAAAATAATTTCCCTGTCACAATTGAGCTCCAAGGTCTCCTTAATCCTCAATACATTACCGTTCAGGTGTGACGTACTGCAATGTAAGGACCCATTGGGTGTCATTTGACGCGGTGCCCTTGAACTAAACACTTGATTGAAATGGGCTTCCCTGAGATTATTTCATGCATTATGATATTGGGATGTTCCTGTTGGGTGTAACATGCTAGCATAGACAGAAACACAGGCAGTCAGCAGGGGAAAGGGAAGCAGTGTTGTGGTGTCACATTAAAGATAAGAGTGTATAGGGTGCTTGCTCGGTAATTGGCAGTCAGCCATTAACAAGACATGCTATAAATACCATGTAAAATTTAATTCTTGAACTAGCATGGACAGCAGTGTGACTTTCAGAGACACCAGTCAATTTTGCACTGTCTGCGACCGCTTCCTTTTTTATCTCCTTACATAACTGCTTGTACTGCTTTATCTTCTTCCTTTTTTTTATCGACACCAAAAGTTCATTTTGTGTAACTTGTTTATTCTGCTTCTGGGAACATAAAAATAGATTGCTTTGTTTCTCTTATTTTCCCAAAAATAATGCCTCAGCTTCGAGGCAGAGAGTTTAATAGTAAATCAGGGCTTGCTGTTCCATCATTTGACAGATCAGAGGAGTCTTTTTTTTTGTTGTTGTTGCCCAGGGACGAGGTGTACCGTCATCAATATGACACAAACAGAACTGTCAGACCTCAGTGTGAATGTAAGGTCTATTTAAAGCCATTGTTTTAAAGCTTTCTAATGGCTGGGCTCCTCCTCTGCAATCTACAATAATCTCTAAATCCAGTTAACACGACCATAAATGCACTATAAGGCTTTGCACTTAGACTGACATACAGCTAAATAGGAAAGAAAGTGCCTTGCTTTCAGAACAATAGGCTTTCGATGGCTAAATGGGAGGATGTTCAATATCTAATAGTTTGGAAAGTGATGGCATTTGGATGGTTTCATGCACTTTTTGTAAATCTTAGTTGTGCAGGCTTTAATAAATTCATACTTGAATAGCTTGATGGCATCTTGATATTGATGACTGTGAACTAATTAAATGTAACCCTGCTTTAAGTGATTTTCTGTCCACCAGGGGTCAGTTGGTACTGGCTGTAAAGTCAACATTCAGACATCAAATTGACTTTTGAAGTTAATCTGGTGACATTTTTAAAATAGTTATGTTTTTCTCTTGGAGCAGAAGTGGCTAACGTTGGCTCTGATGTTTAGTGGTGGGCAAGTCGCATACAGATGTTTTTGTTTTTTGGAGCTAATTAAAGGTAGCACGATGAGCGCAGTGAAAAGGAACAAGAGAGTAAGGTTGCAGGCAAAAAAAACGTAAAATGGGCTGAAAGACGCTAAAATGCACGGATAAAGTTAGACTACAGGTGAGTTACAACAAATAGCTGATGACACATTGGTTTTCACCTGATTGCCCGAGTGGTGTGAATGCCTTGGCTATGTGCTAAGAGCTTTATTTCATAGGTCAAATGTTTGCCTGGTGGGTGTTAATCAACCTTCAAAACATAACCATAAAAACACAATTTACAGTGCAGCTGAGTTAGAAGGATGTAGTTACCTGATTGTTGTGGAATACTTTGCTGCTGGTTGACTCACGAAAAGGGAAGGGGTTCTCCAGTAATCAGAGTGTCTCTTTGGCACATGATGGTTTTCTACTTTTCATCAAACCACCTTTGAATCTTGCGAAAATGTTGACAAGACACTAATTTCAAGGGCAACACAAGACAGTTGCCTAATGCAAGGTACATTTTAATCACCAGCATTCTTGTAATAAATACTACCTTTATAATGCTTCAAAATGTCAACCTTTGTTACAAATGTGTGAGGCTATGGTCAGTGTGTTTTGTTGTGCTTGCAGTGGTGTGGTATGGTGTGTGCTGTTACCTCGTCTCATCTGTCAAGTCAGTCCTCCTCAGCTTTAATGCCAATAGTTGACAACTTGTCACACACCCTGGTCCTGAGCGACAGGGGTTCATAGGCCAAAGATAGCTTCTTTTTGACTGTGTTGCTGCTCTTGATTGTTGCAAGCTCTCTCCTCCCTGAGATTCTTAGGCTGTTGATGCGGTCCAAGTCGACTCGGGCCAATGCACAAAGGTCTGATTGCTGAACACTAGGTCACACTGTGTGTACGTGAAGGGAGCAGAATAGTTCACCAATGGGTCTGTTCCACATCATCTGAAAACGTCTCACACTTACACACACTGTAAATCATCACCGACTAAAGAAAGACACTTCAAGGTCACAATAGAGATAAAAGGCTTTCATTTTTTTGCCTCACAAGCAAATCGGAGGATCGGTAAATTGCAAGCTGGAGGATGATTAATATTACCATAGGTTTAGATTTCTCCAGCCATTTTCACTGAAAAAGCAACAGAAGTGTGTGTAGTTGAGTTGACGCAGCATGCTGCTGATGATGCCCCACTGAAACAATCATGGGTCCAACATTTTTTTTCTTTTTTGGCTTTCTGTGTGCAAAAAAAGAACAGTAAGTCCAGCCAATCAATGCTGGCAGTGACTACGTTGAGGTAGCAATTTGCTTCCCAATGTCAAGGACTTTTTCTTCTTTTAACTTTTGTACTTAACCCCTTTAAAAATGGTTTCAAAAAAGGCCATTTAATGATGACAAGCCAAATTCTAAAAAGCAACAAAGAAGACTTGCTTTGTCTTTACATGTCATCGTACGCACATCCCCCTCCCCTCACTGTCCTCAGGACCACCTCACCAGGCCGACCTCAGCTTATCTTGTCATCTTGTGGCCTCTCTCATTGTTTGGCTGATGGACTGACTGGCTGCTTTTGAAAATACTGGCCCCGGCAGATGAGATTAGCCAGCACTTTGTGCACTATGGTTTTATGAGAGACAGAGGAGTATAGTGAGGAGCCCTCTGACCACTTGTTCAAATCATGGTGACACACTGGAAGTCAGTCAGTTAGGATAATGAAGTCGGAGTGTCTATGTCATTTCAAAGGCAGCAGCAAACCCAACAAAGGAATATCTAGCATAGGAGCAGTGAGTATCATTTTACGACAGCGTAGTTACATTAAAAACAAGAGGAAACCAAAAGCCAAGCATTTAAAGAGTATCAGTTACCCTGATTCAATCCACATTTTGAAACAATGTCTTTTGAAATAGGTTTCTGGAAACTTCTGATATCAGGTGTGACCTGGATGGGGTTAGTCTGGGATATTGTCTTTGCAGAGATTAATCTCTTAGCACCGAGCATTGGCATAGCCTGCAGGCTAAGTATTAATGATGGTGGGATATCATTGAAGGTCACAGGTGTTAAAGGTGTTAAAGGTGTACCAAGGTTGTCTACTTTTTCAGATGTTGCAGATGTTAGTGTGGGATATTTATGTCATTGTGTGTTGAGCGTCATCTATCAAAGTTTAGCTCCGCAATAGTTTAGCATGAATGCTTTAGCCATTATTAAACGCTTTACTCTTATCTTTGAGAAGGAACAGGGATACCTTGGCTGCAAACGCTAATAGATACTAATAATAGATACAATAGCATTTTGTTGCTCTCCATTTCGTGGAAAATTGAAATAAAAATTGTAAGATTAAAGTGTTTCTGCTGCCTGACTCAGATAACTGAAACACTCAGTTTAGTGCAGCACTACAATAATTGTCACATGTATCGTTGCTGTCCGATGAGCCAGGAACATTTCAATCAGGATGTAATCGGTCACACCTCCAAAGTCTTGAAAATTTAATTCAAAGCCTAATGAAATGGTTTTTAATGTGTTTATTCTGAGGGTGATCAAGGCTTAGTTTCAGTTAGATTTTGATACATGTTTAAAAAGAGTCTTGACTTTGATTAAACATGTGCATTTATACTTTCTCAAGCACAATATCCAGAGGCTTTAAACACACATGAGTGTGTGAGTTAAATGTTTAAATGATGGAAATGTGACTGGTGGGATACTGTGGGGGAAGTCACATCCTCTATTTGAATTGAGCTCGCAGACTGGAGTCTATGTGGGATGCCTGCGATCATCCCTGTTGGATAAACCAGCGAGTATTGAGGCAGATGTTGCCTCTGCTGAAATGGAAGGTGCGACCTCTGATGTATTACCAAGCTAAAAATAGCGTCACAGAGGCAAGATCGTCCACAGGATGCGCTTCAAAGATCAGTTACAAGGCGGGTTTGTGCAAAGAAGCAGACTGCACATGTGTCCTCTGTGGGATGTGGACGCTAAGTCACCAGTGTAGACCTTCCTATATAACTCACAAATAAAACCCAGTGCAACATGCTGCTCTTTTTTTTATTTTTATCCACTCCAATTCCACTAAACTCCCACCTCATCCACTATAAAACCAGGCTGCACTGCATCATCTCCGTCACTGGCTGTTTATTTTAGTCGTATGTGACGTGGTCATGGGATTATCTCCCATTATGACGGATGTCAACCTAATTTCCTGCAAAATCCAAATGTGCACTGCTGAACTCCTACCAGATTATAAAACTGCATCTGTTATGGACGGTTTCTTCGGGTTTGAAAGGGTTTGTACTGTAATAAAATCAGTTGTCAAGCTCATTTTTAGGAAATCATAAGGAAATACCTTTTTTTTAAATTAGATTAGAAGTATGGTTTGTACAATACTCAGATTCCTCACCCTCCCCGTTGACTGCAGGCATGTAAGGATTGTAACCTACTATGATTGATGTTTCATAGAAACATTGTATTTCTTTTTGCGCTGTCTTTTCATTGGTACGTGCTCTTGTCCTTGATTTGTACTGTGGATTTTTGTGAAAGCAGTGGGAGCTGTCATGTTTTTATCCTTTGAAAGGAAAGTTGTAAAAGTGACCTTGACTTCCACTGAATAAAAAGTAGGTGGAAGTCAGTCTTGCTGGTGTGTGTTATACAGAGGCTCAATGTAATGTAAGAAAGGCACAAATTACAAGTTCCAAGTGCACATAGGAGCTGCTTTTGATGAGGACAAAAATAGGGATGAGTGAAACTGCAAAAAGCGAAGCTAAACTGTTTTTGTCTGTTCTTGTGTAGTTTTTGAGGTCATTTATGGACAAGCTGCGCAGAGAGGAAATTAATTATTTGAGCTCATATATAAACAGCAGAGCCAATCATTTAAAAATAGAGAGCCTGCTACTTTGATCTCACCATGGCAATGAGGAGTCCAAGTTTTATCACCTATTCCAGCTGTGGCTCCATGTCTCAGGAGGAAGGGGGGGTGGGGGTGGGGGTGGGGGTTACTGTCTAGATGGTAATTAGGTATTGTACGATTTGCCGCTTTGTGTTCAGGCTTTTAGATGAGTCAATAGAGATAGAATGGAAGTGTTCAAAATGAAGTAACAAGCCAATGAAACATCGTGTCAGGCTTTTAGGAAACAGGGTGGAGCCACTTCTTTGACCATTTCTCTTCTGCTGTCTTTATAACCAGCCGATGAGTTGTCTGGACTTGGTCATTGTTCTGATTTACTCACGTTGAATGCACACAAGTTCTCATTTGCATCACAGGTGCTGAATGGCAAGCTTTTTATGTCATTGTACTATTTGGCTTCCTCCTCTATTCTTATCTGTGTATACGCTGGCTCTTCACCGCCTTGTTGAGGGTTTGAAAGTCACCCCTGCCACTTCTAACAGTGTCAGTGCTGTTATTATAAGCACTGTTAGTGATAAGTAGAACAATGAAGCTGATTATTTTTCCGTGTAAAAAGAGGCTATTGTGCATGCAGAGGAGAGTGATCGTGAGTTGATGTATCTAAGAGATGTCTACACAACAAAAACGTGTGCTTGTGCTTACATATTTTGAATGCAATAACCAATTTTAGCAATGATTTGAAAGTATGATCCACAAATGAATCAGTTATTAAATGTATTTTTAGTTGTAGCCCTCCCAAGCGTCTTTGGACTGCATAGAGAGTCCTTGACAAAGCTTCTTGCTTGTTGTTTGTAAAATAAAATCTAAGACCATCATTCTTTGTTGGAGGCAAGTGTAAATCAATGTGTTTCATTTGATGATTCTATCTCTTTTAGGTGGTAAACGTAAAAGTTTACTATGCCCTAGATTGGGGCCCTTACTGATTCAATTAAATGCCAAGTAAGCCGCAACTCAGCCAACACTACAAGCTTGTTTTCTGTTCAGCTCCAGGCTCTGTCAACTCTTGTTGCAGTACCATGGACAGCGCCATCTCTACCTCACACCTTCACACGTCTGAAACTTTTCTTGCTGCAGTTTCATTTGTGTTCCTTTAACCTCTCCCTCAGTCCTGAGTCTGTAATTTAGAGATGTTCATTTTGACCATGGCTGTTGACACATTTAGGGGCTAGGCTTAATACCTTTCGAAAAGGAAATATAGAAGAAAAGAAAGAAGTCTCACATTGTGAGAATTTGTGAATAAAACTCGACTTGATCTGCTGTTTAGAAAATTGGGAAATAGAAACATTTTGGTCACACGTACGCCTCATGCCATTCTATAGGTGGGGTTGACATATCGCTGTTTGTTAAGGATAATCCACAGAACAGATAGCTATGAAACAAAGGGCAAGTTGAAGGGATTTTTTGATAGGTTTTCTGGTAAGTAACAGACTACAGACTGAAAAGACTTGATCTTAATCCATCAGGTAGAACTTGAGAGACTGGAAAGCAGCCATATTTAAATGAAGCTGTTTTCCTAAACATTTCATTATTGTGTATCTTTATGTGATTAACACAGCATGAATAGCGCTGGTTGAATAGTTAACTTTCTTCCTTGTCCGAGGATTTGGACAAAAGGGTGATTTTTAGCTCCCCATAGGTATGAGGCTCTTTGGTATAAATTGTATTTCTCTGGTAGAGTAGCTCAATGCCATGAAGGTCAAGCTCTACGTATGTCCAGATTTAGCAACATCAGCCCCCATTGCTGGCAAACTTTATACGAGAGATGCTGTTTAAGGTGTTTTTCTTTTTCCGTGGGAGAGCCTGAAGGTGAAGCAATGAGGCTTGCAAGAAACAGAAAGCCATATCGATCATGGGCTATTTTTGAAAGCAGGGGGTCGAATTAGCTAATGTAGCGGCACTGTAAAAGCATCATGTGAAGGGCACCAAGATCACTATCTGGTGGGCGTATGAAATGACATACACACACAACATAGGCAGATGGCGACGCTGCATATAGTCGGAGGTGGCCATAGACCGACGGGCCTTACATGCTAAACTCCTTCCTCAGGGGGATTTTTGACCCTCACTACCAGCCGTGCTAAGCCGCAGCAGCTGAACATTACATCAGCGCTGAGAGACGCCATTCATGTAATACCCGTAATTTGTTAAATCCGGGGTGATGATGTCTGCTGCGCGCTGAGTGCTGCTGTATAGATCTCAGAGCCGCAGACAGACCCGATACCAACGCAGATAACCACAGAGAATTCTAAGGCAAATTTAAGGAAGTAAACTCATGGAAGTGATTGCAATCAGGCAGTCTCTAATGAGCTAATTAGAAAACACTCGGAGGCTCATTGAATCTCCTGGAAGCCTCCTCTCCTGTGTTCTCGTCTGAGAGCGTTACCACTTATGTCCATCAGTGACGGACGAGTGATGCAAGAGGCTGCAACTCAACCCTAGCCCGTCCCCACTCAAGCCCACCAAGGTGACCCGAGAGGCCTCGATCAGCATATTAACCGGGCTGAACTAAACCTGACTTGCTAGCAGAAAGCTTCCTCCGCAGCCTGTTCTTCTCTAAGATTAGGCTCTCCTGTGTGTGTATTTTTCTCCAATAGAAGCTGACTGTCTGTTAACCTGCTGACAGTGCAACAAAACATTAACAAAGACAGTTGCTGACTGGATGGAACACCCAACCTCAAATACGAACCTCTTTTCACAATTTGGACTTGTTTAAATAATATCTAAGCAGGGCGCAATTACACAACTAAACCAAAATTGAGTTAGGTTTATTAGATTTATACTTTGTATGTTTCATATAAGCATCCAATCCCATGAAAATAGAAAATAGACCTTGATAACAAGTTTCCCTCTGTTCCTAAAACCCTGTCCTTCCATTAACTTTACTGCACATTCTGTGAGCACTCACTAACTTACTTAGTTAATGTGCCCATTTGATACACTGCTCTATTAGTCCCCCAAATAACTCTGCTCTTTCTCTTCTCCCAAAGCTAGTAGCCCACAGAGCAATAATAGACATCAAAACTGCTGCTAGCAACCACTGTTAGAGCTGGTTCAAGTAGAAATGCACCGAATGGGTAAATCAGGGCCGATACCGATGATTGAAATAACAATTAAGCCGAATCCTGATACCAATGTTTGTTTCATGACTTCTTTTGGTGTCGGACTCCCACAATGCCAACATTTTCTCATTTTGTTTGACAATGAAAACAAGTCAGAGTTTGTTCAACAGGCGACTTCATCTTCATTATAGAGACAGGAGAGTGGATAGAGTTGGAAATCAGAGATATAACGAGTTTGAACCAACAGCCTTTGTACATGGGCTATGCAAACTACCCACTAGGCCACTGGCG